>NC_091803.1:41325654-41634821 GCF_041296235.1 Equus asinus
TAAACCCCGTGTAAATAGGGATGGCCTCTGCCTAGTCCCACGGACTCTATAGTATCTGGCACAGCTTCTGACACACGGGGAATAGTTAATAAATATTTATCGAATGAAGATACAATTCAGATTGGTCAGTTCCCCCACCATCCCAAGCTTTCTCTCTTCTGCCAGGCTATGGCATGTTGGCAGAGGGCTTTTATGGGGGATGGTGGGAAAGGATGCAAGAGTGAGGAGGCCGTAAAGTGAGGTCTCTGTCCTCGCCTCCCTCACTCCCACTTTGCCGGGATCAGAGGATCAGTGGAGACCAAAAGAGACACTCCAGTCTGGGCTCAGGCTCCAGGAGGATGTACCCGAAGGCATCCTCCATGACAAGGAGATTTCTTGCACACCTGGCGCTGTTCTCATCCTGAGCCTGGTGGGGTGTGACTTCAGGGGACCCAGGAAGGCTGATCTTCATCGTCGGCCTCTGTAAGGATGGGGCCAACTTAAAGCTGGTCTGTGTGACTCTGTGCTTATCTGCAGAGATGCTGGAACCATGGACTTGGCTGAGAAGGGATTAGCTGTCCTAATCAGTGACTTGTAGTGTGCTGTCTGAAGTCCAAAACTGCCTGGAGGAGCCGTGTACCAACTTGCTGCATCGTTTATTGGAAAAACACAGATGGATGGTTTGCACCTGGTTTCAGTTATTACGCCAGGTTACTCAGCCGGTTTTGGCTACGTGACCAGAGGGAGACAAAACGAACAATGGTCTCATTGAAACTTACGCCTTGGCATCCCTGAGGCTGAGATCTCCCACACGCATCGAGGTGGTTTGTGGTCCGGAGACCAAGCTAGTCCTGTGCAACTGGAGGGGCCCTGTGCAACTGCTCACGGATGCCGTGGATCTGCCTGAAGTTGCCCTACTCGTGTTGTTCTGAATCCTTTGCCTTTAACAAAAGCTTTCATGACTCTCACTGTTACCAGCCCTTAGTTAATATCAGTCCTGATATTGGTTCCCCTACAGTGAACCTGGCATGTGTGGGGTTAAAAGTAAAAACCTGCGTTCCTAGTTCCCTGGGTCTTTCGTTACACTCATATGTAAATATTTGTTTCTTTAGTGTCTGACTCCCTGAGCTTTACAACCAAATAGAAGTTACAAATTGAAAGCCCAGATGGCCTCAAGCTGGGCTCCCACTAAAGTTGCAGCTGATCCCAGGACCTCAAAGTTCTTTCACAGAGAAACTAACGTGCAGAGAATATCAAGAAACTGAAGCTTCCCAGCCCAACTCCTCAGTTTCCTGACGCCAGAGTCTACCTTCCACCATGGACATAAACATCCAAGGACACTCATCGGAGAAACCCTTTTTCTCCTCCGCTGGAAGCAGCCCAGACACAGGCTGATGGGAAAATGCTGATCAAGGAGTCCACGGCCCCCCCTCCCCTACGTAAAACCCCAAATAAATACCTATCCATTTCTTAACAGGGAGCAAGCAACTTTTGGGGTACTGGCCCTTGCTTTGCTCCCTCTGCCTGGCAAAGTAAAGCTTTTCTTTTTCTCCCGAGACTCTGTTCTCATTATTTGGATTGACATTGGGATCAGAGACCGAACTTTTAGTAACATTACTTTGTTGGAGTCTTGTGGGTCCTTTCAGTGATCTGACCCAGCACAATTGCTGCAGCCTCTCTTATAGTCTGGCCTTTGGTTTTGGGCAATTTCCTCACTTGATGCTGAAGTTCTAGAATCCTGGAATGTCTTACCCCTGGGGGCCCTTAGGGCTCCCAGGCTCTGGCACCTGTTTCTTATGGATGAGAAAATGGAGCCACGGAGACCCATCCTGCATTTTGTGGAGGAGAAGATGGAGACAAGGACCCAACCTGCATCTCATGGAAGAGAAGACAGAACCGTGGACCCAACCTGTGTCTCATGGAGGAGAAGATGGAGCTGTGGACCCACCTGCATCTCACGGAGGAGAAAATGGAGACAAGGACCCAAGCTGCATCTCATGGAGGAGAAGATAGAGCTGTGGACCCAACCTCCATCTCAAGGAGAAGACAGAGCAGCAGAGACCCAGCCTGAAGGTGTGACTTGCCTATAATCAGCAAGCAAGTTATACTCAGAGAAAATAAACGTTACCTACCATCCCATTATCCAGAGACAACAATAGCTAACATTTAATACATTACCTTTTGGTCTTTTTTTTCCCTCTACATATATATTTAAATACAATTGACCTACTGAATAAATCATTTTATATCCTACTCTTTACCTCAACATTACATTATGGGCGTTAGTTGACGGTCTCATGAAACTCAATTTCTTCATTTATAAAATGAGAATAACAATAACAATGATGATAATAGTACCAGTACCTATATTATAGGGTTATTGTGGGGATTAAATGAGATAATGCATGTAAAAGCTTTTAGCCCAGTGTGTGGTATATATTAAGTGCTTAGCAAAAATTGTTCTAATCAAATACTTTAGGATCGTGAATGGCTGCAGAGCAGTCTACGGAGTGGATATGTCATTATTCATGTAATTATTCCTTTACTGAACCCACAGGTGATAGTTAAGAATCAGGTAATCGGGTTAACTTTCGACTCTGTTTTTTCCATACAGCACCATATTACCCTCTAGAAATGCAAAATGTCAGTGTAGAGCCGGAGTCCATGTGGTTGTTAACAGTGATCACAGCTGCAGTAGAATAAGGGGCGCCCTGAGCTGCTAGACCCTTGGGTGATGAGGAGACTGTCAGAGCTGAGTGGGGAGTGAGCTCACAGATGCACCGTGATGGGGGACGGGATGGGGTTGATCATGCACATGTCCACGCAGATGTCAGACAAAGCAGGAGGCGCAGGCTCAAGTTGGCCTGGGGAAGAGGTCAGCAAGGGTCTCCTGGAGCAGGCACAGAGGTGATGTCACAAACATAGGCTTATGTCCTAGTTCAAGCTCCTCTGAAAGTGGAGCCTGAGACAAGGACGTGGGTCAGGTGTTTTATTCGGCAGGGGACCCTGAAGGCAGGAGAGAGGGAGCAGGGGGAGTGGGTCTTGGAAGGGACGAAGCCAATAACAGGTGTGTTCTTGAGCTGTGGGCAACTGGACGCTGGTGCCTCTGGGGCCCTCTGAGGAGCCATTAGAATATAATTCAGAATTGTCGCTCCAGGGTGCAGGAGCCCGGGCATTGACCCACCCTTGGTTGATGGTTGCCCTGGGGTGTGGAGGCTGCCCTGTGTGTGGAGACCCTACTGAGTGAGCTTCTGAAGTTCTGGAAGAAGCCCTGAAACAGAAGCATGGAGGGACGTGGAAGCCTGAGGAGGGACGGTGTCAGGTGCGTGGGATCCAGACACATGGCTGCAACTCAAGCTGGCGAGTCTAAGGAGGCTAGAGTGGACCAGGGCTTTTCTTCAGAAACGAGGCTGGCAAGGTGCCATGGTGCCCAGTCCTGTGGTCCTGAGTCTCCCACTGCCGTGAGGAAGTTTTCCCTTATGTCTGCAGCGAATCTCTCTTGCTACATTTTCTCCCTGTTTTCCCTTCCTGCTAGCCTAAAAGGAGATGCAGAGCAGCTGGCCGTGGTCAGAAGGAAATGCTAGAAAAGCTACAGATTCTTGGCAGCCTGACTCTTCCAGGTTCATTTGGGGCCAGACCAATGCTCTCTCAGGACCCCTCTCTCCTTCCTCATTCTCTTTCTTGCCCCCAACACTCATGCTTTCTTTATCCACTTACACCTGCTGTGAGCACCCAACGTAGCCAGATTATTTGCTCCATCGGGTGGTCCAGACGCTAACGTCTCCCCCCTCATGATAGCTACAGCTGACATTAATTGAGCGTTTACTGTAAACCACGCCCTGTGCCAAATGCTCATCTCGTCTCAATTCTAACAGTGGCCCCTGTGCTAGGTTCTGTTAACACCCCCATTCTACTGACCAGGAGACTGAGATGTGGAGAGGTGGTCATCCTCAAGCATGAGGTGGAACTGGGCATCAACCTTAACCACGTCACCTGCTCCCCTCCCTTCAAGCAGGTGTATGTTCGCCTCTTTGTAACACACCAAGTGCTCCAGTGCTCAAGGGGGCACCTGGGGCTTTCACTAGAAGTTGTTCCCTGGGGACCCTTCGCTTACCTGCCTGGTCTGGAGTAGGAAACAACTCTTAGCACTTGGGAAAATGATAATCAATAATGGTAATTGTTACCCTGAACCTGTTCAATCCCCATGGGGCAGAGGAGGAAACCGAGGCTCCCGGACGTGGAGATTTACCCAAAGCCACACAGGTGGCAGGTGTGGGAGCTAGGTTTGGAACTCAGCCCATTTGATGGCAAAGCCCATGAGATTCTTCATTAGCATTTACAGGGTGCCTTCTGTAGGGTGGCCATAAAGTCCAGAAACAAAGGTAAGAATGCATAGCACATGATTGATTGATATTAAAATACATGCCCAATGGGGCTGGCCTGTGGCATAGTGGTTAAGTTCACACACTCCACTTTGGAGGCCTGGGTTCATGGGTTTGGATCCTGGGCATGGACCTACACCACTCATCAGCCATGCTGTGGTGGTGACTCACATATAAAGAGGAGGAAGATTGGCACAGACGTTAGCTCAGGGCTAATCTTCCCCAAGCAAAAAAAAAAATTAGATGCTCAAATAATGTATGGTGCCAGGCTTTAGGGCCTCCCTGTATGAGCCTGGTGGGAGGAGGGATTGAGAAGTGACTAATGGCCATAGATAACTTTGACATAAACACTTGGTGGTAAAAATGATCATGAAGGGCAGAGGGAAGTCTGCACCAAAGTGCCAGGCTCGGTCCAAGTGGAGAGCCAGGGTGGGGTGGGCGCCGGGCCATGTAAACTTGTTTCCTTTACAAGGAATGTGCCAGTTAGACAACAAATGGCTCGGATACACCTCTGAGAAGATCTAGTTCCTCTGTCACTTTCAGGATGGGCCAACGGAGGCCCGGATAGAGGAAATGAACCCTCTGGGACCCCACGGCTCTTCAGGGGCACGGCACGGCCACACCCACCGAATCCCGGCTCTCTGCCGCGCATGCTCAGCACGCTGCCGGTGCTCCACGCCGGGATCAACTGAGGATGCGAGGCGTTTCTGGTGACCTGTGGCTCCTTCGCTCCGTGGCTTCCCTTCCCCGCCCCAGGGCTGCAGCGGCTCATCCCTCCTCCTGCTGTCTGACTAAGAGAACCCCGAAGGCCCCCCTTCTGCCAACCCGTCGCCACCCCCTCTCCTCTGGAGCCCCCAGGCCGTGAGCGGTGGCTCCATGGAGAAGCAGGGCCGTGGGCGGGGCGAGCGGGATAATTATAGCCTTGGAAGCTTGGAATCTCAGGCTGAGAAGCAGGGAGGCAGTTCTTCCTGCCCGGTTTGGGAGCTGGGTCTGAGTCAGAAACCATCTCCCACAGCCCAGCCTCTTAGAGGGGCTGAGCTCACCTTGCCCTTCCACCCTCGAGCCAATTCATTCATGCATGCCTGCATTCATTCGTGAAATGCTGATTATGTACTTAATGCATGCCATGCAGTGTATGGAGCCTGGGGACACAGATTGGGACGGGGGTAGGGGCGATGTGGCATGGTAGTTGAGTGTGTCTGTCAGTCAAACCCGGTGGCCTGCAATCGTGCCTCCCCCATTTACTAGCAGTATAATTGTTCATGCATTGTTTAAGCTCTCCGGGCCTTACTTTCCCATCTGAGAAATGGCTGTTATAAATATCTCCCGTGTAAGGATTAAAGGAGAGAATACATACAAACCACAGAGCTTGAAGCATGTTAAAAGCATGCAAAATGTTAGTTCAGTTAACATTATTTTAAAAATTTTCATTAAAGGGTTGAATAATGGACAGTTCCTGCTCTGGAAAACCTCCTAGTCTAGAGTAGAGATGGCAAAGAAGCTTCGTCTCACACGGCAACTCTGACTGACTGATAGAGGCTGCTTGACGTACTGTATAGTCACGTGCCGCGTAACAACGTTTCAGACCACGACTGACCGCATATACAATGGTGATCCCATTAGATTAGTACCATACAGCCTAGGTGTGTAGTAGGCTACACCATCTAGGTTTGTGTAAGTGCGCTCTATGATATTTGCATAACAATGAAATCGACCAATGAGGCATCTCTCAGAATGTATCTCATCGTTAAGTGATGCATGACTGGATTAAGATTCTGAGGATCACTTCAGACCCATAAAGAAAAAGAGCTTGATTGATGAGCAATGTCTGCAGTGGGTTTTAGATAAGGGAGAGGTGGCACATGTGCCTGGCGTCAGCTGTCTCTGTTACTGCGTTGGTCCCGGAGGGGAGAAGAGGAAGGAATGGCAGGGGCAGTAAAGAGTTTAGAGGAGCATACGGTCAGACCTTATTAGGTATTCGAAGATATCGGAGGGGTGAGAGCTGTGTAAGAGCTGTTCCTATGCCGATATTTCTGAGCATCCACAAGAGATGTGCGTTTTCCCTGCGGCAGCGTGCTAAGAGCTTTTTGTCAGAATATACAGGCTTGAATCCTGGCCTTGGTACTCACAGGCGATGTGGCCTTGGGCAAGCATCGGACCTGTTCTAAGTCCCATCTAGAAAATGAGGAGAATGACCCACTTCTCACCACCCCTCTTGGATTTGGGTGAGGATTAAATGAGATAATACATGTTAAGAATTTAGAACAGTGCCTGACACATACTAAACACTCCAAACCTCTTAATTTTAATTATTTATAATTTTAGCCATTAATGTCTTGTCTGCCTTAAAGAACTGGGGGGTGGAGAGGAGCTTTCTTTCCTTTATAATCCACTGTCAGTCAAATAGTTCCACTCTGTGTGTGTGCTAGAAACAATCAAGGATTAGTTGGAACAATCAAACTGTTCAAAAATGGAGGATTAGTAGGAAAAAGCTTAACACTTCCAACAATTGGTGAATTGCTCAGATAAACTGTGGTAGGTCATACAATATTATATAAAATGTGATTCCATTTTTATGAAAAAGTATTAATTCATCTATGTCCTGGAGAAGATTTGGAAACCTGCACACCATGGAGTTAACAATGATTGTCCCTGAGTAGCTGGATGGTGGGCGTACCCATTAGAGTCCTTAACGGAAGCCAACTTGGGCTAATTCAGCAGAAAAGGAGCTTATGAAGAGCGTGTTGGGGAGCCCCGGACCTCAGGTGAACATCTCAGCTTTCAGGAGCTGAAACTTGTGACCGGAACTTGTCCTGTGGCTTGCCCAGAGCCCTGTGTGGACCAGGAACTTGACCGTATACAAGTCCACCACGATTCCTGAATGTAATTAACTCAACTCCGCCCCTGAGGGAGGGCCGAGCGTAACAATCTTTATGACTGAGTGGTCGGTAGCCCAGAAGAATGTACGAAGAAGTCCTGCCCTTCCGCTCTGAGTTTCCTCTTCCAACTCATGGAGTCCACAGGTGGGCGGCTCCTCAGTCCAGCTCACTTGGTCCCTGCTCCCTGCTGGGCAGGTCCTTCCAGTTGTGTTCCTGGGGCCTCCCAGTTTAGCCAAGTCTCTTCCTAGTCATTAGGGAGTCATGTTCCCCAGCCCTTGATAACCCCTTTGGGCCCTTGCTCTCTTCTTGTTTGCATAGACTGTCTTTCTTTCAGGCCCAACCGGTATCAATACCATCAGACCCTTCTGCTATCATGCAGCACGTTTTGGTATGAAAGGGTTCTAGGGGAAGAGTTTTATGGAGGAGTGGTCCATGAGGGGTCAGGATGGATCTAGAAATCCGCATGGAGGAGGAAGCTTCTGAGATGAACTTCAAGGATAGTTAGGCTTTTCACAGGCAGGGATGGGGTGGAGAAGAGAGAGGGCAGTGCCCGCTGGAAGAGGGAAGCATGTGAACTGGGGAAAAGTGTTTTTCTTGAAAACAACTTGGTTGACACAATCTTTGGTCTTGTTTTCTCTTCTATCAATAATGCCCAAGCAAAGTGCCTGACACTCAGGGGGCTTTTAATAAATAATAGGTAAAGTAATGAATGGATGAAGGAAGGAAGGAATCAATGAATACCCAGTCTGTGGAGTGGGGGAGGGTGCCATCTAAAGCCCAGCTGGGTGGTCAGTATTTAAATTCTTAACAGGGTCGCCATTGACTTTGGGTGACAACATGGTTGTAATTCCCTAATCGAGTCGTAAGTGATGCCAACTCTTTGCAGTGGGGAGAAAGGAGATAAGGGGAGATCTCCTACCCCCCAAGGTGGGCGTGAGAGGCCTCCAGCCAGCTAGCCCTTGTCTCCTTAACAGCCTCCAGGAGGCCAGGTCTTGATGCACAACGTGCCAGGCAGCTGGCTCTTGCCTCCCTCTCCAGGTTTGCCCTGCTCCCCTCTTCGCTTTGAACCTCTCTGGGAAAGAGAAAAGCATCCCCTGACAGCTGGGAGCTGGCCTGGTGCTCACAGCTGGGCCTTGGTGGTCTCCTGTTGAGCAGAAACAATTTTACAGATCACCAACATCAGACAAGACCACTCTGTGATCGTGACGGGTCAAGACAAAGCAAGACCACTCTGCGATTATGTAGGAACACAGAAAAAACAGGAACCTTGTCCAAACCACAAACGTTCAAATAGCCCCCACCCTGGCTCGTGTGAGTGACTGCTGCATCTTCATCACTTATATCACTTCATCACTTCATCACTTTAGCCTTGCTTCCCTACTTTCTAGATAACACTAAGATGCCCAATTATAGACACCATATGCCATTGGTTAGAAGCCAGTCACAAACCCTGGTCACATGCAGGAGAGGAGGTTTTACAGGGAGAAATACAGGGGGTGTAGACCATGGGGGACATCTGAGAATTCTGCCTACTGTGGCAGATCATTAAATCTTCATTTTAATGAACACTCCTTCCCCACCCCACGATTCAGATGCAGATGGAAGGTGAGCACCTGCACAGGAGACAGTACAAGATGGTGGAAAGTATGTGCACTCTGCCTGGGTCCAAACCCTCTCATACGGGACTGGGGGCAAGTTAAACTTTAGAAGTTTCAGTGCCCTCGTTTCAAAAATAGAAATAATAGAAGTCATCACAATAACAATAACGGCTGCTTCCTAGGGCTGTTCTGAAGATTGCATGAGAAAACACGTAAGGACTACCTGGAGCAGAGCAAGCAACCAACGGAGGTTAGGTCTTACCCTGCTGGGTGGTAGTACTCCCTGCTTACACTGGAAGGAAGGTTTTCAAGACACTTCCCACCCAGTCCTCCCCAGCTAGATCTGGCTCCTCTTGGGCCCTTCAAGCCCCTTTGCTCTCTACTCTCACAGCCCTTATTCTATCTTCCCCGTTGGACCGAGGGCATCTTAAGGCAAGATGCTGTGTCAGTTACCACAGGCTCAGTACTCCCAAAGGTCGGTGGCCTCCAACGGCAAAGGTTTATTTCTTCCTCACATTGCATGGCCATCGTGGGTTGGCAGTGGCTCTGCTCCATGACACCTTCACTCTGGGACCTGGCAGATGGAAGAAGCTCCATGGGGAACATTGCCAGTCTCATGGCAGAGGGGAAAAAAGACAGCGAATAATGTGCTGGCCGTTAAATCTGCTGGAAAGTGACAGGTGTCAGTTCCGTCTGCATATGGGTGGCCAAAACAAGTCACATGGCCATTACTGAGTTCCATAGGGTGGGGATAGAAAAGTCTTATGGGAGGTAATCCAGAATCTTTGGCGAACAGGATTAAAATCCACCATGGAAATCTTATAAAATTTCTTCTCTGAATAATAACAATGCTAACAGTAGCAAAGTACCCGGTGTGGTTCCAAGCTCTTTACATAAATTAACTCATTTAACCCTGTGAGGAAGGGACGATTATTGTCCCCATTTTACAGAGGGGGAAACTGAGGCACTGAGCAGTCCAAAGCCCAGGGTTGTAGAGCTAGGTGGACCCTCCAGGGCTGGGTGGGGAGGGGCAAGGTAGCTGTGATGGGAATGGAGTGGAGGACCAGAAGGGAGACCTGAGACAGAACTCCTGGGTCCAGCTGGGGAGCCAGAAGGCTCCTTCCCCCTCTGGCTGCTCCTCAGTGACCTCCCTTTGCACGTGGGTTGGGCTCCATGGGGTCCCACCCCTTCTCATAGCTCTCATTCAGCTCCCCAGCTGAAAATCCTGTGTTTCGGGCCTGCTGAACACTGTGAAAACGTCAATTAAGTTGATTTAAAAATGCTCCCAGTCTCATTAACAACAAACTATTAGCGCCAGTGCAGGCAGGCAGGGCTAAGAATAAATAATGTGAATATTAAAAAGGTTTCTGGTGTCATTAATTATCAATAATACATTATCCCCACCCCCACTCTGTCTCTGGCTGCCAGGGGTCCCTTCTTCCCTGGGCAGGAAGAGTCATTACTAGAAGTCTGAGATTTGGCTTCTTCATCTTCTGTGGAGAAGGAATGCAGGCATTGTAGACTCAAGCCCCAGGAGTCACCACTCTTGCGACCTATAGTCTGACAAATTTAAACTGTCAGCAGTCCTGTGGTAGTCTGTACTCACCTGACCCAGAGCAGCTTCCCTAGCAATGTTTGGTGAATGAATACATAAATGAAATGAAAGGCACAAGCTTACCTTCAGACCTCTGAGTATGAGCCTGGGCTATGCTACTTCTTAGCTGTGTGACCCTGAATAAGTCACTGCACTTCTCTGGGTGTCAGTTTCTTCTTCCATGAAATGGAGTTAATAGTGGTAGCTCCTTCACAGCTTGCAAAGATTAAAAGAGAGGACGTGGGCCGGCCCAGTGGCGCAGCAGTTAAGTTTTCACGTTCCGCTTCTCGGCCTCCTGGGGTTCACTGGTTCGGATCCCAAGTGTGGACATGGCACTGCTTGGCAAAAGCCGTGCTGTGGGAGGCGTCCAACGTATAAAGTAGAGGAAGATGGGCACGGATGTGAGCTCAGGGCCCGTCTTCCTCAGCAAAAAAAGAGGAGGATTTGCAGATGTTAGCTCAGGGATAATCTTCCTCAAAAAAAAAAAAAAAAAGAGGACGCATGTTAAAGTTGCAGGCACAGAGCAAGTGCTCGATGAATTTAGCCATCATCATCATCTCCTTCATCAGCATCATTTTAATTATAACTGCAGCTCTGCGGCAGAGGAACTGAAAGGTTTTCTGGTTCATCCCCCTCAGACGAATATTCTGCAGCCATTTAAAATGATGTTTGCAAAGACATTTTAATAACAAGGAAAAATGCTTATGTTATAAGTTTAAGAAAGCAGACTGCAGAAATTCTTGCGCTTTGTGTTACAGTGATGATAAAACACAGACAAAAACAGGATGGAGATGCATCAAAACACGGTTGGTGATTTTTTTCTAGGTGGTGGAGTTATTTTGTTTTCTTCAGTCTATTTTCTGTAGCTTTTAATTTTTTACCGTATGTTTTGTTTATTATGAAAATTTCCCAACATACACAAAAATAGAGAAAGACTGGTATTACTAACATATATTATAAACATAAACCCATCAGTTAGATTTAATGACTGTTAACATTTTGCCATATTTGCTTCACTTTTTAAAAAAATTTTGGGTGAAATGTTTTTTCTTTTTGAGGAAGATTAGCCCTGAGCTAACATCTGCTGCCAATCCACCTCTTTTTGCTGAGGAAGACTGGCCCTGAGCTAACACCTGTGCCCATCTTCCCCTACTTTATATGTGGGACACCTGCCACAGCATGGCTTGATAAGTGACGCGTAGGTCTGCGCCTGGGATCCGAACTGGGGAACCCTGGGGGCACCGAAGCGGAGAGTGCAAACTTAACCACTAAGCCACTGGGCCAGCCCCGTGGGTGAAATATTTTAAACTTCTGACATCATGATATTTATCCCTAAATATTTCAGGATATATCTCTAAAAAAATAAGGATATTTTCCTACCTAACCACAATACCATGATCATATCTGACAAAAGTAGGAATAATTCCTTAATGTTCTCAATATATAGTCCATATTCAAATTTCCTCAACTCTCCTTGAAAATGTTTTTTTTACAACAGGTTTGTTTGAACCGGGATCCAATTAAGGACCATACAGCAGATTTGGTTGTCCGTTTCTTAACTCTCTCTAAATGGAGCACAACATATCCCCGCCTTTCTATCTATTACCTTGGCTTGTTGAAGGGACCAGGCCAATTGTTCGGCTGAATGTCCCAACTTCTGTATTTGCTTTTTCTTTGTGCTTGCATTGCTTTTATAATATGAAAACAAAGTGATAAAAAGGTACCCTCTCATTGTTGCTCGCCCCCTCCCAACTGTGTAAGCAATAATAACCACCGCACATTCCATGTGCAGACACTCTTCTAAGCACTTCATTTGTACCATCTTATTTAGTTCTCATAATAAACGCATGGCATAAACACTCCTCTTCTCAATCTCATTATATGAATGATGAGGATGAGGTGCAGAAGCAGAATGACTTGCTACGGCCCGATCGTTGGGCGGACTAGCTCTCAAGCCACCACGGGTGACCACCGCGCCATATTTAACAAAACGGAAAGAGATGCTGCAGACTAAGAAGAAAGGCAAGGAAACGAGCTGTGCCTTCCCTCCGGGATGCTCAATGCCCACCGGGAAGCAGATTTCCACGATGCCCGGGGAGAGCGCTGGAGGGAGGCCGTGGAACAGTGTCTGCAATCATTTAATCCGTTCTTCTGCCGGAGCTTGGAGCTGGGCTGGGCATCTCTAGGGCTTCCTTCCTTTTCTTCCGTTCTTAGGAGGTTGCAAGGGCCCTAGGAAGCGTGTGCTTTTCCTTCTCTCGGCCTGAGAATCCCTAGGTCTGCTATTTATAGGCGAGGAGACATCAGACCCAGAAAGCAGCCCTCGAGGGAGCCTCCACAGCCGCCAGGGAATCACCAACGATTCCTTTCTTGGGTCTTTATTCAGGAGCATTCTGGAAAAATCAGGCGAAGTACCCAGTGCATTTTGGGAAAGACCACTGGAGGCGGAGTTTGGGCGCCTGGATTTTTAGCTAGCTTTGCCTTTCCCATGGACGGGCCGTGTGTCTTTGGCCATGGCACCCAGCTTCCCTGGCCGAAGTGTCCTTCTGTTTATATCCAACTTAAAGCTGTCAGTTCTGTTTCCACTGTGAGGCTGTTATAAGTATTATATGAGACTAAAAGCGGGAGCATTTTGAAGAGTAACGATGGAGATGTGAGAGCTCCCTTCCAGGGTGTACTGTGGGCATACAAATTCAGATGTGCACGCTGCCTAGGTAGGCAGCAGCGTGTGGTTCCCAGGAGAGCTGCCATCTTCTAACCCCGCCCCAAAGCTGTGGTTGATTGGTCAAGGTGTCGGCAATGGACCCCAGCTGGGCCAATGAAGCGCTGCCCTGGGACGTTTGGACTTGGGAAGGGAGGGGCTCAGTCATTCTTTCCTGCCGGTTTCCGTCCAAACTGGAAGCAGGGAGCACTGATGCGCGAGCTGCCTGACTGTAGAGAGAGACTGTTTGGTGAGGGAGGGTGAAGGCAGTGAGCCAGAGAGTGGGAGAGAGCCACACGAGAGCCAGGTTCCAGCTATCCTTGGGATCTGACTGCATCCCTGGGGCTTGACTCTTCAACCCATTTTTGGCTTCTCTGAGCCAACCATTCCTCCTTTGTTTTTTGGTTCAAGTGGCTTTGAGATGGTTTCTGCTGTCTGTTGCTAAAGGGGAGTCTGATATACTAGCAGACAGGACACGCTCAACAGCCCAGAGGAGGAAGCTGGAGTCCACTGGGAGCTTCGAGATCGCCTCCTGGCCTCTCTACCTCATTTCACAACCACAGCCCAGTGTTGTCAACCATCTTGCCTCAGGCCTCCAAGCAAGTAAGTGGCAAAACCAACACAAGAATCCAGGTGTCATGACTTCCTGCTCGGGGCCTCCCTCACCGCTCCAATCTGCCTCTTTTCCATCTGGGCAGCACATAATAATGACACATCTTAAAACACAGTGACTCTTACTATCTGTTGACTATGTACTAAGTTCCGCCCTGTGCTAGGTGATTCTTATGTGTTATCTTAATAGCGACCAAATGAGGACGCTATTATTTTTCTCATTTTCTGTAATGGGAAATTGAGGCTCAGAAAGGTGAACCAATTTGCCTGAAGTCACACAGCTAGTAAGTCACAGAACCAGGATTCAAATTCGAGTCCTTGTGCTTCCTCATGGTGCTCTGCCTCATCGTTGGCTTCCTGCTCCTCTGAGAGTGGCCATGGCCACACACTCCTGGAAGCCACTGCCTTGCTGGGGCTATGAGTGAGACGGAGTGGACCCAAGAGACCAGTCATTTCCTGCAGCTTGTGGCTCCTGGCATCGGAGTATTGTTTTGGGACTTGTGTTATTTACCCAAGAATTTGCAAGGCTGCTTCTTGCTTGGGTAACAAATACTTCTGCAAATATGGATGGAAAATTGGCTTTGCTTATCTAGGAGTTGGAGGAGCTCCAGGCATTCTTGGGAATGTGTTGGTGCAAACATATGCGTGTGCAAAAGAGGCCCAGGTTTTGCTGATCAACCCCTTGGCAAAGAAAGGGATTCTTGAAGACCTAAGCTAAGGTGGCTTTGGTGTTTAGGAGCAGAGTCTGCACTGTGGTGGGCAGGGATGGTCCACTCAGGTGCCATCCAAGTTCACAGAGGTCGCAAAGGGCAATCTACCCCAAAGTGGCCGCTTCTGACCCCCTGTGACAGAACCACCTGGGATGCTTGTTAAAAATGCAGTGTATGGGTTATCTACTGCCATGTAACACACTGCCCCAAGTCTTAGTGGCTTCAAACAACAACAATTGGTTTGCTGATGACCCTGCAGCTCAGGCAGGGTCCAGCAGTGACAGCTTGTCTTTGCCGGGGCCGCTCAGCTGGGGACGGGAGGGTCCACTTTCCACATGACTCACTCATGTGGCTGGCGGGTGGGTGCACTGGTTGGTGGGGAGTCCTGCCGGGGCTGCAGGCTGCGGGCCTTGATTCTTCTCTATGTGAGGCTCTCTGATGGATGCTTGGACTTCCTCACAGCAAGGTGGCTGGGTCCTAAGAGGGAACGTCATAGGAGAACAAGGTGGAACTACATTGCGTTTTTATACTCTAGCTTCTGAAGTCACTTAGCAACACCTTTGCCATACTATATTGGCCAACAGAGTAATAAAGGCCCACCTCGTTGCAAAGGTTCATAAAGTGAACCTCGTGATGGGGAAGGGGCAATAGTGGTTGTCCCCAGGGAGGGCAGCTAGGTGGCTGGGGGCAGGGAAGAAGAGAGAGAGGGGAGAAAGGGACAGCAGAGAGAGACAGGTGAGAAGAGAATCGCGTCTCCTTGTAGGGCTTGGTTTGTTTTTGACATGCACATACCTTTTGCTTAAAAAATGAATAAGAGACTGAGATGGCAGGGAGCAGTGGGTGGGTGTGTTCACATGTGAGAGTGTGTGTGTCTGTGTGTGCTCGCAGTCTGGAGCAGGCATGGGTGACGCGGTTAAAGCAACAATTCCAACGGGAACCAAAGGAGAGGGGGCTCCGTGTCCTAGGCAGGGCCTCAGGCTCCAGGGTGCCAGCGCCCGTGAGCTTCCCAGAGGAGCTTCTGCCTGACCGAGTCCTCTCTTCAAATGGGAAGAGATCCAGCTGTTGGCCAGGACCAGAGGACCCCTGGAGACGGCAGAAACACACCCATAGGCAGAAATCACAAAAATCCTTCACCCTCTCACTAAGAGAACGACAAAAAAACCCTCCAGACAGACCAAAAAAAAAAAACCCAAACCCCCAAATACCTCACTTAAGAGAGAAGGCTGTGAGATAGAATAATAGCCACCCTTTATTTAAGACCCAATAGGTGCCAGAGTCTTAACCCAATTTAATTCTCACACAAGCGTGATTTTGCAGATGAGGAAACTGAGGCTCCGGAGGCAGAGGGGACCCTGCACAGCCAGAGGGAGGGCACAGAAGCGTGGCCCCAGCCAGGTCTGTTGGCACCCGGGTCTGGTTGGTGAACTTCAGTCTT
The DNA here is from genome assembly GCF_041296235.1 of Equus asinus. Lineage (NCBI taxonomy): Eukaryota > Metazoa > Chordata > Mammalia > Perissodactyla > Equidae > Equus > Equus asinus. Next base: position 41,341,542 of record NC_091803.1, read on the forward strand.
TCCTCCTCTGCCCATAGCCCGGATCCTTGGGCGGCGTTGCCTAATGAAGAGAAATGTTCTGTATGCAATTTGGATCTGACCGCTGGACTTGGCGACAATTTATTTTGTGACTTCCCAATAAAAATGGAGTTCTTTTTTAGGAACAATGACTCTCCGAGGGCAGAGCCAGGAATTTTAATGGGGCGAGAGGAGGCAGCGAGGGGCGGAACGAGCACCAAGCTGGGAGTCAGGAAGCACTTGTCCAGGCCTAAGTGGCTGTGTGACCTTGGGCAATAATACTAATTAACTGCTCGTTAATAATAATAATAGCCTATACTTATGGATCTCTTCTCGTGTTCCAGGTGCTGTGTATCTCCTGATTTAGTCTCCTCAGCAATCCTGTCAGGGAGGGAGGCACAAATATCCCCATTTTGTAGATGAGCAAACTGAGGCTTGAGGCATTGAGCAACCTGCCCAGGGCCACACGAACAGGAAGAGTTACATGCAGATTTGGGCCTGGGCGGAGGGGTTCCAGGGTTTGTGCTTTGACCATTGTGCTGTAATATTGACACAAATGTGAACAGAATACAGCCACTTATGGCACTCACTAGTCCCATCACCATAGGCAGTATATCAGCTCATCCCCACAATGACTCTCTGAAGTCCATATTGTCATCATCTCCATCTTTCAGATGAAGAAATTGCTTTCTCATGTGTTTAGCGAGGGGTTTATCTCCATCCCCTGCATGCTTGTTTTCTAAGAGCCGTCACTTCCAGAAAGAGGGTTATGGATGGCATGGACCCAGGTCCTGTGGGGTGGGGGCTGGCTTTGGACTAAGCCCCTCCGTCTCCCTCTCAGAGAGAAGCTGGAGTGGGGGTGGCAAGCTCCGGGACACGGCTGGACAAGTGCCTCCCCTGTACCTTCTCTGGAGGCTGGAGGCACAGGCCGCTCCTTGGGGCTCGCCAAGCCTGTCTTCCGTCAGTCCGGGCTGGGCAGCCGGCCTCCTTGGCAGAGCGGGCGACAGCCTGAGAGGCTCCTGGGCCCCGCGTGGCTCGGTGAACTGTGCAAGGAAGGGAGGCTCTGCCAACGTGTCACCGGCCAGCTCCCCCCTGGGCGCCATCTGGGACACAGTGAGCTGAGAGCCAGGGCCGGCCAATGGCTGCCTCCTCCGCCCTGCAGGCCTCACCTCCCTGAGCACATGCCGCCGGGAGCGCTCAGCCCTGACGCTCAGGGGAGGTGTCAGAGGCTCAGGGGCACAGCATCCAGGGGAACCTCTTCTTTAGGCCCCAGAGGGCCCTATCAGATGATAATAAGCAGACTGATAGCTGACATTTATTAAACCCTCAACATGGCTGGGCACTGCCCTAAGTGCTTTGTGCCCATTGTCTCATTTAACTTACTCCTTGCACACCCCATATTTAAGTACTATTATCATCCCCATTTTATAGATGAGGAAGCTGAGGCACAGAAAGGCTAAGGGATCTACCTGTTGTCATGCAACAGGTACGTTTCAGAGCCGGGGTTCAGATTCTACTTTCTAAAGCCTGGCTGGCAGTCGTGAGTCTTGAATCTAATCTTTGCTCAGTCTCTTCCTGACGAGTAATTCTATTCAGACCCTGCTCTTTACAGGTCCTCAATTTCTTCTTCTGCAGGGGTTGGGCCACATTTTCAAAATGTGTTCATCAGAGTCCCAGAGTTCAGTCAGGAGCTGTGGTGTAGGTGGGGGTGGAGTCGGGGAGGGGGTGAAGAGAAGCTGGGGATGAGTTTTAGACCCCAACCTCTTACCCCCTTAACCTGAGATCAAAGCTCCATTTTTTGCTGCTTCCTGTCTTAGGGTTATGTGTGCGAGCTGGTTTACGGAGGGGGTTCACTAGCGATTGCTGATCTGACATTCTTGTACCCTAAGAGTGGAAGAACATGAGCCTCAGAGAGGGTAAGGAACCCATCTAAAGAGGCCCAGCAAATAGTGACTTGGGCAGAGAATGTATTGGTTCAAAGTGTAGGCTCTGGGAGCAAGCCACAAATGGGTTCAAGTTTTAGCTCCGCCATGACTAGTGGTGTTCTTGGGCAGGGTCAGCTCTTGACTGCTACACCGTCCTCATTTTACTACTACTAGTGCTCCAAGAGGGAGAATGGATGCCCTGAGTTACTTCTCTGATGGAAGAACTCAGTAACTGGGTTATCTTTCCTTCCCCTCTTCGCCCCCAACCCCAACTCCCAACCCAGGGGCCACAGGGCACCCACGTGCCTTTGGATCTGCCCGTTATGATGGAGAAACCAGGGCTACTCAAGGACTGTCCCCATAAGGAATAACTTATAGAGACTTTCTATCTGTCAGCCTCTACTGGAATTCGTGCCCAAGAGAGTCTGTATTTATGGATTTGGAAAGGACTGTGCTTGTGGCGAACAGACGTGAATAAGAGACTGGGCGACCCTGAGCAGGTGTGCGACCTTCAGCACCTTACTTCACGTCCCCAGGCTGGTGTCCTCATCTTTCAAGAGCGGTGTTGGAGGCTTGATGACCCCCATGAGCCTCTGCAGCTCCAAGATGGCATGCCTCAGTGATCCGGGGCACCAGGAAATATGACCTATCTCCTTGGCCTCCAGGCATTTTCCCGAGCAGTCTTCTCCCTAAGCGCAGACTCCTGCATCAGACAGAGTCGTAATTGACCGAGGCTCCCTCTTTATCAGCAGGGTGCATGTCGAGACTTTTGAGTACTCCTGGCCTTGGGAAACTGGCCTCAAATGGTCTGGCTGCAGGGCTTTCAAAGTGCTGTCCTGAGGGACTGCTCTGCTGGGAGCTTTTGGTCAGGCCGGCGTCTCTACACAGTGAAGTCCGAGCCTGTAAGGGAAGAGATTTCCTGAAGGAGAGGCCTGGCCTCCTCTGGGCATGGGAGCTGCCCTGCGTTGGTGAGTGTGAGAAGATGCTTCCTCGGGGTCTAGCAGTGTGGCCTGCATGGGTACAGCAGGAGCTCCTCCTTGTCCTTTCTCTTCGAGGGCGATGGCTCCTTTGGTTGGTCAGATTCCAGAACCCTGATGGAGCCATGTTTCCTGGTGGGCAGGGTGACTGGCGGTTAAAAGGTGACGCGTGTTTGGCTGCCTCCTCTCTGAAGCCCGAGGAGTAGGAGGCTCAGACTCGTATTGCAGAAGCCTGGGCTTCTCTCTCCCTCTGTCCCTCCCTTCAGCCCTGCACACTTCAATGCCTTCACGTGATCCATGCCTTTCTGGTTTCTTAGGCACCACCTTCAATGCCCCAATCACATCTCCTTGGCCCACCCTGTCTCCAAGGTCACTTGTAGAAAGTTCACGTGCACCCTGATGGCTTCCTGCATTTCTCTGTGCGCAGGGTAGGTTGGAAGGGTGGGGAGTTAATACCCCAGGAGGGACCTTCAACCAATGAAGGATCAGGGGGTGAATTAATCCCCCTGAATCCCTGCCACCATGTGGGATAATTCTGAGGCGTATTCTACACAGTCTCTCAGCCGGTCTTAGCTGGATTGGGACTTAATTGCCCCCAGTGGCCACCCTCCCATTAACACGCCCTTTTTTGATTTCCTCCCTTCTCACTTCCTCCTGTGCCTCCTGGGTCACTTCCCAAATAAACCAAGGTTCTCACGTGCTTATCTCAGGGTCTGCTGATGATATTGCGATTTATAATAAGAAATATATATTTGGTCTTCGTCCTGTTTCTGGCACAGAGCTCCTAAAACCCTTGGAATTTCCTGATGAGAGCACAAAGGTGTCTTTTGTTATGTTAATGAGGTGACGTTCAGAAAGCACCTGATAATGGGGGCTTGGTTGCCTGCCACTGGAGCCAACCAAGCAATTAGAGGTTTGGAGCTTTCCGTCCCTCCTTCCTCTCCTCTGGAGCGGGGAGAAGGGCTGGCGATTGAGTTCAATCACCAATGGCCGATGATTTAATCAATCACACCTATGTAATGAGGCCTCCATAAAACCCAAAAGGATGGGGTTTGGAGAGCTTCCGGGTTGGTGAACACGTGGAGATGTGGTGAGAGTGGATCACCTGGAGAGGGCATGGAAACTCTGGGCCCTTTCCCCATACCTTGCCCTATGCATCTCTTCATCTGGCGCTGTTGGTTCATATCCTTTAATATCTATTGTAATAAACTAGTCATTAATCTGGTTTCCTGAGTTCTATGAACCGCTCTAGCAAATTAATCGAATCCAAGGAGAGGGTCGTGGGAACCTCTCATTTATAGCCGGTGGGTCAGAAGCACAGGGAACAACCTGGACTCGGGGTTGGCACCTGAAGTGGAGGCCAGTCTTGTGGGACTGAGCCCTCCACCTGTGGAGTCTGATGCTGCCTCTGGGTAGACAGTGTCCGAATTGAGTTGAGTTGTAGGACACCCAGCTGGTGTCTGAGAATTGCTTGGTGGTGTGGGGAACCCTCCCCTCCATTGGAACTGGGTGCAGAATGCTAACTGCTCTGGAAGGGACCCACACTAAGATATATCCTTACACACCCTTGACTACAGTGCTGGGGGAGGCAGGGTGATTATTGATTTTTTAACTTTTTAAAATTTTTACTGAGTTCATAATAGTTTACAACATTGTGAAATTTCACTTGTACATTATTATTTGCCCATCACCATATCGGTGCTCCCCTTGATCCTTTGTGCCAAGCCCCGGGCTCCCTTCCCCTGGTAACCACTGAACTGTTCTCTTTGTCTCTTTTGTGTGTTTGTTATCTTACACATATGAGTGAAATCATATGGTGTTTGTCTTTCTCTGTCTGGCTTATTTTGTTTAACATAATGCCCTTCAGGTCCATCCATGTTGTTGTGAATGGGACGATTTTGTTTTTTTAATAGCTGAGTAGTTGCATTGTGTATATACACCACATCTTCTTTATCCAATCATCGGTCGATGGGCACTTGGGTTGCTTCCATGTCTTGGCTATTGTGAATGATGCAAGGCAGGGTGATTTTACTACCATTTTACTGATGAAGAAACTGAGGCCTGGAGAGGTTAATGAATTTTCCCAAAGCGGTAGAATGTAGGACTCCTGACTCCCAATTCACTGTGATTCTTCTCTCAACAATATGCCTTGGTGCCTCCTAGGCTCCCATCTGATGTAAGGGAGGACACCGGGGGTGCATTGGGTAAAGAGCAACGAGGAAAGAAATCTTTTGCTGCTGTCTTCATTTTAGTCCCCAAGACTAGCAGTGACTTGGTTGAGAAAAAGCCTTGCCCTTTGATTAGAACTATTGATACCGGAATGGGTCATGAGAGCAGGAAGGGCTTTTTGGCTGAGATATTATGGAAGGGTTAACTGGCTCTTTGGGTGGTCCCAGGGTCAAGACCTTCAAGACAAGTCATAGCATCATAGAACATTAAATGTGGAAGGCAGCTTTGAGGTCATCCTGGCTAGTCTAAACCTTTCTTTTACAAATGGGGGAACTGAGGTCCAAAGAAGAGGAAGTCCTCAAGGTCATCCAGTAACATGGAAATTAGGATCTGAGAGAAAGGAAAGGAAATAGAGGCAATCAGAGTCAGGTTTTGCTAAATCAGGGGTCTATGAGGACCTGCTAAGTCAGGAATGGCAAATTGGAATGAACTCTAATCAAGGGATGGGGCTACCCAGAATACCGAGAACTGAGCAAGCTTGTGAGGCCCTATCTCAAATTTGAGAGAAACAGTTAAAGAACTGATTAGTGGTACCAGCCTTGGTACAAGATAAGTGAGTACTGTTTATCTGCCAATACGTAAAGACAAGGGCAAGAAGTCTGGGGCTGTGGTTAAGACAGAATAGGAATCCACAGGGAATTTGGAGGGATGGCGAGGGTAGGTCACTAAACGGGGTGGCTAGCCTGGTGGTCAGGTTGCTCAGCCACCCTAAATTACTTTTCTGCTCTATCCTTCTCTGTCTGGATTCTATCATGGTGCTTTGGAATCTCAATAATGTTGTAGAAGCAAACAAACTTTATTTTACATGGCAGATGCTTAAAGTAAAAATTCTGGATCCTGCTCCAGATTTTGCCTTTAGCCTCTTGTCTTGTAGTCCTAAAGTTGACTAGTTCCACTTGGGTCTCACTTTCCCCATATGCAAAGTAAAGGTGTTGGGTCAGGTCAAAAATTCTCGAAAAGCATTCAAAGAAACAAGAGTTCCTTAGGATGGTTGTGGCTATGATGTGCAAATTTCATTTGGAATGTTGCTGGATTAATAAAAACATTTTTTTTAACTGCAGGGCTTCTCAGACCCTTTAATGTAAGAATTCATCTTACAGTGACTCAGGTAGGCAGAGTTCCCCAAACTTACTTGAAAACACAAAATATACAGGATAGTCTCTAAAGGTCTTTCAGCTTCAAAATGTTATAATTTTTCTTTCTTTTTTTTTTTTTTTTTTACCAATTTCCTTTGAGAATAGAGATTTAAAGACAAGCATAATCAATGATTGGCTCACTTTCGTTCTCTCCTGTAGGCGTGATAGGGTGGTTGGTTTTTAACCACAGCGTTTGAATGGCTCAAAGCAGGTGGCAACCATAGGGGTCATCTATTTAGCAGAGCACTTGAAGATACATCAATCGAATTGAAAACAACTGAAACAATTTGGTCTTTAAGACCAGACTAGGTTCAGTTACTTCCATGATGTAACTGGCAGTAAAACCAACTGGCAAAACTGACTGCAGAAATGTGCTAAGGGGCTTTTTTGAGGGGGGGGGTGAAATATAGTTTTTGTCAGTATAGCTGCTATGAGGATTTTCCATCTGAAAGTCTTGCTTAGCAAAATCCTGCCCAGCAGGCTAAGCTGGGTGGTGGCGTTAGCCTTGCAGCACAAGGTGGAGCAAGTTGTCATGATCACGTGTACACTGTTACCATCTCACATGTGCCATGAGTTCTAGGTGCCCAACCCTAAATGGTTCTCCACACTGAGATGTCCAGCCTGGGGCAGCTCCAGCTGCCTGTGTCTGTCTTCAGAGACAGAGTCTTCCTTTGAATGAAGGGCTGTCGGTTTTCTCTACTCAAAAGAGGCCACGCCTGTTTGATCTGCCTTTGTACAAGTCTGGTCATGAATAACTTCAAACTCTGCATACCAATAGTTTGCATCAAAGACTATGCTAGGGTCAGCACTGCCATCCAAGAATGGAAAGTATGGTGGTTTTTAACTAGGGCATCATGGGAATCATCTATGGAATTAAAACAAACAAACACCCTGGGCTCCACCCCTGGAGATTTTGATGGAGAACATCTAAAGCGGGTGCAGTCATGTGTGTTTTAAAAAGCTCCACAGATAGATACAACCCACGTATCCATCAATAGGAGATTGGATACACAAAGTGCGGTTTATTCATACAATGGAAAGCTACTCAGCAATAAAAAAGAAAAAGCTGCTGTTACACACAGTAACCTGGACGAATCTCCCAGACATTAGGTTAAGTGAAAAAAGCCAGTCACCAAAATATATACAATGTAGAATTCCATTGATATGAAGTTCAAAAATAAGCAAAGCTAGTATATGGTGTTAGAAATCAAAATTGGAGGTGTCTGCTGGGGGGAAGTGAGATAACAACAGAAGGCAGAGGGGCACATTCTGGGGGATGATGAAAATACTCTATACCTGGTTTTGGGTGTTGGTCTACACAGATGCACACAGTTTCAAAACCTAAACTGAATCCTTAAGAGATGTGCATTTTATTGTATATAACTTATACCTCATTTACATAAAACAGCCTAACTTCCATGTAAGTCCCTAAATTAGGGTCCTATACCAGTGCCAAAGTCCGAGAAGCGACCATTTCCACACATGGGAAGGGCCTAATCCAGCTCAGCCCAGTTACAGCCTTGAGAAATGGAACACTCCCCTCTTCTCTGCCTTATATCACAAACCCCCATTTTCATTTACCCTCTGGGATGTCTCCCATCCGTTCTCTGTCTTTTGGATAATAAAGCTCTAGAGAACTCAACATAACAACCAGCTTAATACTAAGCCCATAGGTCTCCAGGAACTGTGCCTCTTTCCTGTCTCCATTTCAGCAGCCCGCTCTGCGTTCCAGGAAGGAATCCCGTCCTTCTTAGGCCCCCTTATAGGGACTTCACGTTTATTGAGCACCTACTGTCTGCTGGAGCTTGTTGGCTCCTTTACCAAGACTATCTCATTTTATTTTCGAAATAACTCTGAGGAGTAGATATTTTTTACTATCTTCCCCATTTTCCAGATTAGCAATTGATAAGGGAAGATAAATAACAGGCCCAAAGGTGAGATCAGGCTGTTAAGCAGAGGATACAGGGTTAGAACACTGGTTGCAAAACCTCTTACAATTTAAGACCTCTTCCCTTTGGGGACCTGAGGCGGGAAAAGCAGAGACGGGCGTTGGCAGGAGACACACTGTGGAGTGTAAAAGGGGCATAGGTCCTCACTTGACAATGTTTTTATGCCCAGTTGGCAGAATTCAAGCCAGCCGGGCCCCACACACCCAGCCCGTCCCGTGCTCTCTGGCTCACCCATGCTGGTGGCTCCGAAGTGGCAGCCTCAGGGCGAGTTTTGTTCGGTATAACTTAGAAAACAAAAAGGAAGCAAGTGGGAGATGTAGAGACGTCTTTACTTTTAGGATTCTGGCTCCCTGAGATCAGAGGAGTGGGTTCCCGCACGGGGGTGGCTAGGCACAGGGAGACGCACTGGAGCAGATTCTGTGGGGGGTGTGTGTGTCGGCGCGCCTGTGCGTGGGGCGGGGTGGGGGGGATCGCTGTACCCAGCGCCAGGCACTGGGGGAGGAGGAAGCGGTAGCGGAGATCTGAATAATTGATTCTTCAGCAGCACCAGACGCCCCGGAGCGGGCGGAGAGCGTGGTTTCAGAACCACGGACAGCGGCGCACCGCCGCTGCAGGCGCCCCCGCCGCCAGCCAGCCACCTAGCCCGGCCTTGTCGCCGCCGTGCGCCCCGGGAGCGGGTGGCGGCGCGGAGGGACTACGGGGTCTGCCTCGGCCCGCCTCCGGGGAGGGCGGCTGCGGGAGGGAGACGCTTTCGCCCGCCGGAGCTCCAAGCCTCTCCGGCTTTCGCGGGGGCTGCTGCGTCTCGCCGACTGAGAACAAGTCCCTAAGTTGGCGTGGGGGCGCCCCTGCCTTCCTCCTCCTCTTCCTTCGAGGCGACCGCAGCAGAAGCACGCCCCGGGAGCCCGGCTTTGTCAGTGCTGTGATCCAGGGTGGCCAGGCGCTCTCCGGACTCCCGCCGGGAAGTGGGGAGCTGAACGCCCGGCGCCGAGCTGGCCCCGCAGCGAAGGGCCCGGAGGGAGCTGCCTTCCCCCGCCCCCGCCTCTCTCTCGGCCAGGGACCGCGGGGATCCCCGGCCACACGCGCGCGCGCGTTCCCACACTCACTCACACACGCACTCGCCCTCACACACACCACCCCGGCGCCTGGGCTGCGGAGAGGGCTCTCGGGTGCGCTCAGAGGACCGGGCAGCTGCTGTCCAGAGTGGGGCGGGAAGCCGAGCTCCGGCTCTTGGAGGGAGGCTCCCAGGGCTTAACCAGAGCATGGGGCCGGGTGAGCGCTGAGAGTCGCGGCCGCAGCCATCAACCCTGGAGATGACCAGGAGCGGCCACTGCTGAGAACTATGTGGAGAGAGGCTGCGGTGAGTGCTGGCGCGGGACGCGGGGCCTGGGCGGCCTCTTTGGGAAGAAGACGGTGGGAGGCCTGGATAGGAGGGGGCAGCAGGACCGCAAGAGGGTCTTGCGTGGGAATGATCGCACCTCCTTCGGGGATCTGGGACCGCGGGAGCCCGAGTCCTTCCCTCCCCCTCTCCTCCTGCCGGCTCATCGCAAACTCAGCCAGGGCCCACCCCCCCTCCCCCCTCCCCCCTATTCCCTCCTCTTTTTCTCCCTACCCTCCTCGCTTAGCAGCTCCCGGCCGCACAACTCCCAGCAGCCGGCGCCAGGGAGGTGATAGGGAGTGAGGGTGGAGGTGCCCAGTTAGCTTCTCTCGGGTGGCCAACCTAAGGCTCCGGTTCTGTGCGCCCCGGAGCAGAGCTCTCCATATCGGCCACTGGGTCTTTGGATCCGCACTGGGGGCGTCTTGGGCACGGAGCTTCAGCTGCCCCTCTCCAGTCGAGCCCCCTGTGCGCACAGAGGGGCTGTGAGCACTGCAGACTGCAGCCTGCCCCCCACTCTCCCTCCCCCCGCCAGTGGGCTGACCCTCCCTCTCCATCTCTTCTCCGCCCCGGTAGAGCCCTGCTGCAGAGCCTCCGGCTTGGATAGCCGCCCCCCGTGGGGGCGATGCGGACAGCGCGGGACAGCCAGGGGAGCGCGCGGGGGCCGCAGCATGCGGGAACCCGCTAAACCCGGTGGCTGCTGAGGCGGCCGAGATGCTCGTGCGCGCAGCGCGCCCCACTGCATCCTCGACCTTCTCCGGCTACAGGTACGTCCCAGAGGGAGACATGGGCTCCGCCGGCTGGGGAGGAGGAAGACACGACCGAAGGGAGAGCGGGAGAAGGATGGGAGAGAGAGAGAGAGAAAGCGGGAGAGGGAGGACCAGTAGCGAGGCGCGGGAGGAGCACCAGGGGGCGCTGCGGCTCCGCACTCCGCGAAGCTCCTCGGAAGAGCGCCGAGGCCGGCGCGAGTTCGCCCCAACTTCCCCTGGCTCCCGCAGCGCCCGGCTCGAGGGGCGCGCGCCCGTGCACGCGTGCACGACTGTTCCGGTATTTGCAGGCACGCGCGGCTGTGCACCTGGCGCGGTACATGTGTGTGCACCGCGTGGGGACGTGTACGGACTCCGGATGGGCACCGTTACCGCGGCCTGCGGATGTGCGCAGAAATGCGAGCGTGCCTGTGAAGGGTGTGCGGCCCGCTGTCCACGTGCACCTAAGACTTGGTAACGGGACCCGAAGTGGAAAGCCTGGGATGGGGCTGTACCGTTCATGTCCGTCGCAGAGCTTCTTGGGAGCCTACCTTGCCCCCTGCGCAGGTTCTTTGCCGGCTCTCACGCGCCAGCCCGCGGGGGGACGTGCCTCCTCTCCGGAATTCTGCATTGCACACGGCAAGCGTGAGAGAGGGGGTGTGTGTGTGTATGCGCGCGTGTGTGCACGCGTGCGTGTAGGGGGCGGGTCCCGGGGCCACTTGCAGTTGAGTGGAAATCACTTCACGGCCCCTCCGCGCGAGGTGGGGCGGGCCCCAAGTTCCCCCAGGTACCCTGGGGCCTGGGGCGCACAAGCAAGCGTCCTCATTCCCATGCGCTTGGGGTGTAGCCTGGAGAGGATGGGGGTCTGCAGCGGATGCAGCGTGCAACCTGGTCCGCGCGGCACCCCGCGACTTCGCGGGGGGCGGGGTCAGTCAACTCGCTCAGCGCGGGAGCGGGAATGCGGAGTCGCGGCACCGCCTCCGCACGCCAGGGCTTGTCGCTAGTTCGCTCCTTGTGAGAAGGAGGCGGGGTTGGTAACTTGGTTCTCACTAGCCAGGGTGGGAGAGGGGTGGGTGGAGGGTTTGCTCCGCGCGCCTCCTCTCGGGGGGCCGTGGTCCGCAGCTAAGTTGGGGGATGTGGTGGGAGATGTGGGCAGAGTCAGGCATGGAGAAGAGGCCGGAGGCACGGCATGAGGAGGAGGCTGCGTGCGAAGATGCATTTGAGCACAGGGATGGAGAATTAGCTCAAATTGGAGCTGTGGACAGAGTTGGAGATGGGTCAAGAGATGTGGATGGCGTCGGGGATGGGGAATGGAGTCAGTGACGCCTGCACCTCGCGCTGGGGGTGGGCTCCTAAATCAAGAGGCTGGGTCAGTAATCTCTTTCGTCTAGAACCCTCGCTCATCGCGGCCTTGACTCTCCCTCTTCACCTTGCAGGGACCGTAAGTGGCGACTATGGGCAGACTGGGCTATTGGACCCTGCTGGTGCTGCCAGCCCTTCTGGTCTGGCGCGGTCCGGCGCAGGGCGCGGCGGCGGAGAAGGGTCCCCCGGCGCTGAACATTGCGGTGCTGCTGGGGCACAGCCACGACGTGACGGAGCGCGAACTGCGAAACCTCTGGGGCCCCGAGCAGGCGGCTGGGCTGCCCCTGGACGTGAACGTGGTAGCGCTGCTGATGAACCGCACCGACCCCAAGAGCCTCATCACGCATGTGTGCGACCTCATGTCCGGGGCGCGCATCCACGGCCTCGTGTTTGGGGACGACACCGACCAGGAGGCCGTGGCCCAGATGCTGGATTTTATCTCCTCACAGACTTTCATCCCCATCCTGGGCATCCACGGGGGCGCATCTATGATCATGGCTGACAAGGTAAGGCCGGGAGGCGAAGGGCTGCCAGGACCCGGGAGTGCGCCAATCCTATGGTGGACACGCCTGGTCTTTGCGAGCCTTTGGCATCTGTCTTGATCTGAAAGGGGGTCGTGGCCACTGGCCTTGGTGAGAACCAGGTTCTGCCTCTGCAACCTGGAAATGAATGGAAATGATTTTTGCCTTGGTTCTGAAAGTGGGGTGCGCCGAGGCACCTTGGGTGTGCCAGGAAGAGCTTGGAAAATGCAGAAATTTGATGGAGTGGTGGAATGCTTGGAGAATTTCAAGTAGTGCACAGAGGCAAGCCTGGCAGCGCTCGAAACAATGTGGCTCATATTCCTATAATGTCAATTCTACCTGATTGTTTTGTGTGAAATGTACATTTTTCCCTCTTGTGGTAAGCGACTAAAACTATTTCAGAAAAGATTAAATGTGGGTATGTGATGGAATAAAATGCAAAGTTTTTAGGTAAAGCACGAAAGGGCAGAGAAATGTTGTGCTTAAGCAGATTCTCTGCAATTCGGGGAAGACGGGGAACATTTGAGAAACCCTGGGCGAGAGGCACCTGGGAGTGTTCCTCTAGGGGAGTGGTGTGCTTGGAGAGAACTGACTGCAGACCCAGCACATGGAGGGCCTGGCTCTTCCTACGTGTTCCCTGGGTGGGGCTGACAGGGGCTCCAAAGCCCTCAGCTGGTGGGGTTGGCTCCCAAGGATGGTTTTGGGTACTGAAGTTAGTGTCAGAATGGAGGATGATGTGTCTGAATCTCTTGGCTTAGAATGAGATGGAGGGTCTTTCTGTGGACCAGCTGGGAGTGTGAGTTTGGAGAAGAGGGGAGAGAGATGAAGATTTGAATGAGGGCCTGGTTTAACAATTGTGCAGAAGTAGAGAGATGGGAGAGGGTGGGAAGGGAGAGGGAAGGTGTGGAAGGAGAGAAAAGGGCAGGACTGGGGTTGCAGGTACCCTGTACCTCTGTCTGAGCCCAGGAAAGGATGGTGGGGTGGGTTGGAAAGGGGAGGAAAGGGTGAGTGTACTTGTGTGCTGTGGTCCCCAGCCCTGAGACTTTTTTGAGCTTGTTCCTTAGATAGAAGGAGACATCCCAATGGAGCGGGCAGACATTTGTCACAGCACTTCCCTTCTGACGCTCTCAAAGCACTTTTATATTTATCAAATCACATTCTGCTTCTGCCTCAGCAGTTCCCACCAGCTCCTCTGGGAACTGTATTAATTCTTTCAGGGCTCTCGGGTTGCAGCACATTCGGTCGAAGTACACAACCGATGCAGTATCTTATTAAACATTCATTTTAAATGCTTTGCAGCCTAGCAGCATTCCTGCGTGTGGTTGAGCGTCCTCCCAGCCACCTGTCAGTTTTGGGGGGGCTCCTCTCTGGGATGCAAAAAGTAGGGAACAGCTGTGTCCCGCCACCAATGTGTGGGCTGTTTCAGAACTGGAAAGGGCCTTAGAGTTTCCTAGAGCATCCTGAAACTTTCAGATGAGGTAACTGAGGCATAGGGCAGTTACAGACTTGGCCAAGACCACATGGGGCATGGTGGAACTAGATCTCTGGTTTTCTGGTCCCAACCTGTGATCTCGCATTCTACCAAACCAAGCCTGTCCTTTAACTTTGTCATCCCTTCTTCAGGAGGGTCAGGAAGTTGTCTCATTTTTGGGGAGGTACCGAGCCATGCAGAGGTGCAGAAAATCAGGGTCTAGAGGGATTATGCATAAGGCTTGGCCAGCCTTCTGATGAAGGCAGGAAGAAGAACAGTAGCTTCCAGCAGGGGTTGGCAGTGAGATTTCGGGATCTAAATATTACCACCCATCCCTTCTCCCTTCTGAAGTTTTGACCGAAGGAGCGACACGTGAAAAACAGTGGCCAAATGGAGAGTGAAATTTCTTGATTGACTAGGGCCCAGCATAATCAATGGAGGAATCTGGTAAAAGTTGACTTGGAGAAGGCTGTTTGAGGCTTAGGGTGGGAGGTCTGAGCTGGCAGGTGTGTGGCTCACGCTCGTACCTGACCTACCCATCCAACTGGGCAAAGAAGCAGGAATAGAGGGGTCTCCTAGTTGAGCACCCCCTTGATTGCAGTGGCCCCATCCACTATGAATGTCAGGCTCTGACTTACCAGACCAGCAGCTGCTCCTCCCTTGAAGGGGTATTAGAAAGAGTTTTGAGAAGTCCAAGGGGTAAGGGTGGAAGCCTATTTGTGGAAGGGTATATATTGGGCCCCGTGTGTGGGATGTGCAGGTAAAGTTGAGAAGAGTTGGGTTAAAGGGTGGTATTTTGAGAAACCTGGATGTGTTAAAAAAGGAAAGAGACTGTCTGAGATGTGAACAGTCCTCCTTTCCATTAGTAGCACATCCAGTTGGCTTGCGTCTTTGCCACCTGTTTTCTTTTGGAGCTGAACGCTGAGTACAGTTGGTTTGGCTCTGAAGAAGCAGTCATGGGATGTTGCCTAAACCTCCACCTTGGTTGGATGTACCAATGGTGTGTGGCCACAAAGGCTGAATCTCCCTAGACGGACAAGGTGTCTCTGTCCCCCCCTAAGGTGGTGTTCGTTTGGTACAGCCCAGAGCATACCTGTGTTGCTTTCACTTCCAAATCGGTAACATCATAACGCAGCTGTGGATGAGAGTGTAGTTAATTTGATTATCAAATCGAACACCCCTCCCCCCATTTTTACCTTTCTCTTGGTCTGCTTGACCCTTAGACAAAAAAGAACCAAGCTTGGTAATAATCGAAATGTGTTAAGTGGCAGATTTTTGTGGTGTTAATTGAATTTACAATGGAGATGTTAATTTTTGCTTCTATCAGTGGGTGTTCTTGCAATATAATTAATTTAGAGGTGCAAATAATGCTTGATGTAGATAAAGTTCTCATCTTCTCTTGGTTTGACCATTTTGATCCCATCCAAACAAAATACACTCTGGTTGCAGTAACAGCCGCTAGTAAATCCAGCATGTGCACCAGACATTTATGTTCCTGCTCAGTGTCCTCACCTCTTCCCCCTTATTCCTAACTGGGCCATGGCGGACAAGGCAAGGCTGAGATTTTTACTGCATCTCTCCTTGTGGGTTACTGCTTAAATGTTGTTTCCATACGTTCCTCATCTTTTCTACTGAGTCTAAGTTCCTTGAAGGTGGAGTTTTTAAAAAGTGTGTTTATGTGTATTTGAAATAATGAATACTCCTCCCCCACAGTTTATAAAAATAATGTCTTTTCATTGTGGAGCACATACAAAGTAGCTTTAAGTTTAAAGAAAAAGGAAAAATCTCCCTCTCAATCCTATTGCGAGGAGTAACCACTGTTGACGCTTGGGTCTATTTCTTTCTAAGCTCTATTTATTTAGTTATAAGTTCAGGATTATTCTGTGTATACAGTTTTGTTTATTGTACTTTGCACTTGCTCTCTTAGTCAGAAGATCCAGGTTTTTCTTGAATTCTAGAAAAATCTCAGCCATTGTCTGTTGGATGTTTCCTCTCTAGCATTATCTCTGTCCCTCCATATGTTCTTTCTCAATAAATTCTCCATGTCTTAACTTAAACATTTTTCTTTCAGTTCTGTCTCTGTGCTGTATTTGGGAAGATTTCCTCAATTCTCCATGCCAGTTAACTGGCTCTTTTCATTTGCATCTGATCTATTATTTTGCCTATCTGTTGAGTTTTTAATCTCAACAATTGTTCACTTTATTTCCAAGAGAAATAGTTGGTTCCTTTTCATACCTTCCTGCTTTTTTTTTTTGTTTTATAAAAAAACGCTTCTCAGCTTGTGGATGTAAATTCTTCCTCTCTCCCTTTGAGGATTTAAAAAAAATACTTATGATGAAGTCCTTCTCTGATTCCTGTAGCATCTTTGTTTCTTCAGGTATGAGTTCTTCCATTCTGGAGAGTCTGATCATTGGATGTCCTCATATGTGCTCTAATTTTTGCTTCTGAACTTCTCTTCAAGGCAATTTTATGATTTCTTCTGCTCTCTATCTGTAAGGGGGTGCGCTTTTAAACCAGAGCTCATGTCAACTGCTCAGCTCAGAACTCTCTTCCTGCTCTATATTCCCTATGGTGCAGGCTTGGGTCTCAGTCTCATGTGGGTGACTTCATTTTGGCTCCTTGACACAGACAGGGGCATCCTTTTTGGCCGTGACTGGTGGTGGGTGCTGTGGATGTTCCAGCCCCGTTCACAGCCAGCTGCATGGTTCTGGGTCCAGTTTTGTCCCTTATCCCCTGGGCAGATGTGAGGATCTCTGCTCCCCTGGCCCACATTAGACCCTTCCCCCCATGGACCATGTGGCTTTGATTCCTACTTGAAACCATAGAGTCCCATCTTCATTTATTTTTTAGGAAGTCCTCTCTGTTTTTGATCTGTGATTCCCTTTTCTTATTTCCAAGCAGTATTCTGTAAATTTTAAAATATCTAAAAATCTATCTATAAATTCTCTGTCTTAGGAGAAGAGAGAGGTTACAAAATCAGAGTGTGTTCACTCTGATTTTGACCCAGTTATATTTCACAACCTGCTTTTATTTTTTTCAAACTTGATTTTGTATTCTTGAAATTTTCCCTTGTCATTAAATAGACTTCTAAACAGGATTTCAAATGGCTGCAGAGTATTCTGTATACACCACAATTATTTTACCCATTCTTCTATTTTTCCACCTTTCGTAGGGTTGATTTCTGATCCTTACGGGTGTTCTTCTCGGCACCTGGCACTGATCTTGCCCTCTGCATTTGTTTCTCGCTGAATGTTTGTTGATTGAATGAATCAAGTCATTGCTTCTGATGCCAGCTCGCTGCAGTTTCCAGACAAACTCGCCACACTGTTGTTCAGGGCTTTCCAGGCAGTGTTTGTTCCCTAAAGCTGGCTGATTTCCTGGGTGTGTGCCAAGTCTCCTCTCCTTTCTAGTGGGCAGATAATTACTAGCCATCCTGGAGATGAACAGAAATTGAGGGGTTCCGTACCAAAGGCCCTGTAGGGCTCCTGAGGAACAGCTCATCCGCAGGAGGTGGATGTTGGTGCTCTCGTAACCCCGCAGCCCCGGGGTTGGGGTGTGAGTGACGGGCCTTCCATTAAACACTGAAAGCTCGTGGAAAGGGCAGACACACACATCAGAATGTCGGTGGAGCCCACTCAGCTCCTGCTATGGAGGCATCGGGTAGTTCCTGAGACAGAGAGTGGGGAGGCCTATCTTTAGCCTTTGCGATGAGCCATGTCAGATGCAGTCATCCACGCCTCCTCACATAAGTCATCCCAGAGCAACAGGCGTCACTCACTTTCCACATGGCCCTCGGGGGTCGTCGGCAAGCACTTGAACCCTTGGTGGCTGTGGTCTGGTGGGGTTGGAGTGGGGAGCGTTCATCTTCTCTTTGGCAGCCTCAGGTGGAAAATGGTTCTCTAGGTGGAGCGGCAGTCGGGGGAAGAGAGAGAGAGAGAGAGGAGGAGAAACATGAGTGGAAGCTTGGGTTTGTAACAGGAGTCGGTGGCTTCTGATCAGGCCTTTCTGAAAATAAGAGGTTACGTTATTAACTGGTGTGTTTTGTTTGTCCTGAACTTTATTTTATTATTTTACTTTATTGTTTAGATTTGAATTTGTTGCCAACATTTTAAAGTTAGGAGATATCACGTTTTTAAAAAGTCCACATGTCATGCTTCTTTGAAAGAGTCGGAGGGCCTGGTAACCCCGTGCCCACTTCTCCCTGGGGGGACCGTCGGCTGGAGATGAAGACCCCTCCTTGCCCCCTTGGACAGGGCAGGTGCTCTTCCGTTCTGCAGTCTCCAGCTTGTCCGCTTCACTCAGTTGTGTTCCACGCTTGGTCCTGAAGGCATTGGGTCTGAGGCCCCCTGATGTGGTGAAGACAATAGCTGGTCTTTGTTAAGAGAGCCTTTCCCGGGCATTCTCCTTCTCTCCCAGGGGCTGCTCCTTCACAGCTGGTGAGTTCCTGGTGTGTGTGTGGCCATGCTGCTCTGCTCACTGCCACCGTCGTTCATCTGTGCTAGCACTCTCTCCTTTTGAGCCTGCAGGCCTTGCATCCTCTTCAACACAGTACTGCAGGAAGCCACTACCAACCAACTCAGGACAGAAGACCCCAGAAAACCTTGGACAAAGAGACTGAGGATGTAAATTCTATTTCTAAAAAGCAGTGTGACCTTGAGAAAGGCCCTTCACCTTTCTGAATCTTAGCCTTCTGTGAAGTGAGAGTTTGGGATGATATTATCTTTAAGGCCCTTTTGGCTCTGAAAATTTTATTGCCTTCGAGAAAAGATTGGCAAGAAACATACCAAAATGTGAGCAGTATTTATCTTTGGGGGCGGGGTTGACTCATGGCTGTTTTAATCTTTTAAACAATGTCATTATAGTGTGGCTAATAAGTTGGACCTTGAGTCAGAATGTCTGGGTTTAAATCCAGCTGCCGTCACTTACCAGCTGGGTGATCAGATGAAAGTTCCTTAATGTCTCTGAGCCTCAGTGTCTTCGTCTTTAAAATGGGGACAATGATAGGACCTACTTCATAGAGTCGTGAGATTTAAATGAGATAATCGATATACAGTACGTAGCTCAGTGCTTTGCTCATAATAAATGCTTATTACGGGAAGGCCATTGTTATCATGTCTATGCTTTGTAGTTTTTGTTTTTCTCCAATGTGCATGCACTTTTTAATAACCAGAAAAAATGCAGAAGGGTGAAGTGGTGATGTGGGGCCATTCCCTGTGAGAAACTGGGGATGAAGCCACAGACCTGAGAAGGGCAGAGTGCAACGTGAAATCATTTTTGTTTTCTTAGCTGGGTCAATCAGAAGCTTCCTTTGAGCCATGAGCTTCATCCAGGCAAACTGAAGATTAATGCAGCCAGTGTGAAAGTGACTGCAAGAGAGACTGTGTCAGTGGCCAGTTGGACCCCATGTTTGCTCGGAACTTAGGGTTTGGGGTGCAGACATATAAAGTTTCTCATTTCGTCTCTGCCAAGGATTAAGTAACCCAGCTATAGCCTGGGGACCTTGGCAGCCCCAAAGGTATTTGATTAAAGAATCTTTATGTTTTTTAATTTTATTCTTAAAGTTAAAGTTAGTGATTATGAATCTAGTTGGTTTAGGGAAGGGGCTTAGATTCAAGAGGGACAGTAGTTTTTTTTTTTGAGGAAGATTAGCCCTGAGCTAACATCTGCTGCCAATCCTCCTCTTTTTGCTGAGGAAGACTGGCCCTGAGCTAACATCCATGCCCATCTTCCTCTACTTATTATGTGGGACGCCTACCTCAGCATGGCTTGCCAAGTGGTGCTGTGTCCACACCCAGGATCCGAACTGGTGAACCCCGGGCCACCGAAGTGGAACATGCGCACATAACCGCTGCGCCACCAGGCCGGCCCCAGGGACGGTAGATTTTGCTGTTGCTGGACCCATGCTACAGGCTGCACCAGAGGGTTTAAGAAGAATTTATACTCTTTCAGGAAGGGGAAATGTGACCTTCCAGCTCACTCGAGAATGGTTTTTGCAAGGGACGTGAACCGTGGGCTGCCTGCTGCGTGTGCCTCATGGACACATTAGTATTTTGTTTCACCAGCATAGTATTTAAAATGCTTGAATTTTAACGTCTTTGGATGAGGCATGCGTTTTCAAGTTCACTGCAGTCCCCCTCGCTCCCTGTTAGTTCACATTTGGCCAGATTCCCACATTTATGCTGACTGCCTGGTCTCTGCAAGCATTTGAGATTGTGAGCCCCAATCACAGGGTTTTTATTTATTTGCTTGTTTGTTTTGCGTGGACCAGATGCTCAGCAGATTCTAAGCAGTGATATGGCTCTTAAAAAAAGTGAAGGCCAAGTTTCTAGAAATATAGACAAATTAAGAGAGGTGATCGATCCATTATACCTTTTCTGTTAAGAGTGCTTTCAGCTGCAGGGAACAGAATATTTGACCAACAGTGGCTTAAACCATTAAGACATTTTGGTTTTTTCATTTAACAAGGAGCCCCTGATCTGATTTAGTGACTCAATAACTGGTCAGGGACTCAAGTCCTCTCCATTTTTCTATTTTGCCTTCCTCAGCTGCTGGTTCATCTTGGTCAGAAGATGGCTGCTTTTGCTCCAGCCATCACATTTTCACATACCAACATTCAAAACCGGAATAAAAGGGAGAGAAAAGTAGTTTTCTTCTAAGTCCTTTATCCTTTCATTAGAGTAGACCTCCCCTTACATTTCATTGGCCAGAACTGGGTCATATGTTACCCCTTGAACATCACTGGTAGAGATTAGCCAACAAGATTCTTCTCGGAGAATGGATAATTGCCACTGGAGCAAAATTTGCTTTTGTTAGCAGGGCTGTAGGTGCAATGGCTAAGCGGTACAACTGATGATTTTTCCAGCAACACTAACACCATATCTGTACACTTGACTTAGTTCTGGGGGGTAATATGTAAAGATGGATTTTGACAAACTGCAGTGTGTCCAGAGGAACGGCCTCCTGGATTATGCAAGATTTAAATGACGTATGATAAGAGTCTCGGAAGAAATCTTTAGGGAAAGGCACCATGGAGAAGAGACAGGATATGAAAGTTCAAATACCCCATGGGCTGTTCCAGGGTAGAAGGTTTAGTCTTAATATTTTTTTGTTCAGGAAACAGAATTGCGGCCAGAGGATGAAATTATAAGGTGTAAAGCTTCAGCTTGATATGAGGACTAAGCTTTGGCAGTTAGGTTTCTAATAGAAGACTATGATGTTTCATAGAATCGTAAGTGTCTGTCGGATGTGGCTGAGCTGTAAGCGACTGCGCATCAGTCAGGAGTGGGGTGGAGGGCTGGACTTGCATTGGCCAGCTGAGGCTGAGTTACCTCTGAGGTCTTTTCTAACTCAGAGACTCTGAGCCTCTCAAATCCTTGATTTTTTTTTTTTTTAAATCCCCAAGTCCTGGTACTTTAGGCCCTTGGATTTGGCTGAAAACCAACATCCTCACTTTCTGTGTGTAAGTAATTCAGTATAAATTTGCCTGGTGTGGGGGAGGAATTTGTGATGGCTGCCTCGTCACCTCGATTCCCCACAGGACTTGACATCATCCTGAAGGGGGAGACGATCTTCAAAAAGCCGGAAACCTATGTATATACCAAGTCACACACGCCTATATAAATATAAACATAAGTAGGTCAGCTGGCCTCATATTTACTAGTGGAACTGTTTGGCTAACAAGCACAGCTACAGAAGACGATGTTTGGAATAATTGCCAACGATCTGCAAATGGGACGTTTCTGCAGCACATCCAGTTAATCAGGATCACTTATTAAAGTATACTCAGTTTCACACATCTTACTGTCATAATCCTTTCCTATTCTGAATTCCTGATACTGCTTTCCTAAGACTAAAGGGAGAGCCAGAACACTCCTGATTTCTCAGTTGTCAAATTATTCTTATTTGTTTATTGTACTCCTCTGCGTTTTGAACATTTTCTTATGATGGAAACTGCTCTGGGTCCTGTTCCGTTGTTTATCTCCTTCCTCTGTTTTCCCCTCACATCTCCCAAGGAAAAAGAAAACCCGAAATTGCTTTCCAAATGCTTTGTCTTTCCATTCGAATTTTACAGTGTCCCGTATGATGGAAATGGATGTGTTCTTTCTAATTATTTATTATAATAAATATGTGTAGGTAATCGTGTACAGAGTACTCGTACGGAGTGAAAAAATCCAAGTAATACAATACAGTATTCAGAGAAAGAATATTTGCTCAGTTAACGCACGGCAGAGCCTCAGATGCAGGTCCTCTCCGGGGAGGTGACCGTGTTACTTATTCAAAGAGGAAAAACGTTAATTGGAACGGTAGATTGTTTCCGTTTGTAATTTTTGCTGAGGTTGGTATGTTAAAAGGATCTTTTCCTTTTTGAAATCTCGCTGACTTGAAAGAGGTTCTCATTTTTCCATTAGTCCCTCACTGTGCCTGTTTTGCCCAAACAAAGTGAAAACTCGCTCTAGATGATGAGGTGGCTTCTCAAAATCTTCAGCACCTCAGAGCTAGGCACGCATGTTCACTGAAGGGATCTAAGATAATTTGGGGTGATCTTGGGGAGTCATGATGGCTTCATATGCTAATAAAAACAATGGACCCTCCCCAGAGGAATCCACATGCATAAGCATGCATTCAATATTGTGTGCAATTCCTGGGGTTCACAGACCCCCGGAACCCATTCCTAGCCCTCCTTGGAATTGACTTACTGATCGGTTGATTAATATGTTCATTCTTCAAACATTTGCTGAGCCTGCACTCTGTACCCAAATGTCCTGTAGCTATATCTGTGATCAAATTAATTGCTTTGAGGTAGCTCCGAATCTAGCTGGAGGAGACTCACAGAGAGATGCTCAGAGGAGATGCTGGAGGAGAGCTCAGAGAGTTGCAGGGGGCTGTGGGAATGTGGAGGAGGGTCAGCTCTTTCCGAGGGCTGAGGGTGGGGGCTTTGTCAGAGAAGGTGCCCTGGAGGGCTGTGCTCTGGGGTCAGATTTGAGAACTGCTCATCCAGAGAGGCTGGCATCCCACTTCCTGCCTCTACAGGACGAGCTGCCGGGTGGCTGGCTCACGGAGCACCAGGCACCAGTTTACAACCCAGACCTTTCCCTTCTCAGCGTGTCCTCAAGGCTGCCAGGCTGGAGCGATGTCACGATAGCTCCTGAATTTTCCTCTGGACGGCAGCCCTCACAACAGAACATTGAGCTTTTTGCCGATTTCTGTTTTGTTGTCACAAATGGCTGAATGTCTCCTGCCCTATCTTGTCTCTTCCAATTTAGGCTACCCTAGCCTGAAAGAGCGAGTGGCATTTGAAATCCATGTTGTGTCGCGTGTCTGTAGTCCCAGGACTGAAAAAAATGCCATATTTTCCAGGTGACTTGTTCTAAAGCTGAGACATTTGTAGGGCTGAGCAAATGTAGTGTTGCTTGACTGAGGTGAGTAGAGCCAGAGCCCCAGAAAGAGGGTGTCAAGCTGTAGAAGATGACAGGCCAGCTGTGGTTCTGGTGCTAGGTGATGGGCATGGCTCCCAGCAATGTGATTTTGAAAATGGCAGGCCCTGGGTGAAGACCTGAGCCTCATGGTCAAACTGCACTTTAGTTCATTACTGTTGGTTTTGCCTTGGTTATTTGGTACTTTTTTTTTTCCCCCTTTTCTTTCTTTTTTCTTTTGAGGAAGATTGGCCCTGAGCTAACATCTGTGCCCATCTTCCTCTACTTTATATGTGGGACGCCACCACAGCATGGCTTGATAAGTGGTGTGTAGGTCCGCGCCTGGGATCTGAACTGGCGACCCCGGGGGCTGCCAAAGCAGAGTGTGTGAACTTAACTGCTACACCACCAGGCTGGCCCCTCTTTCCTTCTTTTTTTTTTAAAAAAGCTATTTGGTAGCATTAAAAGAAATACTTTTATCATGGAAAACTTCAAACACATACAAAGTACAGAGAATAGTATGATGAGCCCTCAGGTACCCATCGCTTCAACAGTGGTTAGCATATGACCATTCCTGCTTCATCTATAACTGCACTGATTTCTACACCCCCACCACTGGATCATTTTAGAGCAAATCCAAGACATGGTTATATTTCATCTATAAATATGTCAGTATATATCTCAAAAAGATAAGGATTTTAAGGACTGCTAAAAAACATAACTACAGCTAGTATAAAATAATCTAATACACACTTTAGAGGGTTTGTGGGATTCAGAGACATGTAAAGAAAATAAAAATAACCTTTTAGGTCTCACCATCCACAGACAACTGCTATTCACATTTTGGTATATTTCCTTCTAGTCTTTTTTTCTGTGCCTTATATGCAAGCACGCACATGTACACACTGATGATATAATTTCACATACAGACTTTAATTTACTTAACATTTTATCATGAGCATTACAAATTATTTGTAAACATTTTTGTCTGCTACATTTGCCATCCTTTGGACACATCGTGATTGACTTGATAATTTAGATTTCTTCAAATTTGTCGCTTTTAAAAAAAGCAACACCTCGGTGAACATCTTTGTAATGAAGTGTCTGAATTGTAGATTTTTGGTTTTGAACTGAATCCCATGACTGAAATTACCGGGTCCCTGTGCGTAAAGAATTTTTAGGTTCTTGATGCGTCCTGCTAGTTTCCAGAAAGATCGGACCACTGGACACTTCCAATAGCCGTGTTGAAGAACCTCTGCCACCTACCTCTGGTCAGCACTTGGAACAAACGTTTCTCTAATTGGCTCCATGAAAATGTTACCGCATTGTTTTAATTTGCATCTCTTCTATGGCACCTGCTGTGGAATCTATTTTAATTTAGTTACATTTTTATGTTCTCTATGTGTTGCGCATCTTAACTTCTTTGATATTCCTCATTGTGTAAATGGAAAAACCTCAGAAAATGATGGATTCCCATATAAAGTACAGTGAAATAATTTGAATTTTTAAAAAATAATAAATATTTTGAAGCCTGGCAGGAGTTCCAGGCTTATTCATTTTTAGTCACCAGGCGTTTCTCGATCCTTGTGTCTGTATCAATGTCGTTGCAAGAATTGCTTTCAAATATAAAATTTCCCAGCCGAGAGTCATCTGTGGGATTTGGCTATTAGGATTTGCCAGGAGGCGAGGTAGAGAACCGTGTTCTCGTGGGCCGGAGATGTGCTCCCGTCACAGGCTTTGTGGGGAACCGTAAGGATTTGCTCCTTTCTCTGGAAAAGCGAAGGCAGAGTGAGGATGACAGTAACTGCCCTGCCATCTGAAGGGGACATTGCATGTGTGGCAGGCAATAGCTGTTCTCTGTTTCCATGGCAGGGGTGCAGGCAGAGAAATGAATTTTAAACAAAAGTAGGAGGGATTTGCGGTTGATATTAACAGGTGTGGGGGGGATCTTCAAAATATTTAACTGCTAGTGTGGGATGGTTACTGTTATGGACTCAATGTGTCTGCCCCCGCCCGCCCCCCGCCAAAATTTACATGTTGAAATCCTGACCCCCAATGTGATGGTCTTGGGAGATGGGGCCTTTGGAAGGTGATTAGATCATGAGAGTGGAGTCCTCATGAGTAGGATTAGATCTCTTATAAGGAGACCCCAGAGAGCTCCCTCGCCCCTTCTGCTATGTGAGGAGACAATGAGAAGAAATTCCTCTTAAACCAGGAGGCAGGCTGTCCCCAGACACTGAATCTGCCAGCACCTTGATCTTGGACTTCCAGCCTCTAGAAGCGTGAGAAAGAAATTTCTGTTGTTTATGAGCCAGCCGGTCTCCGGTATTTGGTTAGAGCAGTGCAGACGGACTACGACAATCAGTGATCAATCAGAGCGACACCCCCTGCCTGAGCTCCTGGAGCCCCTGCGGTGTCAGGCATTAGTCGTCTGGTGGCTGATCCTGAAAAGGTGGGGGGTTCCTGAGGGAGGGGCTGAGCGGCAGAGGGACTTGAAGACCCTGGAGGCTGTTGGCTATTCGTAGTCGAAAGCCAAGCATTTCAGTGTTAATAACCAGTTCAGTTGCACAGCGTGCATATCTGCTGGATATCAGACTAGAAGACGAGTGAGATCTCATGTCTTCTGTGCCAAAGCGCGTGCAGGACGTCTCCCAAGGAACCGTCCAGAATGGGACAGAGGATGGCTCTCTCTTCTGCCACACATCAGCCATGCCTCAAATGAGGATTTAGGGCTGAGGATATTTCAAAGTTCCCTTTCCTAAGGTAGGGACTAGAAATGTGCTTCTTTCTACTTCTGCCTCTGAGCCCAGTGCTTTTCCCTTCTCTGCTGTGAGTTAGTCTTCCAGCCACACTCCACAAGCGTGCCTCGCTCCCCTGAAAAGAGGCAGGCATGGGAGCTGAAGCCAGCTTCCCTTCCACCGCCCACTCCCCACACCCTCACCCCCTGTCTTTCAGGGCAAGACCTTCCCAAGCAACTCTTGTTTTCACTGGGCTTGAATGGAAGGGCCAGTTTCAGCCTCTGGTTTTGGGGTGTGATGTGGCCATTTGTAGAAGCATCCAAGTAGTCTTGTCGCTTGCTGGAAATACTCCACAGCCTCAACGAGCTTTGTTAAAGATCCACTTTCGGAAGATGGCCATGGCTATGCCTTAGTGGGATCGTGTATTTGGTTTGCTCCAAGAGTCCGTGGCTTCCCTTCCTTCTCCAGAATGGGAAATTCTCCATCCCCGTCCTGGTGCTTAGAGCTTTCCAAATTCCAGTGGTTTCCAGGGAAAAGAGGCACATCTCTGGCTTCATCTGAGGGTAGGAGGAACCTGGGATATGTTGGGGTTTATTATTTGAGAGTGTTATGGCCTCCATTGTGACCCCGTAGAAGTTATATATTGAAGTCCTAACTCCTAGTCCTTGAGAATGTGGCTGTATTTGGAGACAGGGTCTTTAAAGGGGTAATCAAGGTAAAATGAGGTCATAACTTAGGTTAAAGTGGGCTCTAAAGTAACAGGACTAGTGTCCTTATCAGAAGAGGAGATTAGGACACAGACACACACAGAGCGAAGACATGTGAAGACCAGGGAGAAGACGGCCGTCTGGAAGCCGAGAGAGAGGCCTCAGAAGAAACCAACCCTGCCAACGCCTTGATCTTGGACTGCCAGCCTCCGGAACCGTGAGAGAATCAATTTCTGTCGTGTGAGCCCCTGAGCCTGTGGTTCTTTATTATGGCAGCCCCTGCTGGGGGCTGGGAGGTGCTTCCAGCTCGATTCCCAGCCTCTGTAGCACTCTTCTTCTACTCTTGGACCTGGAGGGAGTTAAGATGCTCCAGCCCAGGACTCAGACTGCCATCTTCTAACACTGCCTTTGTTCTTCTCACGGTGGGATTTCCGTTCTGGCCGTGAGGCACCCCCACTGAGCAACCGAGTCTTTGCCTTGGAAATCTTTCTAGAATACTTCTAGGACTTCCAGGGTCAGTGCTTCCTAAAAATTTTTGCTCAAATAGCCTTAGGGGGCTATGGTAGACAGAATAATGGCCCCCCCCCAAAGACATCCACGTCCGAATTCCTGGAACCTCTGAAAATGTTACCTTATATGGCAAAAGGGGCTTTGTAAATATGATTAAGTTACAGATCTTCAAATAGGGAGATTCTTCTGGACTGTCTGTTGGGTCCAATGTAATTATGAGGATGCGTATAAGAAGGAGACGGGGGCGAGAGTCAGAGAAGGAGATGTGATGACAGAAGCAGAGGTTGGAGTGATACACTTTGAAGATAGAGGAAGGGGCCATGAGCCAAGGAATGCAGGCGACCTCTAGCAGCTGGGAAAGGCCAGGAAACAGATTCTGTCTTACAGCCTCAGAAGGAACATGGCCCCATCGACACCTTGATTTTAGTCCACTGAGACCGGTTTCAGACTTTGGACCTCTAGAGCACAAGAGAACAAATTTGCGTTGCTTCAAGCCACCAAGTTTGTGGTGATTTCTTACAGCAGCCATAGGAGACCAGGGCAGGGGGAGAGTCTGGTAAACGTGCTGGAGGGAGCTGTGCCCCTAGTGGCCGTCTCTCTGAGCTTTATCTTAGAAAGTTATGCAGATTATGCATCTCAAATCCTAAGGTAGCTGGGTTGGTATTAAGGCCAAAGTAATTTGAAAATGGCTTACTAGAGAGATGTGTCAGTTTTTCCCTTCACCAAATAGTCAAGCAGAAGGAATGCTCTAGGAAGTTCTACTGTATTTGTTCCCAGCCTGTGTGTCCTGCTGGGTCGTGCTTGTGTCTGTCTGAGAATCTGGGAGAGTGTGCTCTGAATCCAGACAACTCAAAACCTGGCTCCTGAACTTACCAGCTCTGTGTCCTTGGTCAAGTCACTTGACCATTCTGAGCCTCAACTTCCTTATCTATAAAATGGGTCAATAGTAATATCGATCTTGCAAAGTTGCTGTGAGGATCAATAGCTGTCTGTGAAAAACGTATAACACATCACTTGGCACCCAGAGGAGAGCATGCCGTCCAGTGAGCACCGTTCTAATGTTAATATAGTCTACATAGTAATACTTCTCATCTTCATACAGCACGATAAGGTACCTTTCATTATCATCCCCATTTTACAGGTGAAGAAATGGAGGCCCAGAGTCTGAATTCATAGACGTGGTAAGTGGTAGAACCAGGATTTGAACCCCGCTAGTTTGGCTTTTGGTCAGGGTTCCTCAATGCGCTACTGACATGTTGGCTGGATGATCCTTTATTGCGGGGGGGCTGTCCTGTGCGTTGTAGGATGTTTAGCAGCATTGCTGGCCTCTACCCAGTAGATCCAAGTAGTACCCCTCCATCCCCAGTTGTGATAGCCCCAGATGTCTCCAGACACTGCTAAATGTTCCCTGGGGGGCACACTTTTCCCTGGTTGAGGACCATGGCTCTAGGTTTTTTGGTCTGGTCACTGTGCAATACCGTCTACACTGTAGATGCTTAGTAAGGTCTTTATTACACTTTGAGCCCCACGTTTCCCCAAACCTTCGAAGCTCTAAATACACAAGTGTCAGTTGATGGTCCTGCCTCTTTATCTAGCCAGTGGCCAGTGGAATCCACTGGCTTTGCCGGCTGGTGTCAAGACCAAGCAGAGCTTGGTGTGCGAGGGTGTTAATACTCTCCTCTGGCTTCTCCAGCAGCTGAGAAACGCAGCGGCAGCTTGAGTAAGGGCACCAAGCAGATTGCAGAAGGCGCAGACGCTCGTGCCCATAGGTGCTTAATATTCTTTTGTGAAAGATGATTCATGGAGCTCACATGTGGCCTTACGGGGAGTCGTCTGAACAATTATTGTGCCTCTGCCGAGGTCTTTGTGCACTGAGTTTCTCCGTCACTCTTGGACCCGGATGGGGAAAATGAGTCAAGACATTCAGGGTACCTGGGGAAGAGAAAAGAGGAAGAACAAATTAATAATGAGCTTTCTGTTAATTTGGGCATTTCTCCAAAATACACTGAGATCAAGTTTTGTTTCTTAAACGAATCTGTTGACTTTTATGGTTGATTTGGGTTAGTGCAATTGGTTGGAAGAATTTATCAAAGCAGCCAAAATCTCTGGTTCAACGGTACAAAGAAAAGGCTCTGTTTCCTGACCACACCTTTGCCTCCGAGCGGTGGTGTCAAAAATACGAATCATCAACCACACAGAGGCAACAAGAGAGATCTAGATGGATCTCTGATCCTACCCATTATCAGGGATCCTGCTGAAATGTGCGTTCTAACGGGGCCCCCTTCCTGCTGCCTTCTCTTTTGTTCCCAAAGCCACATCTAGTGTCCTGGCTGGCGCAGAATTTTGAAGCTGGATCTAGGCTTGTCCCAGTCCATGTTCCGTCCACGGTTCTCGTGTCCTGGGTCCAGTTCCCTGTGTGGTGTGTGTTCCTGCTCACTTGGTTTGTGGAGCACTTACATTTGTGACTCCACCTTTCCCTACTCCCAGCACCCAGCACCCAGCACCCAGCAGCCAGTGCCCAGTTTTGGGGTGGGTTAGCTGCCTGGTGGATGTTTAAAGAAAACAATCTGTAGAAAGGGCCGGGTCCAGGTCTCTATTAGTTTCCTACAGCTGCTGTAACACGCCACAAACTTGGTGACTGTAAACCACACACTTTATTCTCTAGAGGGTGGAAATCTGAATTCAGATTCACCGCGCCAAGTCAAGGTGTCAGCCGGGCCGGGCTCCCTCTGGAGGCCCGAGGCGGGAATCTGTTTTCTTGCCTTTACCAGCTTGTGGCCCCTTCCTCCACCTTCCAAGCCAGCAGAGCAGCATCTTGCTTCAGGTGTCACACCTCCTAGAAGGACCCCTGTGATCACATTTAAGGCCCAATCAAATATCCAGGATAATCTCCCCATCTCAGGACTCTTAATTTAATCACGTCTGCATGATCCCCATTGCCGTTTAAAGTAACAGTTACAAATTCTGGGCATTAGGACCTGGATATCTTGGGGGCCGTGGTTTACCCGACCTCAGGGGCCAGTGCAGCTGTCTTACCACAGAGGCACGGCAAGATCATACTAACATGTTTAATTCACTTCGCCTCGTTAATAGCGTGGCTTGGTGCGCAGGCCCGGCCAACTCTGGACCTCACTTCCCTCATTTGCATGCAAGAAGGTTGGGCTACGTGCTCCTCCAGCCTTAACATCTTTCCTCCTTCCGGTGAGTTCTATGTGATGAGAAGAGCAGGTTGTGATGGAAAAATTTGCAGCTTTGTGCTGGGCAGACCTGGGATGGAACCTGAGCTCCAGTATTCTCCCCTGTGAAAAGGAACTATGTATATTTGCGTATATATGAAATACTGCATTTATAATGTGTCTTCTTCCTTCTTTCTCCTCTTTGGGGCTCACCTTTCCTCCTGTAAAATGGGATTGGGTTAAGGTCCACCCCTTGATGGGGGGTGTTCACTACTTCTCGGAGGTTAAGAGTCATTCTGACTTGGCTGCCTTCTGCCTGCCTGGTGGGACCTGTGCTCCCGGACAGGTGAGACGGGGCCTTCCTCCAAGCATCCTTAGCAGCTGCTCTCCTCCAGGCGGGGTCCTCCATAGCTGGAGCTCTGCAGAGGCCTTCGCCGTCTGCACCTGCCTCCCCACCCCTCACCCTGGGTTCCTGTCCCATTTCCCTCGCTGCTTAGTGGGCTTCCCCACTTGACATAAAGTAGAATATACTGTGTTGTGAGCCATGAGCCTAGGGCACTTCAAACGGAGCCTGTCCAGAACCTGGTCTCCTCCTGACTCATCCTCATCCTGGGTTCCCTGTCTGTCAATGATGTCCCTGCTCTTCAAGTCACCCGCACTCAGAAGGTAAAGGAAGGATGGACGTATGTTGAGCACCCAGATGTGCAGGCATCATGTTGCTGGCAGGGGTTGGAGGAGTCCCATCTTCATTGCACAGAAGGAAAGTGAAGCCCAGAGAGACGCAGACAGTTGCTGTTGGCCACACAGCAAGTAGATAACAGAGCTGGGACTTGAACTCAAGTCTCCTGACTGCACAGCCTGTGTTTTTACCACCACAAGAGTTCCTTAAACTTCAGTTTTTCCCATGCCACCTTCCCACTTTTTTGGCCACTTTGACTATTTTTTTTTTTATTGTGGTAAAGTACACAGAACATAACACTTGCCATTTTAACCATTTTAAAGTGAACGATTCAGTGTTATTTAGTGCATTCACAATGTTGCGTGAGCATCATCTCTGTGTACCTCCAGAACATCTTCATCACCCAGATGGAGAGCCATAGTCATGAAGCAGTCACCCCCATGTCCTCCTCCCTCCAGCCCTGGAAACCACGAGTCTTCTTTCTGTTTCTACGGATTTACCTATTCTAGATGGAATGGAATCATACAATACGTGACCTTTTGTATCTGGCGTCTTTCGTTTAGTGTAACATTTCCAAGGTTCATCCGTATTGTAGGAAGGATCAGTTCTTTATTCCCTCTTGTGGCTGAATAATATTCCATTGTGTCGACAGACCACGTTTAGTTCCTCCATTCATCTGTTGATAGAAATTTGTGTTCTTTCCCCCTTTGGCTCTTGTGAATAATGCTGCTATGAACATTTGCGTATAGTTTTTTGTTTAAACACCTGTTTTCAGTTCTTTTGGGTACATACCCAGGAGTGGAATTGCTGGGTCCTATGGTAATGCTACACTTAACTTATTGGGGATTGATCTTTTTTTTTTTTCCCAAGTGCTTTTCTTTACATCTTAAAAGAAAATAAATATATTTTAAAAGGAAATGTGGTATCATTACCAAAAATAGAAACCCGTTTCACTTTCCATAAACAGTAGACAACAGTAAACTAAGGAACAAACAAAATCACAGAAATTTAAAAAAAATCTTAAAAGAAAAGTAAAAAAGGGGAAGCTCAACAGTGGTATTAAAATCTAACTTGGTGCCATTTCCTGCTACGCTGACCATATTACACTCTCCTTCAAAAGGAGGTTGGTGAGTGTTAGAGAGGTGTTGAAGACCTGTTAGCATCAACATGAGACTTTCTCATCAACTAACCAGAAGGACTGAAAGAGAATCGGAGCTTTGTCCTGTGTGCTTTGATGTTATTTTGTGTCTTGTCTGTGTAAGACAAACCATCTCTGGTACCACATCTGGCCCTCTGGTTCTGTCCGTTCTTCCATTGCCCAGCTCGTGGTGACCTCCTTCCTCTCTCTGTCGCCAGGTCCTTACCACCTTTCACCTGGCCTCTGACTCCAGTCTTCTGCCTTCCATGCCCATACGTTCACCATCAACCACAGCTCCTACCACCAATGGGGAGCTTGGAGCTTGTTACTCTCCACTCTTCAGACTTTGGTGATATCTCCCTCATTTCCAGGGTGACGTCTAAGCTCTTAGCCAGGCAGCCAAGGATCACTACAGTCTGCTCTCCACCACCTTCCAGCTCTTTCTGCCTGTTGTGCCCATCGGATGAACTAGAGAGCTTGCTCTTTCTTCCACATGCCCCATGGTTCTGACTCTCTCACCGAGTTGTCCTTCGCTCCTCCAGCTTCACCTGGTGGATTTTCACCTTGGTTGGTCACCCTCTCAGAGTTCTTATGAAGATCAAATGAGATAAGGCATACAGAAACCCTGAAAACTCTCAAAAAGAAATACAAGTGAAAAATGTGTCATTGCTAGTCCTACTTTATCTTACGTCCTCTAAGTTTTTAACGTCAGGGGCTCCAAGGTGCCTTTTCCATTTCTTAGGTTTGAAGCAATTGCCTTACCTGCCTCCTATGCCCTCAGTATCTTTCGCGCCGTGTGACAGACACAGTGGCCTCCTCACATTTCTTTATCCTCCATGTAGCCATTTACATCTTCCCATCCCCCAGCACCTAGTATATGTGGTTTGAAGGTGCAAATCTACGCCCACCTGTGGGAGAGACCATCTTGTCATCGTCAACCAGGAGTAGAGACAGCCATAGTAGCACGGCTTGAAAAAATCAAACATATTTTCTTTCCTTATTTTCCTTCCACTATTAGTTGCACCTTTGAATGTGCTTCCTCTAATAGGAAGTGACAGTTTAATCTTTTGGGTTTTTAAAATTTATATTTTGCTGCACAGCTGACCACACGCGATGAGCAAGCAGCGCAGCCTTGTGGCATGGTGCCCTCCCTCTTGCTCTTTGCATCAGAAGATATGGGTGGAGCCACGAATTGGCTGATGTTGAAAGTCACTAAGGGGGACAGGTGCTTCCTTGGGGAGAAAGGAGAGGGGTAAGCGTGTCGGTGCAGAGGTGGAACAGGAAAGCTGACAGTTCTCCTGGCCTCAAGGCTAGGACATTCCTTTCATTGCACAGGGTCTTTTCTGCCACTGAAAATGGGTTTTCTGCTTGATTATTTGCTTTCTTCTCTTCTTTTGAAATCTTTCGAGGCTTTGAGCTCTTTCGGTGGGAAAGACGATATCTCAGACCTTTACACTCAACATCATAACCATTGACGGTATCAAAGTCACATTATCGAACATAATAGTCAACAGAGACCATAGAAGGGATGTATTTAACTTGATCCATCAAGCACATGTGGAAGACGAGCCTCAGAGACGTTGGAGGACTTGCTGAAAGGCACCCTTCTTCTTGAATCCCAGTCTCTTGGCCCATCAGATGTTGATGACTGATGCTGTTGAGAGGACCAGCAAGGACATCCTTTGTCTGTGATGGAGGATGGTGATAAAACCTCTCCTGGCTGCAAACTCGTCACTTATCCCACATTGCCTTCGGATAAAATGTAAACTGCTGGCTGCATAAACCCTCTTACCCAGATTTCTGCCCCCTACCCACCTCTCTAGCCTCTTCTCAGTTCTAAGCCAATAAATTTAGAAGATGCTGAATGTCAGCAAACCTTCGAATATTTTATGGTACACATTAGCCCATTCAAGGCTCTGAGAAGTTCTGCACTACAGACATCTCTTAAACTATATTTAAATTGTTTCCTAAATCGAGTAGATCATAAAAACTCTCGTTTTTTTTTTGTACAACGCTTGCTCTTGTTGGCTTGATAATCTGTAACAAAAGACGTTGGTCTGGTTGCTTCAATACACCTGGCTTCTTTCACATTTTCTGGTCTTTGCTCCTGCCTCTCTTATATCCTTCAAAACTCGTCTCAGACGTCGTGCCCTTTGGGATAACGTGCACCACCGCCCCCTACGGGATGAGGTGTCCTTCCTGTGCTTTTGTAGCTTCCGCATTCTGAAGCCAAGGATATTCTTGTTGGTGATAGGAACTGTCTTACCTACTTCTATTCAATGAGTCATGCCATAAACATGTGTTGTACCTCCAGTGTCCAGGCATACTGTTGAAGACACTGAGGATCCTGGGGGACCAGACAAAGTCCCTGCCCTCAGAGAGCTCCCATTCAAGGGGATGGGGACAAAGTAGGAACTTATGACAAATAGATAATGTTAGATTGCGGTAAGTGCTGAGGAAACAGCAGGGTAAAGAGACTGTGAGTGATGGGAGATGCCCCTCGGCATAGGGTTCTCAGAAAAGCTGCATTGGCTAGGATGGGGTAGGGTATGCTGCAGAAACAACAGCCCCTATATCTTATTGGCCTTTAACAATGGCGACTTATTTCTCATTTGTGCAGCGTACCCACCAAGTGTCGGCTAGGAGTTCTGCTCCACGTCCCCTCCCTTGGGGACCCAGGTGAACAGGACCTGTGCCACACAAAGCGTGGCCAATTGTCATGGGTGAGGGAGAAGGGGTGAGACAAGTGATGTACTGGCTCTTAAAGGCTTCAACTCACATTTGATTGGTCACAACTAATTCAAGGAGAGAGGGAAGTGCTCTCTTGCCGTGTGCCCGGAAAGAGAGGAAACTAGAGTGGTTGATGGACAGCGTTAATGAATACACAGAAACCCTCTCTGATACAAGGACATGTGAGCAGACCCCTTAACGAGAGGAGAGGAGTCATGTGGATAAGGGGGAGGGGCATTCGGGATGGAGGAAGCAGCGCATGCAAAGATCTGGATCCTCCAGTGTGTGAAGTCCTTTATTGTCTAGTGTGCAAAGTCCCTGATCCTTCAGCACTCAGCGAGGATTTGGCATAGAGGAGGTGAGCATGCAGTGTTTGTTGAATGAATATCTTGAGTTCCAGATCTGTCTGTGTTTGTGAGATCTTTCTAGTCCAGTTGCCCAAGTGGCAGATCCAGGTGAGTATACATTTGTAGGACTACAGCACCATTGCCTGTCAAGATGGTGAAAGGGATTTAACTGGAGGAGGAGTGAGTTTATCTGGTAGAGGAAATGGTGGACTGAACACCAAGCCAAGATGGATGATAAGACTCAGACGGATTAGCTGAGGCTCCAGGGAAATAAACCAGGTCAGAGTGAGTGCTGGTGGGGAGGAAGAACAGGCTTGATGGGTGAGTAGGATTTCAATAGTGGAGCTGGGGAAAGATTGCCACATGGGATCCATGGTGTTCAACCATATTATGTCCATATTAAATGCTAACTTTGGCAAAAATAAGCAATTTCCCTGGGCTTATCCAGCTGGAGAGAACAGCACGCATAAAGAAGTAGGCGGCGGAGTACATGGTGTGTATGGGGAACCATATGTGGATGGTCAGATTGGAGCATGGGGTGTTTGCATTTTAACCCTAACTCTTCTTGACTTTGATGATCATTTGGGGCAAATGGAAATGACACCAGCCACATTCTTGGATCTGCCAGGCGTGTTGACTTTTTGGTAACAGCTTGCTCAGTCCTTTGGTCCTCTCTTGCTCAGATCACTGTTGTACTGGCCTCCCTGTTGGCCACTGGCGGGGAGAGGGTGTCTGAGATGGGCTCACTTGGGAGTGCTGCGACTCCTTTTCAGGATGAGTGGCAGGTTCAGCATCTCTCTTGGCATGATGCTAAGTCAGCAGAAGGTCCTAAGTGTGCAGGCTCAGCATTTATCCTCCCGCTGTGTTGAATGAATGTCTCACCTGAAGCTGCCTTGAGAAAAGCTGCGGTGTCTGATGAGAAGGCTCAGGGGTCAGATAGAGACTGTGTTGTCTTGGTGACTTTGAGGGTTTTGTTTTTCCTTTCAGCGGGTCGGTATTTCCACCTGGGGAGCCTTTAATGCCTTGAAGTCACAGGCTTTGGGGAAGCTCCTACATTAATGGATTTGAAAGTTCTTTGAAAAGCTGAAATTACTGGACAAACACAAGATGATAATAGCCATTATAGTAATTATGATAAAAGTAGGAGGAAACTTTCAGTTTTCCAGCTGATATTATTTTAAGGATGCAAAATTAGAGGCTGGTAATATTGGCCAAGCATTGATCTTGCAGAAAATGTCCTGTTTTCCTGTAGGTAAGAGATGTTCTAAGAAAATAGTTCTGTGACTTTTGAATTGAGTCCCAGGGTTTGGGACAATATGTCTGCATGCTGAAAGAACATTTGATTTTCATGCCTCATCATTCCTTATTATGCCATGCTTGAGTGCCTCTGTACAAGTTGTTACCTGCATCTAGAATGTCCCTCCCCACGCAGCCGACAGGGTCAGGAGCAATTCTTCACTCGCAAGCACTAGACACATTCTCTGGAAAAGAGAGGGGAGCTCATTAAATTGAGAGGCTGAAGGGGCAGGGCCAGGGCAGTTCCTAGAGTTAGGGGACCAGAAACTGCTCAGGGTCCTTGGCTGAATCTGGGGGACACACTGCTCAAAATTACAAAGCCTATTGGACCCAGTTACATCCTATGTCTCAGATCTTGATCAGGGGAGGGCATTTAATAGATTCACCAAGATGGCAGATGGCAAGAGTGAGGATCTCCCAAAGGTATTGGGGATAGTGGTGGTTGCTGTGCTGCCAAAGAAATTGACACATGTACATTTCATCCTCATTCCCACGCCAGCTTGACATCATCTCCTCTTGGAAGCTTTCTTTGACTTCTCCAGGCAGAGTTCATTCAACAGATAACATTCAGCAGGTATTTGGGCATCTACCATGTGCCAGGCATGTTCAAGGCAACCAGGTGCAGCCATAAACAAGACAGATAAAGTCTCTGCCAACAGCAAACTTACTTTCTAGTGGGGAAGATAGATAATGAAAGAATGCATAACCATGTAAGGTGAATTCAGGTAGCCATATGTGCTAGGCAAAGAAATAACCCAGGAGAGAGTGAGAGATGGTACTGGAGATGGATGAGGTGGAGTATTTTGGATAGACTAACCAGGGAAGGTCTCTCTGAGGAGGTGACATCTGAGCAGAGACCTGAGTTAGTTGAGGGAGTGAGTTGTGTGGAGGGTGGGCAGAGGGTGACAGCAAGTGTCTAGGCCCTGGGGTGGGGGCGGGTAGGCTTGGCGTGTTCCGGGAACAGACCAGGGTGGCTGGAACAGACTGATCAGATGGAAAGTGGGAGGAGACAGGTTCTGAGAGGTGGGCAGAGGCAGCTCCCGCAGGACATGTGGGCCATGAAAAGAAATTTGGATTTTATTCCAAGCGTGATGGGAAACCATTGGAGGGGTTTGGACAAAGGGGTGACATAACCTTATTTATGTTTTCTTAAGAAAATCACTCTGGCTGCTGTGTTGAGAGTAGAAGAGAATGAAAAGGGGACAAAAGGGGCACCAGGGGGGCCAGTTAGGAAGGTATCGTGGTAATCCAAGTGGGAGACAAGACAGGAGAGTTACTTGGGCCAGGATGTGTTGGTGGAAGTGGTGAGAATGATCAGATTTGGGATGTGCTGGGAAGGTAGACCACTCTTACCTGCTGACTGGTTGGATATGAGGAGTGAGAGAAAGAGAAGGCGAGAATGAGAGAGAAAGAGTGACCCCTAGGGTTTTTACGTAATAAACTCTTTATTTGGGGGATGATTTTAGATTTACAGAAAAGTTGCAAAGATAATACAGAGAATTTCGGTGTACTCTAGCCAAGTTTGTCCTAACGGGTAAGATGCTAGAGTTTTAATGTGGTTAATGTGGTGGATGGAGTTGCTCTTGTTGAGCTGGGTAAGACGTGGAGAAGAGGGGGATGTCTCTAGCTCTGCTTTGGTCGTGTTATCATTGTCATTTCACATCCAAGTGGAGATGTCAAAGCAATTGGCTGGATATGTGAATCTGGAACTCAGGAGAGAGCCCAGGCTGTACATGCTGCTGCCTGCGTTTACGTGGTATTTAATGGCATAGAACTCTCTGCTCTTGCGTAATTGATAATTTGTATAATGAAAAACTCGCTTAAAAATTGAATCCATTTAAACAAAAAGAAGGATTAAATAATAATGTAGGTCAGGGGTCAGCATACTTTTCTGTAAGGGCCCGGTAGGAAATATTTTAGGGTTTGTGGGCCATAGGGTCTCTGTTGCAATGACTCAACTCTGCCATTGCAGAGAGAAGGCAGTGTAGACTATATGTCAATGAGTGGGCATAGCTGGGTTCTAATGAAACTTCAGTTACAAAAACTGGGCGGTGGACCGGGTTTGGCACACCAGCTCTAGTTTGCGAGCTCCTGGGCACCCCCAGGGTTGAGAGGTCAGGAGGATGAGGGAGAATCCGCAAGGAGGCTGAGGGGCAGAAGGTAGTAGGATGGCAGGAGGACCAGGGCAGCGTGGTGCCCAGGATGGCGAGTCAAGGAAACGAGGGATCCACAGGGTCGGGCGTTGAGTAGGTTGAGGACCGAGAGTTGGCCAGTAGATCTGACAGCATGGAGAATGCAGAGACCTTAACGAGAGCCTTGCTGTGGTGCGGTGGTGGCCAGACCTGATGGCAGCTGTAGAGGAGAGGATGGTAAATGAAGTGGAGGCGGTTGCTGTAGACAACTCTGATCATTTTTGCTGTAAAAGGGAACAGAGGATTGGAAAATTATATAGAAGGGGGTGTGGGGTCAAATAAAGGTTTTTGTTTCTGTTTTTAAGGCAGAAACTATGTTTATATTTGAGAGTACGCTCTTCCTTTGCTACAGTTGTGCCCTGCACGCACTTCAATAATTGCATCTTTCAGACTGTCTTTTGTTTAAAATCTGTCTTCTATGAGGGCAGGCTTTCTCAATCTTGGGGCATTTGTATTTTGGGCTGGATAATTCTCTGCTGTGGGGGCCATTGTGCACTGTAGAATGTTTAGAGCGTCCTTAACCTCTGCCCACTGGGTGCCAAGAGCACCCCCTCCCCTAGTTGTGACAGTCGAAAGTGTCATCAGACACTCTTACGTGTCTTCTGGGGAAGCCATTGCTCCGGCTTGAGAACCAGGGTTACAGTGTGAGCTCCTAGAGAGCAGGGGCTGAATGTCCTCTGCTGGGTCTCTCTGGGTCTTTATACTGTGCCTGGTGGGTGTTAAGGGCCCGAAAAGTATTCCTTTGAGTGAGCGATGTTTTGATTATCTGATGGCAAAGCCACATCATACTGGGTGACCCAAGGGGGAAGGAAGGAGGTCTCCAGGGAAGAGTTCATGGCTGAACTTTGTTGGGGATCCCGGATTTGCACTTGCACTTG
This sequence comes from Equus asinus, assembly GCF_041296235.1. Lineage (NCBI taxonomy): Eukaryota > Metazoa > Chordata > Mammalia > Perissodactyla > Equidae > Equus > Equus asinus. The sequence goes on from NC_091803.1 coordinate 41,381,031, forward strand.
AGAGGGTTGCACAGTCATCACAATGGGGACAACCACATCCAGCTGTCATTTCTCATGCAGTTTCTGGACTGTCGAAGTCTCTCGGCTCATGCCTCCTTCAGCAGCTTGGGAATGTCACTATCATGTTATTTCTCCAAAAGCAGTGGGACATCAGCGATGGGGAAACTCTTTGTCTCAATGTGGTTGTTAAGTGTGGATTCTAGCATCCAGGCTAGTGCCTAGAAAGCCCCTGGAGTCACCTCCCCGACTCCTCTCCTTCACCTCTGGACAGAAACCCAAAGCTGAATGGACTTGCAGAGTCAGAACAATAATAATATTAATAACCCTCACTCTGAAATAGCTCTTCCAGTTTACGCTCTGTGGGGGAGCCTCTATTCCCACACGGGTTAAGCACGGGGCAGGGGTATCTGTGTGCGAGCTGGTCTCAGCAGGAGCTGGAGAGAACATGGATAGATTTAGTAGCCCCCGTGGCAGCATCCCCTGAAGCAGGCTGACATGATGTCCTCCTACTAGGGCATTCTATAAAATGCTGTCAAATGAATGGGTCAGTGGCTATGCTTTTTGCTCCCACCTTGTCCCTGTCTTCTTTTTATCTGTGTCTCTGCCTTGCAGAAAGCCTGGCTGGTAGTTGCCTCTCAGACTGAATCGATAAGACCTTATTACGCTAAAGGAAAGCATCTCAGGGTTCTTCAAATTGAGTATTTCTCTCTCTTACAGTCTTTTCCATACCGCCTTCATATTGTTCGTCATATCAGTGCATTACTGACCTCAAGGGTCTGCAAACTCTGGCCTGTCCCCTGTTTTTGTAAATAAAATTCTGTTGGAACAGAACTGCACCCACTCGGGTATGTACCGTCTAAGGCTGCTTTTGAGACACAAAAGCAGAATTGAGTAGTTGCCACAGAGACAGATGGCCTCCAGCGCCTAAAATATTTACTGTTTGGCCCTTTACAGAAAAGTCTGCCGCCTTCTGACCTACATTATTATTTAACCAATTTTTTCTTTAAATTGACTCAATTTTTAAATTAACTTATTTTATTTATTTGTTTTTTTTTTTAAAGATTGGCACCTGAGCTAACAACTGTTGCCAATCTTCTTTTTTTTTTTTGCTTTTTCTCCCCAAAGCCCCCCAACACATAGTTGTATATTCCAGTTGTGAGTGCCTCTGGTTGTGCTATGTGGGACGCCGCCTCAGCATGGCCTGATGAGCCGTGTCATGTCTGTGCCCAGGATCCGAACCAGCAAAACCCTGGGCCGCCGAAGTGGAGTGGATGAACTTACCCACTTGGCCACAGGGCTGGCCCCCTTCTTTTTTTTTTTTTTTTGAGGAAGATTTGCCCTGAGCTAATATCTGTGCCAATCTTCCTCTCTTTTGTATGTGGCACGCTGCATGGCTGATGAGTGGAGTAGCTCCACGCCCAGGATCCGAACCCGCGAACCTGGGCTGCCAAAGTGGGGTGTGCTGAACTTCCCCACTATGCCACTGGGCTGGCCCTAAATTAACTTCTTATTATGGAAATTCTCAAACATACAAGAGTAGAGAGAAAATATAATGAACCTTCAGGTACCCTCAATCCATCTTCAACTCACGGTCCATCTTGTTTTCTTAATACTCCCTCGTCCTTCAAACATATTGCCTCTTTTATTATTTTTTTAATTTAATTTTTATTGAGTTAATGATAGGTTACAATCTTGTGAAATCTGCCTCAATTATTTTAAAGCAAATTCCAGAGATTTTATCATTTTATTATAAAATTTCAGTAAGTATCTTAAAAGATAAGGACTCCAATAATTGAATATAAACATAATTTCATTATTACATTTTAAAAAGTAGTAATTCCTTCATATCATCAGTCATCCATAAATTGACTCAATGTTTTTAAACATAAATACCTACTTAACCTTCGTTCCAAGCAACAATTTGCTGGAACTTATGGTTTGGATATGCTATTTATATTTTTTCTCATACACATTAGAATAAGTACTGAATTAATAAAACCTTTGAAGGGACATGTGTCCATATACACTCACTTTGGAATACACCACGTGAAAGAGGCCCCTGGCAGGAAGTGCTGTGACTTTCTTCTTTGCTCGCGTGAAGGGTCTTAGCGCGTCCTTGTTTTCACGACCCCGACAGAGCCAGTTGGTGCCCGGAGGGAACACAGGGACAAACCAACCATGAAATCCAAAGGAACAACAGCTTTACAGTCACCTTTGTGAGCTCCACACAATTTACAATACAATTAAGACCGACAGATACAATTGGATAAACAGAAAAATAGAATTAAGGTAATCTATCCTAAGTGTACCAAATTCCTGTAATGAATTGCTTTCAGCAGTTGTGGAAACATATAATTACCAAACAAATTACATGTTATTTTTATCTAAGAAGCTAATTAAGTGTTCTGTGTAAATTATTATGTGGTGGCACGAGGATCCAAGTTGTATTAAGTACCTAATTGGAAAAGGGACGAGACCCACGAATTGTACATGGAATGCGACTGAGAGAGATGGGAGCAAAAGGGCTGGATTCCCAGGAGGGAGCCGTGCGAGGCAGGAAGGGACCTGGAGAGCTGGGGACGCCTGTGATGGGTTGAACTTGAGCCTGGGTGGTGGAGGTAAGTCAGGGATCTGTTCTTTACGAAGCTCTGGGTCCTCTTTGCTTATTTGTTTTTTAAACTTACTCCCCTTTCTAAGCTCAAGTGGCGAAGCTCCCTGTGTTCGAGCTGACTTGACTCTGGGCTCTGTCTTCTTTCTAGCACTGAACTTTGCTCCTGTTTTCTCGCGACTTAGTAAATCTTCCAATATCTCCTTGTGGGTTTGTGCCCTTTCGCTCCCCATTGAATGTGAGGAAATGGGCATTTGAGGATGTACGTTTTCTCTTTCCCATAACTCAGAACAAGTAGCCAGGAGGAATTTTGCAGTGGAGCTTTGAGCTGGGGCCAGCCCTGCAAGCACACCCCTGCTGAGTGTTATAGGAGCAAGGGACACCTCTCCTAGGTTGAGGCAGGGAAGGCGAGGGTGGGAGGCGCTCTGAACTGGAGTCCTAAGACTAGATATATTGTCCCTCTCCTGCCGTTGGTGAGCTGTGACCTGCAAGGCATCGCTCCCCTCGGAGCCTTGGTACCTCCTCTGCAAAGTGTGGAAAACAGCCCGTGGCCTGTTTACTTCATGGAAGTGCTTTGAGGATGACGTGTTGTAATGCAAATGAACATTATTTGTAAAGTGTAAATCTCAGTAAAAAAAAAAAAAATCCAGTTTTGCTGTTATTATTAACTGATGGCGGCAGTACAAAGTTAGACAAGGAGAATGATGTAATTGCAAACACCAGGACCTGACTTCTAGCCTGGCTAGATCCAGGTGTCATCAGGAATGGGTCTCCCATTTCTCAGCTCGATTCTTCTCTGTTATTGGCTTCAGTCTCAGGGCATATCCCCTCAGCCCCACTCCCAACGTGGCAGGACGCCACCAGAAGCTCTGAACCTTCGTTCTACCAGTTCAGTGACTCAGAGGAACTAGAGTGCAGAGCTTCCTTCCTGGTAGCTCCATCAAAAGGCCCAGGGCTAACTCTGATTGGGCTCCTCTAGATCATGTGCTCATACCTGAGCCAATCACTGTGGCCGAGGGATGGAGTACACTGATTAGCCAGGCTGGTCCTGCGTGGAGCTGGAGATGGTGTTGGCCCCATTTGAGCTCCGTGGAAAGAGAGGTGGGGAGACTTGGCCCAACGGAAGTGCCAGAAGGAAGAGTGTTTCCTGGCCTCGAGAATATGCTAGATCCCACTCTCCCATGGGAGACCAGTTTGAGTTATGATAGAAACACGGTCTAGATGGAGAGCCAGGGAGAACCCGGGTTCTTGTCTTGACCATGTCATTGACTCTCTGTGAGCCTGAACACATCACTTCCCTTTTTTGAGACCCAGTGTGTCCAATGGACGAGCAGGGTCTGTATTTCCTGGGGTATCTTGTTTACATTGCAAATGGCATCCTTACAGACAGTCAGAATCTGCATCTGAACAACGTAGTGGATGGGTTTTTGGTTTGACCTCTTTTCTGTTTTCATTTTAATAAGGTGTCTTGCCTGTCCTCCTTTCCCCAGACGTCTTCAGAAGAGCCACTGTCCCCCTCCTCTTGCCACCTAGTAGGGCATTGTAGAGGCCTGTCCCATCCTTGGGGGATGTTCACCCCAACCTCCTAGCACCGAGAGAAGACGTGGGACTCACGAGAGAAGGCAGACTTGACCTCCAGGTTCAGGGAACAGCAGACCTCAGCAGCTCCAGGCCCCCAGGCCTGTCTCTCGATCTTGATTTTGACTCAGGTTGATCGGTGCTGGCTCAGGTGTTCTGAGGTGTTTCACACACGGCTGGGCTCAGGCAATTTGGCCAAGCCTGTTCTGTTCTTTTTCAGTTTTCTTAATTGTCAGGCTTTTTGTTTCCTAAGTGGAGAACTTTCACATGAAGACTTCTGAAATCCAGGCGCTGCTGGGACTTCACTTGAGATGGTGTTCGTTTCTTGGCATTCATTCATTCATTTAGCAAACTGTCCTTAAGCATGGTCTATATTCAAAGCATTCTGATAATGATGGCACAGTAATAATGATAATGGTAATGGTTGGCGTGTACTGAAAACTTATTACATGCCAGGCAGTGTGCCAAGAGCTTTAAATATCTCATTTTAATCCTTATACTAACTCTCTGGTGCTGTTGGTACTCTTCCCGCCATTTGGCAGGTGGGAAAACTGAGGCTCATGGAAGGGAAACAAAATATGTAGCCATACAGCAGGTGAGTGATTGGATCTGCATTCAGAGCCAGCTCTTTCTGAGTTCTGAGTCTGCGTTATTGACCAGGATGCAGGCTAACCAGAGTTAGGCTTGATGGGAGGAACCCGTTGTTCCTTAAGCCTTCTCTACAGAGCCTTTCTTACTGCCACCACGAGGAAGGTGCTGTGCCCACTTTGGTGATGACAAAACTGAGGTCTGGGAGTGGATTGATGGGGTCGAGGTCACGTGGCCAGGAATTGGCAGACACCAGATTTGGACTCTGGCTTCTTGCTCTGGATCTAAGGCTCTTCTTGTCATCTCAGGCTATACAGGCCATAGTCTCAAGGAGCAGGCCCCTTGGAGGGGGGGAGCCATGTCTAGTACTTAGGAGTTTGTGACAATGTGATGTGGCTCTGGCAGGTGTCTCCTGGGCTCGGAGGATGAAACAATGACTGTTGGTTGAGCTCATGGTGATAATACGATTCACACTGGTTCAGCATGTACTTTGTGCTAAGTGCTTGACACTCTCTTATTGAATCCTTTTAACAACCCTCTGATTGCTCCCATTTTACGGAGAGGGAAACTAGGGGGTAAATAGTATAGCTTCTCACACAGACTAGGTGCTCAGTGAATTTTTTATTGAAAAGAAGAAAGATGACATTGGAGCTGGGTCAAATCGGTATAGACTAGGGCTGGGGTAAGAAGGCTAAAGGTGGCCACAGGCACAGCTTATGGGAAGAGTCGAATGCCCTAATAAGGAGTTTGAACTTGATCCTACAGTCTGTGGGAAGCTCAGGAGGGAAGGTGAAATTAGCTGTAGTGTGCAGGAATGACTGGAGCCAGTGAAAGTGTTAGGTCACCGCAGGCCTGCAGGTATGTGCGAACTCGGATGATGATGGCAGGAACACAAAGGGCCACCTGGATATCAGCAGGAGAGTGGGTAAGAATGTGACTTCGCAGTCAGACAGACTTGATTTTTAAAAATTTTATTGTGGAAAGAACACTTAACATGAGATCTACCCTCTTAACAAATTGTTAAGTGCATGATGTGTCACTGATGACAAGAGGGACAATGTTATGCAACTGATCTCTGGAAGTTACTCATTCTGCTCAACTGAAGCTTTATGCCTATTGATTAGACATTCCCCATTTCTGGCAAATCAAAACCACAATGAGATATCACCTCACACTGTGAGGATGGTTATTATAAAAAAGACAAGAGATATCAAGTGTTGGCGAGGATGCGGAGAAAAGGGAACCCTGTGCATTGTTGGTGGGAATGAGGATTGGTGCGGCCACTGTGGAAAATACGGAGCTTCCCTTAAAAATTAAAAATAGAATGACCATATGATCCAGCTATCCCACTACTGGGTATTTATCCAAAGAACATGAAAACACTAATTCAGACAGATGTATGCATCCCCTATGTTTATAGCAGCATTATTCACCATAGCCAAGATATGGAAACAACCTAAGTGTCCATCGACAGATGAATTGATAAAGAAAATGTGATATATATATACAATGGACTGTTATTCAACCTTAAAGAAAAAGGAAATCCTGCCATTTGTGACCACTTGGATAAATCTGCAGGACATTAGGCTAAGTAAAATAACCCAGACACAGAAAGAGAAATATCACATGATCTTACTCATATGTGGAATCTAAAGAATATTAAAAAATTTAAAAAGTCAAACTCAGAGTATCGTAGAATAGAATGGTGGTCACCAGAGGCTGGGGGATAGGGGAAAAAGGGAGATGTTAACCAAAGGGTACAAACTTTCCGTAATAAGATAGATAAGTTCTGGAGATCTAATGTACAACATGGTGACTATAGTTAATAATAATGTATTATATATTTGAAATTTGCTAAAAGGGTAGCTCTCAAGTGTTTTCATCACACACACACACAAAATAGTAACTATATGAGGTTATGGATATGTTTAGTTTGATCGTGGTAATCATTTCACAATGTATACATATATCAAAACGTCGCGTTGTACACCTTAAATGCATATAACTTTTATTTGTCAAAAATAAGAAATAAATAATAAAAAAGGAAACTCCCCACTTTCCCCTCTCCCCAGCCCCTGGCACCCTTCAACTGTTTGATTCTATGAATTTGACTTTTTTAGATTTCTCCAGTAAATGGAATCATGCAGTATTTGTCCTTCCGTGACTGGCTCATTTCATTTGACGTCTGTACGTTTCATCCATGTTGTTGCATATTGCAGAATTTCCTTCTTTTTTGTTTAAGGCTGAATAGTGTTCCATTGTATATACATACCACGGTCTTTATCCATGTATTTGTAGATGGACATTTAGGTTGTTTTCACATCTTGGCTATCGTGAGTAGAGCTGCCAAGAACACAGGGGTTGCTAATATCTCTTCCATATCTTGATGTCAGTTCTTTTGGGTAAATACCCAGAAATGCGATTGCTGGATCTAATGGCAGTTTTATTTTTAGGTTTTTGAGGAACCTCCCTTCTGTTCTGTAGTGCCTGCACCATTTTGCATTCCCACCAATGCTGTGCAAGGGTTCTAATTTCTCCCCTCTCCAAAGTGTACTATCTTTTGTTTTTTAGATAATAGCCATCTTGACAGGAGTGAGGTATCTCATTGTGGTTTTGATACACATTCCCTGATGATTAGTGACATTGAGTATTTTTTCATATACCTCTTGGCAATTTGTGTGTCTTCTTTGCAGATGGACCTAATTTTAATCCTGCTCCATCATTTGAGTGAGTTACTTTATCCCCTCTAAGCCTCAATTTTTTTTCCTCTAAAATGGGAAGAATACCACCTACTTACTAGAGGTGTGTAGTGTGTCCTTGCCCATTTCCCCCTCAGTCCTCACCTCTATAGACCAAAGGCTGCTGACTGTGAATACATGTGACTCTCTGCCTGCAAGGTCTTCTCTGGCTCTGGAAGCAGGTTTAGCCCACCTGCAGGGTGAGTGAAGGTGCTGGAAGCAGTCAGTGATAGATAGGGAGTTGTGAATAAGTACTCTAGGTCCTTGCCTTTTAGGTGGGATGACTACGATGTAGATATTTTATGCTAGATCCCAGTAATAATAAGGTTCAGTTGCCTACCATTGTAACTTGCTTAAAAATGCACCATTATTGTTTCTTTTTCCCCCCTGGTCTCTTTTTTCCCCTATCAGTGTTTTTGGGGATCATTTCTCAAATAAACTACTGGGAACTCGAATCCTTGTCTCAGGGTCTCCTGCCGGGAGAACTCAAAGTATGACAAGGTTATAATAATGATCAAATTAAATATTGTATGCAAAGGGCTTAGCACGGTCACCTGGTGCAAGGTAAGTCCCAATAAATGGCAGCTGCTCTCATCATCACCATCATCACCATCATCATCATCAATCACCATCATTCTGAAGGTAGAATGAACTCCTTCTTTCAAGACGTTTGCACTGACAGATAGTTAAACCAAAATTATGAAGAAAAATATGAAGGAAAAGGTCACCTAGAATGTGTGCAGAAAAGTATTGCAATAGTTTCTTTTTTTATGGAGATGGTTTATTAATTATTGATCAGTATTTTTAACCTTCGGTCCTTGTCTAACACCATGGATAACAGGTCTACAATTGAGTATGATTGGTCAAGCGCTTTCTGCATCCTAAATTGGTCATTATGAGTCACCCATTTTGGTCTTCTTGAAGAACTGGTTTCATTAGAGCCTAGATGCAAATGAATGTCACCTTGGAAGTTTCTGTTGATAGCTAAGCTCGCATTCTTCCTTGTGGGCTGGAGAGAGAATTGCTCTTGGATTTTCATTGTTTTAGCCTTCATCTGTTGAAGAGCTGAGATTACAGGGTCTGTGCTGTGGGTAATTATGCTCCAATATTTACAACATTGGCTTCCCAAAGTATAAGATGATGGGTTTTCTGGGAGGGAAGGGCGACAGGGAACCTTCAGAATCGATGAGGCTGGATGGTGGAGCAGGAGAGGAAGAGGGAGACTGATGGAAGGTAGTGATGAAAGGGTAAACCCATGTGCCTGGAAACTTGCTCATTTGACCTATGTGTGCTTGCTCTGGACCTGGGACCTGCGGGAAGGGATATAGAAATGCGTGAGAGGCTGTCCTGAGTGTCAGGAATGAAGTGCGATGAGTATAGCATCTGTGTGATGGTCAGTTTTACGTGCCAGCTTGGCCAGGCTGCATTCTCCAGTTCTTCAGTCAAACACTAATCCAGGTGTGGTTGTGAAGGCGTTTTCTAGATGTGATTAAAGTCTATAATCAGTCGACTATAAGGGAGATTTTCCCAGATAATCTGGGTGGCCTTGATTCAATCAGTTAAAGGCCCTAAGAGTGGAGCTGAGGCTTCCCTGAAGAAGAAGAAATTCCACGTGAGGATGGAAGCTTCAGCTGATGTGCAAGAGTTCCAACCCGTCCTACAGATTTCAGACGTGTCTAGCCACACCCCACAATTATGTAAGCAAATTCCTCGTAATAAATCTCTTAATACATATCTCCTACTGGTCCTGTTTCTCTGATTGAACCCTGACTCATACAGATTTTGGTGCCAGGAGTGGATGCTGCTGTAACAAATACCTACAAGAGTAGAAATGGCCGTGGAATTGGGCAGAGGGCAGAGGCTGGAAGGATTCTGAGGTACATGATAGAAAAAGCCTAGATTTTCTTGAACACACTGTTAGTAGAAATAGTAATGCTAACAACTCTGCTGTTGAGGACTCAGAAGGAAGTGAGGAGCATCACAGAGAAAACGTATATCATCTCAGAGAATACCTAAATCATTATGAACAGACGATTGGTAGAAATACGGATGTTAAAGGCACTACCAATGAGGGCCAGCTACGATGGAAATGAGGAGCATGTTACTGGAAAATGGAGGAAAGGGGATCCTTGTTATAGTGGCAGAAAGTTGAGCTGAATCGTGTCCTGCAGTTATGTGGAAATCTGAACTTGTAAGCAATGAATTTAGATAGTTAGCTGAGGAGATTTCCACACAAAGTGTTGAAGGTACAGTCTGGTTTCTTCTTGCTGCTTTTAGTAAAATTTGAGAGGAAAGAGAGAGACTGAAGGAAGAGCCGTTAAGCAAAAAGGATGACTTGAGAAATTCTCAGCCTATCCAAGTTGTAAAAGATGCTAAAATGAGGAGACTCATTATCAGGAAAGCTGCTCTGGAGAGAAAGCCAAGGGTGTGGCTGGGTAACATTTTGCTAGTGCCTGGAAAGGATGGAAAAGTCACAGTATTTGATCATACAGAGGGATCTTTAAAGAGATTAGGTGTGTGACTCATGAACCACTCAGCCATCTAAACAGAAGCCAGGAATAGAGATAGGATTATCTAGGAAGGATCTGTGGAAGAGCCTCTTGACTAATGGAATGAGTTCCTGTGAAATACATAGGAGACCCACAAGGTTCTTTAAATTTCATACCAGCAGAGACATTGCCAACTTGGACTGAAGGAAATGGAGAGTGAATGAAATGAAAGAGAGCCATCACACTTCCAAAATTCTACAGGCAGGAAATAGACTGTTAAAATTACTAGGCTGCAAACACATGCTACCCCTTGTGAAAAAGGAATTACTCTGAAGCTGAGCCATAAAACACAAAGATTATTCCCAGGCCTTGAAACCTAATGGTTGTTTGGCTCCCTGGATTTCAAAATTTCTTGAGTGTGGTAATTAGTTTTTTTCTTTCCATTGTTTCCCTTTTAGATCAGGATGGCCTATAACTGGTATCCCAAGCCTGTCTCACAGTTGTATTTTGGGAGAAGATAATTTGTTTTCTAGTTTTATGGGTCCACAGATGGCGAGAAATTTTGCCTCAGGATGGCTCACACCCAGAGTCTCATACATACCTGATTTGGAATGACTGAGATGATGAGATTTGGGACTTTTGAGCTGATGGGACTTAGATGAGATTTTTGGACTTTGACTTGATGCTGTAACAGGTTGAAATTTTGGGGGATGGGGCAATGCACTTTCCATGTGGGACAGATGTGAATCTTTAGGGGCCAGAGAATAGACTGCGGTAGACAGAATAATGGACCCCCCCAAAGATATCCACCTTCTCAGCCCTGAAACCTGAGACTATGTTACCTTTTATGGCAAAGGGACTTTGAAGATGTGATTAAGAATCTTCCCATCTTGATATGAGAAGCTTATCCTGGGTTATCTGAGGGGTTTAATACTGTAATCACAAGGATACTTAGAAGGAAGAAGAAGTGTCAGCGTTAGAGAAGGAGAAATGATGGTGGAAGCAGATTTCAGAGCGATGTGGCCATGAGCCGAGGAATGTAGGCAGCCTCTGGAAGTTGGAAAAAGCCATATTTTCCACTAGAGCCCTCAGAAGGAAGTTCTAGGAAGCCCTGCTGACCTGTTTTAGACTTCTGACCTTCAGGACTCTCAGGTAATAAATTTATAATTGTTTTAAGCCACTAAGCTGTGGTAACTGGTTGTAGCAGCGATAAGAAACTAATACAACCTGTGTGCTGGCCCTTCTGCTGCACTCATCTTGTTGAATTCTTCCAGCAGTCCTTCAGGATATAGGTATTATCCCTATTTTGAGACTGTGAAGACTGAGGCATTGAAAGTTCAGATAACTTGCCTAAAATGATACAGCTAGTAAGTGCTGGGTCTAGGACTTAACCCGTGTTCAACTGGTTCCAACGTTTACGGACTAGATCTTGGATGATAAATGCCAAGGGACATGAGGAGCACAAACGGGTAGGTTGGAAAGCCGTGAAGACATAGTTCAATGTGAGGCTTTACGTATGGCATGTGTGATGACTAGTGGGAAGTGGTGTACCAGATGTTTAAGTGCACGGGAGTCATATTCCCCGGGCTGAAATCCAGCTGTGCCACTTCTACTGGCTAGGTGCCCTTGGGCAAGTTGCTTCACTCTCTGGTCCTCAGTTTTCTCGCTTCTAAATGGGGATCATAGCAGCATCTTTCTTAGAGGGATGAGGGGCCTCAAAGAGGATAATGTGGGTCAAATGCTTAGCACAGTGCCTGACACATAATAAGTGTCATAAATAAAATAATAAAAATGATAACAGCAGTCATAGTACTAATAACAATGACGAATTCCTCTTCCTGTTCTGGAAGTCTAGGTAAATTGATATTGGGGGAAAGAACACGGGATCCATGGTGGGGAAGGGGTACAAGCATGTTTACAGGCAAAGGGAAGAGCAGGTTCTCAAGCCTTTGCACATCCCGAGTTCCCCACCTGGGCCACTCTTCTCTGCCTCTTAAGTTGGCTACTCTCTCCTGATTCTTCTTTTCTCTGCTCAAAAGCTGCTTCTCCCAGGAAGTCCTTCCCGACCTTGGCTGGAATTGGTACCCTTCCTCTGTGGGCGTATAGCATGAAGGACTTTCCTACTCCAGTTTTGTCAATATGCTTGGTGCCTCCCCCAGGTGCCTGGAAACTCCCCGAGGGTAGAGGACCCCTCAGTCTCTCATTTATTACTCTGTCCTGGGGATTTTTTTTTTTAATTGAATGAAGGGTGTGATGAGCCTGGAGCCATAGACCTGCGCCATGCCAGGGAGGGCTCTCTCAGCCTCCAACTTCCCATGAATTTCCCCTGAGGTGTTTTTCTTTCTTTTTGTAACTGAGAACACCCCAGGGAGAGGTGTGGATACGGGACCTGCAGAGATGAGTCTGGTTGCTTAGCATCTCCATGGCCCTTCACCACTACAGCCCACTCTATAGCTGTTCCTAGCCTCATTAAAACTTTTTCTCCACCAACCTCCATGTTTAATATTTATTGATCGCCCACAGCATGCAAACTGGTCAATAAGTGTGTTCAGGAGCTTCATTCCATGCCTTCTTGATTGGCTCCTGCCGCTCCTTCCATCACCCAGCTCTTGCAATCTTGTAGACGTGCCTTGACGTTTTTCTATCAGCGCCTTTCTAACAAAGGTCCCAGCTGTGGAGATGCAGTAGCTGAAGTCCCATTTCATTTGCCTCCGAGCGTTGAGGGCATTGGTTTTTATATAGCTGCCTCCTTCCCTCTTGCTCCTCTGTCCCCACACTTCACCGGAATGCTGAAGGGGAGGAAGAGCACCTGATTGGCCCTGAGTTCCGGCTCCCCAGTAGTCATGCCTGTGTTAATAGCATCTCTATTAGCATAAGCCTTTTGACTCCCCCAGCTGTTTGCTTTCCTGGGGATCTGCCTGAGCCACGCTGCTCCTGAACTTCCTTAATGAAGATATGCCAGTGGGTGGCTGGAGACGGGAAGTCGGAGGAGATGGGAGAAGGGGGGAGTCCCTTGGGTTATTGCCCTGTTACTCAATATTGTTCAATTGGGTCCTCCACACTCTATCACGTGATGTTTGGGTGCTGGGAAGGGAGTTAAATATAGAAGTCCTCCTTTTGGCATTTCGGAAGGTTTATATAATGTCCTGTTCCTTTTGACAGCAGGGAAGAAGCGGATAGGATGGCTTGGAAGATGAGTCTGTGTCCGCGGCTCCATTCAAAGCAAAGTCTACTCAGCAGCCTGACCCGTCTGCCTACTCGGCGGGCTGTTCTCCGAATCATGTTTGCAAAGACACAGGTGCCTTTTTGAGCCTAAGGATCTGCTCAGCTGGAAAATTCTATTAATTCTATGATGCTACAAGTAGCCTTCACAAGAGTGGGTGCTGAAAATAGATCAGCCATGTGGCATGCCCTGAATTTGCCTGGGTTACCGATTTGATTTTTCCTTCAACGCCTCTCTGCACCTGGCTTAGAAATTTGGCGTGCTTTGCCATTTGAATCCTGCCCTGGAATCCCGGGGACCGGTGTTCAAACCCTGCCTCTGTCACTTCCCAGCTGTATGACTTTGGGAGATCTCTTGTCTTTTCTGAGTCTCATTTTCTCATCTTTGGCGTGTCCCGAATCTTATGATTCCAGAGGGAACCTTTCCTGTTTAGTAAATGACCCCACTTTCCATTTAGCTGTTCAAACTTCAAACCTAGGAGTCATCTTTGATTTCTCTCTCCCTCTTACCCACTACATCCATATCCTCAGCAAGTGCGGCCAGCTCTGCCTTCAAAACATAGGCATAAGATTTTTCACCATCTTCACCACAACTCCTTCTGCAAGCTACCATCAGCAACATCTTCCAAAGTGGGCTCTGCTTCCAGCCTTGATAGCTTACAGTCAATGCATAATCCGGCTGCCCCAGAGATTAAGAACAACAACACCACCCAAAATCTGATCACATTAATCCTTACTAAAACCTTCCCACAGCTTTCCATTTTACTAAGAATTAGAATCATTTCCTTGCCATGGCCTAGTAGGACTGCCATTATCTCCTGATCACATCTCAGACCAAATCCTCTCCTCCTTTCCCTTGCTCCCTTCTTTCTCTTCCTAGAACAATCCTAGCACCCACCTCAGGGCCTTTGCACTTGCTCTTCCCTCTGCCTGAGATTTTCCTCCCCCAGATCTTCCAATGGTTGGCTTCTTCTCATCATTCAAGTTTTATTTCAAATGTTGTTGCCTCTCACAGGCTTTTCTTGATCACTCAAGTTCAAGTTGCCTCTACTCTCAGCATTACTAATTATCAGCTCCATTTTCTTCCGTAGCATAGGTCCATCTAAATATTATTTTGTTTATATTTTTGTCTGACTCCTTTCATTAGAATTTGTGTCCTTTGAGAGCAGGTGGCTTACTTGATTTGGTCACTCTTATATCCTAAGAAAAGAGAGTTGTGCACATAGTAGATGCTTAATAAGTGTCTGTTAATTGAATAGATAAAGAGTGGCCATGGGGGTGGAATAGAGTACACACACCCACACCACACCCACACTCACATACACCCCCCCCCCCCCACATTTATATATCCTTTGAAACTGCCATGGTAAGAAATGCTATGTTCATAGCTGGAGCCAGACTTTGCACAACTCTCCAGCTGCCTTGGGTTGTCCTTCATCATATTATGTTCCCAAGAAACTTTTCCTGCCTCTTGTTGAATAAAAATTCTTTAACTTCTCCGCTACCTCATGGGCCTTTGCATCTGTTCTGCATCTGTTTCTTAGCAGACTAGCTTGGCACATGGCGCTTTTTAGAGACATTTAGCATGTCAAGATATTTATAAAGGAGGAATTCTCTTCTATTTTTGCCCAGTCATCTGTCGGAGCGAGAGGGAGCGGCGAGCAGGCTCTCATGATTCATTCTCTCGCCTAGAGAGGGCTGCCCATCTTTGTCCTGGGAGGGTGGGATGACAGCGCGGAACCTTCAGCTTTCCCAGGCTGTTTTAATGAATGAAGCATCCACAGTGGTGGCTTTGCCGGGCTCCACATTCCATGAGATGGGCCTGTCCTTCAGGGTTCACATTTTCCAGATGAGCTATTATTACCGCCACTGCCTTCAGAATGTCCTTAAGTGTGAAGTTAGGGGGGCACCGTCCATAAAACCGCCCCCATTTCTGGGGCCAACTTCAAGTTTGGGAGTCCCCAAGAGCACCCTTAGCGTCGATAATTCACTGGAAACACGGAACTCACTGGAAGCTGTCACACCCGTGGTTAGGGCTTATTACTGCTAAGGATACAGACTAAAATTGGCCAAGGGAAGGAAGCACAGAGTGCAGAGTCCAGGAAAGTCACAAACGTGGAGCTTCCAGTCATCCCCTTCCCAAGGAGTCCTGGACAGTGCTGCTTTTCCAGCAAGAATGTGCGACAACCAGGGAATCTCGCCTGAGCCTTGGTGCCCAGAGTATTGGGGTCTGCGGTTGACTGCCCACATGGCTGATCTCAGTCTCCAGATGAGCTGATACTGTGGGACTCAACGCCCCCAGCCTAAATCCCATTCTTACACTATCCAATGTGAGCCAAGGCCCCCGGGCAAGCAGAAACATTCCTATCAGCCATGACCATCCCAGGGCTTAGTGAGAAGCACGGCGAAAGCCCAGACTTCCTTTTGGGCGACTGAATTCTGTACGATATAGGAGCTAAACCCGGTACTCCTGGTATGGACATTTGCAGACAGCAGTGGGGCCAGCCCTTTTCCTGTTCTAACACTTGAAATGATCCATTGGTTTCACAAATATGTGTTGATTATGAGCCAGGAGCCCAGCCCTGTGCTAGGTGCTAGGGATACAGTGATGAAAGACATAGTTCAAGCTGCCAAAGGCCAGGGAGACAGACAAGTAAACAGGCAATTACGCTTATACATAATTAGACAGTTACGGTGTTACAAATGATACTAATGGTTCTTGGTGGAAGGGTGCCTATTCCAGTACAGTTGCTGGTGAAGGCTTTCCAGAGGTGGTGATGGGTAAGCTGAGACTGGAAAGATGATAGAAGTTGGCCAACTTGGGTGGGTGCACGTGGGTGGGGAGGTGGTGTTAGGTGGAGGAAGGCCACCTGCAGAGGTCTGGGGATGACAAAGCACGTGATGAGTGTGAGGAGCTCCACGTTTATTTGGATGGTACCGCTCACAGGTGACTCATGTTGGATGTACAGTCAAACGCCATCAAAGCTCCCTCCATCTTGTACCAATGCTGTTGGGGGTTGAAACCAAGAACATGGGGTTTCTGTGAGGGATGCTTGGCACCCCTTGCTATCAGGGAGTCCTTTAGACAAAAAGGAATGGAAGGGGCTGAGTGGAGGCAAATGAGTGTGAGCTTTGATTTTCAATGATTTAGGGCTTCTCCAAACCATCAAGAGACTGTCCTTTGTGTATGGTGGCGTCAGGACTTCAGAGTGTGACCCGGAAGTTCCCCAAATCCTCTACAGAGGCAGAAAGAAAGAGTCGGTTGTTGCTGCAGCCCAAACGGCGTGGTGGATAAAGGCGAAGGATTTCTGAGACATTTTGGGCATGTGAGCAGGCGATTCATGGAGATTCTAGAAACCATATTTCAGAGACAGAAAATAGTTCTGGCAGAATGAGATGGCTGCTTTGTGGTCCTTTCGGAGTATTCAGGAAACACCATAAAGGCAATTAATAGAAACCAACGAAAGGGAAGGGAAAAAGTTGGCAACGTTTGCCAAAGGGTTAATATCATCAATACGTAAAGATTACTTACAAATTCAGAAAAAGGCAAACTCTGGAAAAAGGAAAAAGATAAGGGAGATTAACAAGTGGTTAGAGAATAAAAATACAAGGGTTAATGACCCCCCCCCGAGAAAATGTGAAACCCTGCTAATAATACAAAAATATTCAAAATGAGATAGCGAAGTCAGTCAGCAAACACAAAAGTGTCGTTAAGAGGGGCTCTGTGTTATTTTTACAAAGGAAAGCAAAAATCACGGGTAAGCAAAACAGAGCAGCTGGAAGGGGCTTTCTCAGAGCTCCCGCCGCCTTTTTGGCGGGAAGCGGGAGGGGAGGGGGGGCTGGCTCCTGCCTTCTCTGCCTCCATGTTCTCATTTTGTCTCCCACCCGTCGCCCCCCGGTTTCCCTGCCGGTGTGAATGTGTCAGACCTCCTTCTGTGCTGAGTGGGAGAGAATTTGCTGTGCTCTGGTGAGCTGAGGACAGGGAGAGACTTGCCTTCGAGCATCCTCCTCCTCAAGCTTCTTCCCCCAGCTCCCTCCCCGTAGGACGCCTGAGTTTTTTGGCAGAGGAAGATGGTGCCCTCCTTTTGCTTTCCCAGGCTGCCTGAAACATCGCTGTGGGGGGTAAGGCAGCCCCCTTCCCCTCCGCCACCCAGCCTCATGTGGTCAGACCAAGGGCTTAGCTAAACAGTCGGGGATCAGGAGCCTCCTCCCGGAGCCCTGCTTCCTTCCGGCTGCTCAAGGCGTGGGGATTATATCTTAGCTCCTTCCCTTTGCTCTCGGCTTTCTTTCGGAGTCACTGGAGGAGATCCTCTGCTGCTCCCTGTGGGGTCTCGGATTTGCATACCTGGGGGAGGCTGTCTGGACAATTTCTGTCCAGATTTACTTATTCCTCAGGAGTGCAGAGCCTCTGGTGGAGGGATAGGCTGCTCAATAGCATATTTCCCCGGCACCAGCTTCCGGAAGTTCCCACTTTTCTCTTTAAAAAAAAAAAAAAAAATTATTGAGGTCATATCGGCTTGCAACATTGTGTCAATTTCAGTTGGACGTCACTGTGTTTCAGTTTCTGTACGGACTGCTTCTTGCTCCTCACCAACAGTCCAGTTTTTATCTATCACCATACACATGTGCCCCTTTATCCCTTTTGCCCTCCCCCAACCCCTTTTCCTCTGGTCACTACTAATCTGTTCTTATCCATGTGTTTGTTTGTTTATCTTCCACATATGAGTGAATCATACAGTAACTGTCTCTTACTTATTTCGCTTAGCATAATACCCTCCAGGTCCTTCCATGTTGTCCCAAATGGCATTATTTTGTCTTGTTCATGGCAGAGTGGTATTCCATCATGCATACACGCCACATCTTCTTTATCCATTCATCTGTTGATGGGCGCTTGGGTTGCTTCCACGTCTTGGCTACTGTGAGCAATGCTGCGATGCACATAGGGCTGCATAGAACTTTTTGAAGTATGGATTCCACGTTCTTGGGATAAATACCCCATAGTGGGGTGGCTCTCTCCTGCTCCTCCTGGTACTTCCAGGGGAAGCCAAACATTCCTTGCTTACCCTGAGCTTTTGGCGAGGAATGCAAAAGGCTTTAAGAGATCCCACACGGGGTGGTGTCCGCAGGGTCAAAGACCTTCAATTTCTAGTAGGAAACAAGAAGGCCTTTAGAGGACAAGTCCTGACCCCATGGTCTCAGGCCACTGTGGGACTTGATTTCGGCAGTGCTCAGTCTATGGTTTTGTGGGACAGATGGGTGGCATTCTCCTGTTTAAAACCCTTCCTTGGCATCCTGTGGTCTTCAGAAGGAAGTCCAGTAGCCTCCCTGTGGCCCGCAAGACCCTGTGTGATTTGGCTACTGCCTGCTTTTTTGGCTTTGTTTCTTACCTTTCTTCTCCTTCTCTTTCTAACCCCAGGGCCTTTGCACTCACTGTTCCCTCTTCTTGGAATGCTCTTCCACTACTCTGCCCCTGATTGTCTCCTTCTTATCCTTCAAGACTCAGTTTAAATGTCTTTTCCTCAGGGAGGCCTTCCCTGACCATCCTGTTAACTGCTCTCATAGGAGCCCCCTCTGTATGAACTGTACCACAACTCTGATTTAACCTCTCTCTGTTCCTTTATGTGGTTTTGCCTCCTCCATGACAGGAGCACTCCTTGAGGGTGGGGCCTCGTCTGCTTCACCACTGAATGTCTAGGACAGCTGCTGACACATGGGCCAACTTAAAAATATTTTGAGTGTGTGGATAACTCCCCAGGAAAGCAATTGTGATTGCATCTTTCCTGTCCTCTCCCAGCTCAGTCACACCTGGGCCACATGGAAAAACCACGTGCATCTGACCATTTCTGTACCCCTGTATCTAAGGCCATGGAAAAGCTCTGCACCCAAGCCCCAAGCAGTCCTGCCCTCATTGACCATCCTTTCAGGTTGGCAAATAGCCCCCTCTTGTCCTGGATGAACAGAGAGTTATCCGGGCTGGGCTTCCAGTTCTGTTGGTCTCTTCTCCCGTTTGTCATTGTGAATATGCGGTTTTGATGGGAGGCGTAATCACAGCCTCTGTTTGTTGAGTGCCTACTGCACAAGGGGCAGGCACTTCGCACTCGTAACCCCTAATCCTCATCGCATCCCTGTGTGTGGTTCTTTTTACAGGTGAGGAAGTAGAGGCTGTCAGAGGGAAATTTGCACACTGTGTTACTTGACTCCTAAACCTGTGCTCTTTTTCCACTATACAATGTGGCCTGGTTTTGGGAACACATGTATGCATGCACACCACCCTTCTCAAAGTATGACGATATAATGAGCAGGCAAGACTTTGCTTTTAAGAAGACTAAGCTGGAGGGTTGAGTTGTGAGGGTCAGAAACTTTTGATTTCAATTCCTCTGCGTCTGGGGACTCTCCTGGGTTTCCTTTGGCTGGGAGGGAGGTGGACCCAAGGGAACTGGGAGAGGTTATCAGAGCAGCGACAGCCTGCATCTTGGCCGCTCATTCTGTGCCGGGGCTGTGCTGAAGGCTGTGCACGTATTGTCTCATTTAATCCTCAGAGCAACTCCATTTTTGCTATTATTTCAAGCACCGTTCTGCAAATGAGGAAGCTGGGGCACAAGGAAATTAGAAAGGGCAAGTAGCAGAGGCTGGATATCAACCCAGGCAATCTGACTTCAGAGCTTGAGAGCTCAACCACCATTTGCCCACCATAGGGCAGGAAGAATATTCCTCTACCCTCTAGATCCTTCTCACTGATCTAAGAATTAGATTGACATGAGACAGAATAACGGGAAAATCAAACAAAATTCTTAACATGTGTACATGGGAGAAACCCGGGAAATCTGAGTAACTCACCATGATGGCTGAAGCCACCACCTTAAATACAATCTTTAGTTAAAGACAAAAGAGGATGTTGAGGGTGGTGGTTTGGGACTTCAAAGGGGAGGAAGGCAATTTACATGGAGACGGAAAAGCAAATGTTTGATAAACAAGTGTTTTCGGGGCCATCTACAGACAATGTGATGTGTGTGAGAGAGAGAGAGAGAAACAGAGAGAAAGAGAGAAAAAGAGAGAGAAAGAGAGAGAGAACTTTGATAAAAATGGGCTTAGCAAGGATACTTTCAGTCTGCCACACCCAGAGTTATCTCCGGTGACAGCTCCTTCCTAGGACAGCCCTGCTGTCTTAAATTCTTTTAGGCAGTTAGGGGGAAGGTCAAAGTTCCTTTCTGAGTCTTTGTTCTTAAAAGTAATCAAGCCAAAGAGACACGTTTTGGAGTGGCAAATTCTGATCCTCACGCTTCTAGCTAGCTGAGTAATGCTTCCCCAGACCCTTACTACTCAAGGTGTGGTCCATGGACCTTCAGCATCCCTTGGGAGCTTGATAGAAAAGCCAAATTTCACACCTCGCCTCAGCCCGACTGGGTCAGAATCTGCATTTTCACAAGGTCCCCCAGCGGTGATTCTCATGCCCGGTGAAGTTGAGATGCGCTGCTCCCGAAGCTGTGTGAATGTGCAATAAGCTCGACCTTACTGAAGTCAAAAGCTAGAGATTTAGGGCCTGTGGCTTCTCGGAGACAATCTGTGATTTCAGTATCTCACGAATTATGGCATTAACAAGCCATTGCCTTGTTTGCTGGACGGATGAGTGACGACAAATTAATTTGGTACCTTCAACAAAAATAAAAGCAAGTTGAGCTTGCAAAGTTGATCCAAGGCTTAAAAGATTATGAAGAGGCTGCTGGGGGGTGTACAGGACACTGTTACCGTGACGTGGTGTTACATGGAAGAAACCAGGACGCCCCTCGGCTAGGATTGCCGAAGGCGTCCAGACGGTGGGTGAAGTTTTGGCAAACAGCATCTCAGCGGATGGGGAAGGTAGCTGCCACATCAGGTCTGCCTGTGGCTCACACATCTGCAGATGTGTTGAGAACAAAAGCAACCTTTGATCCAAGAGAGGCTGGTTCCGTCTCAGCGTGCTGGGGGAAATACATCGATTTCCTTCTTCGATTCGGAACGTTGGCATTGAAAGCTATGTATTTAATCATCATCATCGGACAGCTATTCAGCTCTGTTTCTCCATTTCACTAAGTCCTTGTAGACGTCCTTAGACGCTGGAATCCTTACAGACTGGGAGAGTTTTTTCCTCTTAACCTTTCCCAGCCCATAAATGCCCCAAGGGCTGTGAGGCGCCCACGTGGGCTTTACCCATGATGGATGTGATTGCGTTTGAGTCAAAAGGATGAGCGGCTGAGTAGAAGATGATGGATGTTGTGTGTCTCCGAGTCGCCTCATTTTGGGGAGGGGATATGCTGACCGTGCATCTGAGTCTCGAAGGTGGGCCATCCAGCAGGGGACCCCAGGAAGGTTACGCCATGTCCATATTCCTTCGCTAATTCCTTTCACCTTGCCAGGTTACATTTAGCAGGTTATTCATCTAATTCCTTTAAAAAAATTTTAATGTCCCTCCCTCCCTTTTTTTTTAGGGACCAAAAGAGCCTTTTAGGAAATAAGCATCAGGAAACTAATCAAAGCAGGAACTTTCTGGGAGGAATCTGACAGCAGCGTGTCTTAATGACCTTCAAGATCACGTGCTCCAGGCAATTACAGGATTTGGGAGAAAATAGCTTGTTCTGAATAGTCTAACCTGCTGCAGAGTTCCTTTGTTCCTTCGCTTTTCCCTGGTTTCCCCACCACCCCCCTTTATAGCTTCCTTACCAAGAGTCTCCTGAAAGAGACTTTACTTAGGTTAGTACTCTCCC
The DNA here is from genome assembly GCF_041296235.1 of Equus asinus. Lineage (NCBI taxonomy): Eukaryota > Metazoa > Chordata > Mammalia > Perissodactyla > Equidae > Equus > Equus asinus. Next base: position 41,402,995 of record NC_091803.1, read on the forward strand.
AGTTTGGACAAACCGCAAAGGGGACAGCAGAGGCTAAACAAGGGGACCTTTTGCACGGTGCCAGGTTTCTTCTGAGTTTTTTGGCTCTGGCTACAGGAGGTGCAGAAGGCATTCTGACTTGGGGCCAAATATTATTAGCGGATTTTGCTGGTTAAGCTCTTGAGTATGGGTGCAGCTGGAAAAATACCATATTTATCAAGAGGTTACCAATTTTGCAGCTGGTGGTGCCCGGAAAGAAAGGGCGTGGAATGACCTCCAGCTGGACCCACGCGGCTTGATGAATGATGCTCTTCTGACATGAAGCCTGGGTGAAAAGGGGATTCAGGAGCCTAGAAGCACCTTTTTACCTTATTTTCATTAAACCACGTTTCCTTCTTGTTTGCAGGGATCTATCAGAATTTATGCACATTCTGCGTTTTTTCCCCTCTCTTTTTGCCTGACAGTTTCCGGTATTTGAAACCTTTCATAGCGAGTAAAATTAGCCAAGGCCAGTGCTGTATTCAAGTGTCAGAGTTTTAGCATTTGCTCACCCACCTGTCCCAGGCAGAGCAGATTTCTCTTCATGTTTGCCTGTACGCTCTGCTATGACTCATAGTTTGGAGAAGCCCCACATTCTTGTGCAATGAAAGAAACAGCATAACGATTTCAGCTCAGGCACAGCGGCCTGGAAACTCTGGGTGTGCAGCTGTGCCCAGCCAGGCCTGCGCTGGCCTTGGTGTTATGGAAATGATAAACTTGTGCCTTTGTGTTCCCAAGTTTCTTGAGAGCTGCCCGATTTCTCTGGTCACAGGGACCCACAACAAGAGGTGGGGACCCCAGCCTCTGCTGGATGCTGCTGTGAGGGATCCAGAGGAGGAAGCTCTGTGTGGGGTCATCTGAGTGGTACTCTGAGAAACCTCATCTTCTTCCCCTTCACAGCTTCTGAGCCTGGGGACCAGGAACTGTGATCTTCTCAAAAGATGTTCCCAGACAAGGTGGGCGCCCCCCGCCTCAAGCAGAGGTGCAAGCCAGTGGAAGGGACAAGATGATTTGGTGAGCCCCTGGGGCCTGGGAGGTAGTTTTATCCTGCCAGTAGCTCAGTTTAAGTCTGTCTGTGGTTGATGTCACTCGGCCTGGTGGGTACTTGTGTGTGGGTGACCATGTGCTGGGGAGGCCAATTCAGTTCTCGTGGTTGACCTGCTCACGGCCCCTGCCTCCACAGCCTCCACCCGGTCTTCCTGTGCACACTGGTGTGACTAGGGTGTCGGACCTTAAACTGCTGCCAGTCCACAGACTGTCTGATGACATACGGCTTTTGTGGCTGGGCTTGAAAAGATGAGCTTGAGTGTGGGGCTGTGCGTTGGAAATTGGATAGGATTTTCCAGTTAGCCTTGTTGATATGGGAGCTAAAAGGATGCCATGACAAGCTGAAGTTAGGAATGATCAGAAGAATGATCTGTGGCTGGGGATAGTGGGGTGAATACTCTAGAAGGAGGCAGAAATAAGAGACCATGGAGGGGCTGGCCTGGTGGCACAGCAGTTAAGTTTGCGGGTTCTGCTTCAGTGGCTCGGGGTTCGCCGGTTCAGATCTCAGGTGCAGACCTACACACTGCTTGGCAAGCCATGCTGTGGTTGGCGTCCCACATATAAAGTAGAGGAAGATGGATATGGATGTTAGCTCAGGGCCAGTCTTCCTCAGCAAAAAGAGGGTGATTGGCTGCAGATGTTAGCTCAGGGCTATCTTCCTCAAGGAAAAAAAAAAAGACCATGGAGAGAGAGTCATGCACAGAGAAAGACAGACAAGGAATGAGACTACAAAGGCATTCTAGTGACAATCTGCGTGTATCCTTATAATTTTTTTTGTTTTGAGCTGAGATGAGTCTTTTTTCTTGGCAACTCAGAACACCTGCATAGGAAGGAGACAGAAAGGGAGAGATCATGAGAGTATTTCAGACAGATCTGTTTTACTGTGTGGAGTCTTTCTGGTCTGCTTGCCCCGCCCTCCAACTTCCCACACATACTCTCTCCCTCTCTCATTTAATGAATTAAGAAAAGAGAACTTTCATCAAGAGGTAAAATTCTAAGACACATCCAGAAAATTGGTGTTTCGTGAATTAGGAAGCTGAGAAAAAGGTCCATTGGCTTCAGGACCCAGCAGAATTCAGTAGGAGAAGGGAGGACTGGGGACAGAGAAAGCGATAAACCAATTCACTGGTCAAGTTGGGGTGGGAAGCTCAGGTTACGTGTTCTCAACCCCAGCACTATTGATGTTTTGGGCCAGATACTCCTTTGCTGTGAGAGCTGTCCTGTGCGTTGTGGGATGTTTAGCAGGATGCCTGGCCTCTACCCGCTAGATCCCAGTAGCGCTCATTCCCAGTTGTGACAACTAGAAATGTCTCCGGACTTTGCCAAATGTCCCCTGGGAGTAATATCTCCCCCAGTTGAGAACTAATGGATTAGACAAAAAGAAAGCCTTCCTTCCTTGAGCCAGTTTTTTTCCTTTTCTTTTGAATCTACTCTTTGTGAAATGCTGTGGAAGCTACAGAAATGAGTAAGGAACAGTCCTTGACCTGTATGAACTAACAGATTCCTGGAAAATATTAAGCATGAGAACAATTTAACAAATAAAGCCAGAACATCTCTTCTCCTTGGCTTTGAAGAACAGCAAAGATAGCCATCTGTGTGAAATGGGTAAAGCACATTCTAATTCAAAGTATATAAGGATATGGTAGATGCTGTAACAAAAAAGCCTGCAAATTTCAGTGGTTTAACACAGCGGAAGTTCATTTCTTGCTCATGCAATTGTCTGGTGAAGAGCTTTCCTCCGTGTGAGGATTCAGGGACCCAGGCTTGTGTAATATTGTGGCTCTTCCATTCCCCAAGATCTCACTGTCCTCTGTCTCCAAGAAGAATGAGTAAGGAGAAGTCATGTCCTCTTCTTAAGAGCTTTGGTCAGGATGTGCGTTCATTTATGCTTCCCTTCCATTCGCAGAAGTTAGACTCATGGTGGTCTCTGACCAAGTAGAATGAATCAGTATTGAATTGTTATTCTTGGCTCAAACTCTGTGACACTCTCTGGTCGTAAATACTCACCATCAGGAGCCTTTCCAGGTGGAGTGCTTTCTTCAGCGGTGGGGAGAGTTTTGCAGTCTTTGTCTATGCACAATTCGAGGTGGAGCTGGGATATGAACCCAGATCTCCACGTCCAGCTGTCTGTCTTCTCTTTGCATTTTCTCCTTCTGTCCTCTCCCAGGATTGGAGACATGAATTGTTCCTAATTAATTTCTATATCCCCAGTACCGAGCACAGGCTTAGGCACCTGTAAAGCATCCAGAAAATGTTTGCAGAGGGGATGAATGGATGAGAAATATTGTTTGTACTTTCAAAAGCATGCACTCAAGGGTGGTTTTACTGGTTAACCCCAAAATTGCAACGTGTGCTTGTAGAACTGTACCCCCAGTGGGAGGGGCTCCAGAGAATCTCCCAGGGTTGAGTTTCATTGGCCAGTGTGGTGTCATGTGCCCATCCTTGCACCAGTCACCGCAGCCTGCCTCTTATTGGCCAGACCAAGTCACATGTGCCCTGATAGAACACGCAGTACCCAAACCACAGAGAGTGAGAGGTAGGGAGGGACAACTCTTCAGGGAAAACCTAGAGTGCTATTCAAGAATGTGGGGCAAAGGGTGCTGGATGGGCAAAGATGCCCAAATGTCCGCTATATTTCCAATCTCCTTATGTAGTGGACCTCTATATTTTTGCACCTAACACTCAGTAACACTCTTCTGGTAATTGTATCTGATCAACCTCTGTGAAGCCCTCTCCCCTGAGCTGATGGAGATTCCCCGCTAGTTCCGAAGTGGAGCATATGGTTCAGCCCCGGGCCATTGGGCTCGTTATATTACTCTGGTCTCAGTGAATGGTTCAGAGATGGTTACCTGACCCGGGAAAAGCCAACGAGATGAAATCAGACTTTAGCTCAAGCTTTAGCAAAAGAGATTCTTTTTTCAAAATTAACTTTTTATTATGAAAAATTTCCAAAATACTCAAAAATAGAGGTAACCATAATAATTAACAGCGATAACCCCTATCCAGCAATACCCACCATCCAGCTTCAGCATTTGTCAACTCTGGACAGTCTTGCTGCATTATATCACCACCCACAGTGGATTATTTTGGAGCAAATTCCCAGCATCATATCATTTCATCTATACATTTTTTCAATGTGTGTCTCTAATGATAAGAGCTTTTGGGGAAAAAAGACTTGGTATTTCCTGTTAGAAGGGAATCTGAAAAGATGTAGGGGATAAAGTTGCAGCCGCCATCTTGCTTCTGCTTGGAGCCAGCAACTGCAGCCAGTTAGACCACAGCGGAGCAGCGAGAGGGAGAGAAGCCAAGTCCTGATGACAAATTTTGGGCCCTGAATTTGGCTGTGCATGAAGTAAGCTTTATCATTGTTTTTTCCAGTTAGGTGAGCCAGAATATCCCTTTTAGTTATGTTGTTGGTGCCCTGTCTGTATCCTTTTGACCCACCCTGAGGGTCGCTTGAAGCTTAGGTGGGCAGTCCCCAAGACAATGATGGCTTCTCACTCCAAGCACGGGTATCTCTCTGCCTAAGGGCTTTCTTTGGCTATAGAATTGGGCTTGGCTTCTGCATATGGCAGACCAGAATTGGCAGGGAATAAATGCCCCCAGAGCCACCTTCAACCATGAGGGACAGAAAGTCATGAGTAAATATCCCAGCTTCCTTGCAGCTCAATGAGACAACGTTGAGGTGCGTTCTGTCCTGAGTGTCAGAAGGCCCCTTGTGGGACTGATCTCCCACCATAACCCTCCCATTAATGCACCTGTGATTGGCTTCCTTCTCTTCCTGGTCTTACTTTCCTACCACCTCACCACGCTTCCTTTAGTCACCTCTGAACTAAATGGTGTGCCGCCAATTCCTTGTCTCAGGGTCTTCTCTAGAGGAAACCTAACCTGAGATTTCCCCTTTCCCCAAGTCATTCTCAAAAAAAAGTCATAAGTAATTATGCCTCCTATTTCCTACCCCTAATATTTGCTACCCCATGTTTCATATTCGTACTTCTGGGGAACTATGACCCCTGCTTTCCTCAGTATTCACACAAAATGTTTTAAACCTAAGGGGCCAGTTGCAGAAGCCAGTCAGGTCTCAGGAATACCTGGTATGCAGTGAATTTCACCTGCAGGGTAATAAAATGCAGGTGCTGTTGACTTGGGCACAACTGCCAGACTATGATAAGCAATATGGGTACCCCATCAGCCTTGACTGATGGTTCAGATGCCAATTCATGGGGGAAGCAGGCTTCTGGGTGTGCACATGGAAGGATGATCCCCTTATCCTCCTTAAGACGGATTTCTGACATCTAACACAAGGGAAGGGGGACAACAAGGAGGGCTGCTGTCTTTGCGGGGCCATTTTTAAGTGTCTCTCCTTCTATCTAGCAATGAAAACACGCAGGCAACCATACACTAAGTTGGTGATGAAACAAGTAGCTTCAATAAAGGCTCTTAGCAGCTTCACTAATCTGGAGACCGGTTACGCAGCATCTTGAACCCGTAAGGAAATCACAAAGCAAGCTGAGAAAGAAATCTTAGATCATCCAAGCAACAGTCTCTAAGTCTGTGTACTTTACTCAAAGGAGCATCCTCTTAGACTCCCCGTCAGGGCTAGGTTACTCTTACTTTCCACCCAATTCCAACAGAGAGCTGGAAGCACCACATTTTAAGCAGGACAGGAACACCTGCAGTAGAGTCCGCAAACTCAAAAGATGAAAGAGACCAGGCAAGAGTTGTAAATGCGTGAAAAAATGCCAGTCAAGTGATCCGTGCTACACGGGAATGTGGGTCCATTGTTGTCGATTCTTCCAATTTTTCAGAAAAAATGGGAAATTGGGATTTTTAGTGAAATAACTTTACTTTCTCATCAAGAAATAGTTAAACAAAAGTTTTAAAAACAATGTGCAGGTCTGGTACATTGGGAGCTTGATTTTGCCCCATCAAGTGAGGCATGCATTCTCCATTTGGCCACTGTGGCTTCCACTGGGCTCCTGTAGGACACCATAGACATTCCTTGGTTAGATCACTGGGTTTTTGAGCACAGGGTCTGGATTTTGTGTGGGAAATATTTGTTGGAGAAATCGATGGGTACCTAACTGTTTGCAGAAGGCGCTCTTATTTTGGTTGAGTGGGCAGTGTTCTTAGTTCCGCAAAGCAAACTGGCTGTGGACGTCCTGGGATCAATGTGACGGGTGCCTGGGGACTGCCGGGACACACAGAATACATCCTCATCCTCCCTCTTGTGTGTTTACACAGTCGGCTTTCAAAGGTTATGATTCCTCTGTGGGCGACTGGCCTGCAGCATCGGCTCTCGCTCCGTGTGATTCAGTTCATTTCATCCGGGCTGCAACCTCCGAGTCTGGAGTTCTTTTGGCTTGGTGCGCCCATGCCCTGTTGGGCAGATCGAAAATAGCCCCTTCAACTCCCTCTCAAGTAACCCAGATGTTCCTCTGGGGGCCTTTCCAGCGGATTTCAGCATCAGCATTGCAGAGCACAGGGCAGTAAGTCCTTTTGTGTAGTTTTATGAAGGATCGAATCAATTCTCCTTCTTAGGATGCTCTTTAAGGCTCTATTCCTCAAGGTGGTGAGATGGTCTTTTAAAAAATTTAAAAATAATATTCATTGTATGTGTTTTATTTTTATCTGATCCCAAGACTGTTAGATGCCCCTTGTTTTGGAAATACAGAATAAAATTAAAATGATCAATAGTCCTGTCACATGTATTAAACACAAAAGCATCTTCCCTTCTGTTTCCTTTCATATATGAGTGCATTGGTGTGTGTACGTATGTGTTTTAGTCTGTTCGGGCTGCTGTCACAGAAATACCATAAACTGGTAGCTTAGAAATAATAGACATTTATTTTTCACTGGTCTGGGGCCTGGAAAGTCTAAGATTGTGGCGCCGGCAGATTCGGTGTCTGGTGAGGGCATGCCTCCTCACTGACGGCTGTCTGTTCCCTGTGTCCTCACATGGCAGAAGGGGCAAGTGATCTTTCTGGAACCTCTTTAATAAGGGCACTAATCTCACTTGTGAGGGCTCTGCACTCATGGCCTAAGCACTTCCCAAAGGCCCCTTCTCCCAATGCCATCACCTGGGGCATTAAGTGTTCAACAAATGAATTTTGGGGGGACAGAAACATTCAGTCCATGGCAGTGTGAACGTACGTACGTGTGTGTTTATGTACACACATACATAGACATATAAATATATAAATGTATATCGATAATTGAGAATAGTTTGTATGTGAAGTTTGTGTCTGCTTTTTTCCCTTATGATCAAATTCTCTGTAAGCATCATTTTTAAGGCCTGCATAAGGCCATATCATGATGGTACTTATTTAACTACTTTTTCTTCTTTTTTTTAAAGGTGTGCTTTTTTTTTTTTTTTTTGGTGAGGAAGATTGGCCCTGAGCTAACATCTGTTGCCAATCTTCCTCTTTTTTTTCCTCTCTGAAGCCCCTGTACATGGTTGTATATGCTAGTTGTAAGTCCTTCTACTTCTTCTACGTGAGCTGCTGCAACAGCATGGCTACTGACAGACGGGTGGTGTGGTTCTGTGCCCAGGAACTGAACCTGGGCTGCCGAAGCAGTGAGAGCACTGAACTTTAACCACTAGGCTGTCAGGGCTGGGTCTCCTTAAATGTTTGATAGGATTCATCAGGGAGGACATCTGGGATTGAAGTGTGTTTTGTTGTTGGAAGTTTTTAAATTATGAATTAAATTTCTTTAATTGATGTAGGGCTATTCAGGTTTTCTCTTTCTTCTTGAGAGAGTTTTGGTAATTTGCATCTGCAATATCATGATTTATAATAAGAAATCGATATTTGGTCTTTGACTTCATTTCTGGCTTCTGAAACCCTTGGAATTTCCTAAGTGTTAAGAGTGATAAACGTGTCTTTTGTTGTGTTAATGAGGTGACTTTTGGAAAGCACTGAAGGATAGGGGCTGGTTGCCCTGGAGCCAAATGAGTGATTAGAGGGTGGGAACTTTCAGCCTGTTCCCTTCCCCCTCCACCTTGCCGGAGGGGAGAGGGGCTGCAGGTTGAATCAATGGCCAATGAGTTAATCAATCATGTCTGTTTAATGAAAGCTCCGTAAAAACCGAAAAGACAGCCCAGAGAGAATATGGAAGCTCTGTGCCCTTTCCCCATACTTTGCCCTATGCATCTCTTCCAGCTGGCTGTTCTTGAGTTATATCCTTTTATAATAAACCAGTAATCTAGTAAGTAAAATGTTTCTCTGAGTTCTGTGAGCTGCTCTAGCAAACTGATTGAATCCAAAGGCAGAGGAGGTCATGGAAACCTTTATTTTACAGCCAGTCGATCAGAAGCACAGGCAAGCACCCTGGGCTTGTGACTGGCGTCTGAAGTGCGAGGGGAGCAGTCTGAACCCTTTTCCTGTGGAATCGGATGGTGTCTTCCGGTTGATAATATCAGAACGGAGCTGAATTCTCAGACACTCTGTTGGTATCTGAGAACAGCTTGTTGGAGTGGAGAAGCCACTCCCCCACATTGACATTGGTCTCAGGACACCAAAAGAGCATTTTTCAAGCAATTTGTCCATTTCATCTCGGTTGTCAAAATGTCCTAAGTTCATAATACTGCTTTACTCTCCTTTTAATATCTGAAAGGTCTGTAGTGATGCCGCCTATTTTATTTCTGCTGTTGTCTCCTCTCTTTTTTTCTTGACTTATCTAAGTTTATCAATTTTATTGACATTTTTTCTAAGAACCATTTTTGGGTTTCATTGGTTTTTCTCTATTACTTTTCAGTTAGTTCTCAGCCGAAATGTCTTGTCAGAATGATGTTTCTGTTCTTCTAAAGTGGCTTCCCCTTTCACTTGCCTCCCCCCCACATTATTTATTTTCTTTTCAGCCGTGTGTGTAATTATTTTTTATTTGCTCGTTGTTTGTTTGTTATGTGCCTTCTTTGCTCTTATGTCCTTTTCAGATATTGGTGAACAGTAATACGTCTACCCAACATGCTAGTGTACCTTGTGGATTTCCTAGAAGGACACATATGGCAGATTCCAAATGTCTTGGAATAGCAGTATCTCTAGTGGTTAAGAGTGTAGGCTCTCGAGTTGCCAATCTGGACTTGAATCCTGGTTCCACCATGCACCAGATGTGTGACCCTGGACAAGTTGGTCAACCTCATTGGGCCTCAGTTTTTGCATCTGTAAAATGGAAATATAATGGTGCTTATCTCACAGGGTTGTGGGAGATATACGAGTTCTGAAGTGCGAAGTGTTCAGCACAGTGCCTGGTACACAGCAAGAGCTTAATAAGTGCAAGCTGCCTCTTTGAGCTCTTTGTGAAGCATCTTGCAGAATAAAGCTCTATGGAGGACATTTTGGGAAACTCTGATTTATGCCCTGGATATTCATGATTTTGACTAAATGGCATGGGATCATCTGAATCATTGCTGCTAAGAGTTTGCAACTGAGGGAGCCCAGCTGAGCACCCAGAAAGTGCTAAGTTGGTGTGGTCTCCTTGTGTGATTCTCCTAAGAAGCCCAGGTGCGGTTATTCCCATCCAACAGAATGCTGACGCCAAGAATTTCATGCTATGGTGAGGGTCGCGAATATTGTGCATCACAAAATCCTCCCTCAGATGAATTCTGATCCCTTTGGAGATGAGGGCTATGCAGTGTGGTGGCTACGAGTACCGGCTTTGTGATCTGGACACCTGGGGGGTTTGAATTCTGGCTCTACCGCTTGCCAGCTGGGTGACCCAGGAGGCAATTGCTTAACCTCTCTGAGCCCCAGTTTTCTCTTTTTTAAAATGATTTGATATAAAAGGGACTTAATCAGGGGGTTGTTGGGAGGACTGGATGAGACATGCATGAGATGGACGCAGCCCAGGGTCTGCTTATTGCATTTGGAGCCCTCCCTTACATGCTGTTATTACCCCCAAGATCATCAGCTCTTCCCACCAGAAGGGAGTTGTCATTGCAGCCGGCACTTGGCATGGTTTGTCCCTCTGTATCCCCACCGCCCAGAACAGAGTGGTCAGACAGCAGGCACTCAGAAACACTCGTGCAATGGATTCTTCTTGTTGTTGTTTATTCAGTCTGTGCCTCTGACCTCCGCGCCCTGCAGCTCGGCAGGAAAACCATAGCTTCAGCAGTCTAGGCCTTGGTTATCTCAGCCGGCACCTGCTCGTCTCAGGTGAGCTGCTCATTTTCCTCTCAAGAATCTTCCAGACTGCCAGGATCCCTGGGGAGGGACGGGACCTTCAGGGATCCTGTGAACTCCAGAAGAATAGCAGTTGTCTTTCACAGATGCACGTCCACCGTCCTTCAGCCCTGGTTTGCAAATTCCAGACGTGGCGCTGTGCTATTTGCCAACCTGGCCTGGCAGGAGCACAGACATTTATTCAAAGGTTACAGGACTCGGTGATATAAAGTAACAACAGACTCAGCAGGGTCCCGTAAGTATTTTCTGTGCAACTGCCTGCGGTGAATTTAAAGTTGGCTCATGGCAGTTTCCGTACCAGAGCTGGAAGGAAGAGGTGTGTGTATCATGGTCTCTGGGGGCTGCTGTGTTTGTTTATGCACCGTGGTCTTTGGTGCAAGCAGATCCATCTTGCTTTTCTTCTCCATCTTCCTACACTAACTCATCCTGTTATCTAGTGACGAAGTGGGCCCTAGAAACGGTCAGTGCCGTAGACTTGTGCTGAGATCTCCCACCCGGCTCTTCCAGATGCAGAAAGTACTTCCCTCTGTGTGATTAGGATTAAAGTACATACGCTTGGTGCAAGGTTCCTCCCATAGGAAAGTCTGGTCCCTACCACCCCGCCCCCTACCCCATACTCTCTCCACCTTCATGATGTCTCTTAAGGGTAGAGTTTTCTGGATTCGAAGTCAGCTGACCCAGGTTCAGATCTCCACATGTCCATTTGTGAACATTATATCTTCAGTCCAATTCCTTTGTCTTAGTTTCTTTACCTGAAAATGGAGATTTCGGCCATGTCTTCTTCAGAGGGTTCTTATGAGGATGAAACAAATACATGGGTTTACCTCTCATTCCACAGCCAGCCATCACTCCTACCTTCCTTTCCTCCCTTCCCGTCTCCCACTCTGCCCGTTGTATTGCTGTTCAGAAGAGCGTTTTGAATTCCTGCCTCGTTCTCCTTTCTCCAGAAGTGGAGGAGCTGACTTCCCAATATTTCTTGGAATGGCATTTTCCTTCGCTAAAAGAGGACATTTCCTCCCATAGCTTCACCTTCGTTCATCTCACAGACGTCATCTGAGCACCTTCCAGGTGTCAGGCTGTTTCCAGGCGCCAGGAATTCAGAGACAAAGTGGTCGTGCTCCCTGTCCCTAAGGAACTCAGGGTCAGCCACAGAGCCGATCGCTAGAAACCGTCTCATGTGTGATGGTGTGGTCAGCATGCTTGTGTTAAGGTGGTGGTATGTGGGAGCTTTTTCTTATTTTTAAATAAAAAAAAATTTAACAAGAATTTGAAAAAAGGTGAAAAAAGAAAACCCAAACCAAAAAACGCTCTTCCAGTAGTTTCTTTCCCTCGGGTGTTGATCATCATGGATATTTCAGATGGGAATGTGTGTATGCCTCATTTGTCTGTGCTTTCTAGAATGCTTGGGGGTGCAGGTCTTTTTTTGTGTATAATTCCATGTATAATGAGTGGCTATATAAAAAATTTTAATATAATAGTTGGCCATATATATATGTATATATATAAATTTTATTTTTATTTATTTAGAACGTTGTAAGGAATTCCTGTGTCATTAAAATTATTTATGTTTACAATGGCTGCCAAAGGCTCCATCCTATGGCTTGTTTCATATGCATTTAAGGCCCCCATTATGAATCGTAAATGTGGTTTTCTTTTTTTGGGGGGGGGCAAGATTAGCCTTGAGCTAACTACTGCCAATCCTCCTCTTTTTGCTGAGGAAGACTGGCCCTGAGCTAACATCCATGCCCATCTTCCTCTACTTTATACGTGGGACACCTGCCACAGCATGGCTTGTCAAGCGGTGCCATGTCCACACCCGGGATTTGAACTGGTGAACCCCGGGCCACTGAGAAGCAGAACATGTGCACTTAACTGCTGCACCACTGGGCCAGCCTCTGTAAATGTGGTTTTCTTATGCTTGCGTATTTTTAATATCTTTATTAACAATGGGTCAGCTGGTCCCACCGCCCGGGCCTGGAGGGTACACCTTACAGCCGAAAGGTCTCCTGGCTCTGAGGGGACCCTTAGGCTTCTCCTCTCATTTTTCTGTGTCTGCGGAAAGACACGGTACAAACTGCCAACTTTGGAGATTTGGGGCAGCTTCCCCAAAGGGCAAGGCTTTTGCTCTGTGGGGATTTGCTGGGGAAAGATGCTTAGGCCTTTTATCAGGGTTTTGGAGCCTTCTCACTTCTGCCGGACTCCTCCTGTGGGCTTCCATCTATGGAAAAGATGCGGGATGAACTCCGGCTCCTTCGGGACCACGACGACGGGCATCAGACCCAGAGCGGCACCGTTTTCATCTTGGCGGAAAAGACCAAAGACTTTTTTGGGCAAGTAATTAAAAGTTTGCTTCAGGCTCCTTGTGTTTTATGCCTCCTCTGTGGCCCCGTAACACTTAGCATGTGCCTCTGCTATATCGTTTATCACACGGCGTTGTCTCTTTATTTTATTTTATTTTCACTTTCCCATCAATCTTCCTCTTAGACTCCGAGCTCACGAAGGACGTGGAATTCTGACCCATTTCTCTTCGTATTCTGGCACCTACTGGAGCATCTGCATGCAGTGGGGTCTAAAATGTTGACTGGAGGGGAGCTGAAGATTGTTTCATTGATTTTTAAGGCTGGGTTTTTGTTTATTTATACGTATTCCTTGCACTTTTCCTCTAGAGAATCTGGGTCAATGTAGAAACTTGGCATTGTCATGTGGGCGACCCAAAGAATCCAGAATTGAAAAAAAATGTATATACAGCGGACACCATTCCTCCCTATAACTAGGTAAAATTATGCTCATGCAAGCTCCCCAAATAAAAGAATGCATTTAGGGACCAGCCCTGTGCATAGCAGTTAAATTCATCTGCTCCCCTTCGGTGACCCTGGGTTCGCCAGTTCGGATTCCGGGCCCAGACTTATGCACCGCTTATCAAGCCATGCTGTGGCAGGCGTCCCACATATAAAGAAGAGGAAGATGGGCATGGATGTTAGCTCAGGGCCAATCTTCCTCAGCAAAAAGTGGAGAATTGGCAGCGGATGTTAGCTCAGGGCTGATCCTCCTCAAAAACAAATGAAAAACAAAAAAGAATGCATTTAATCAAATGGAAAGCAAGTGGCACAGGAGGATTAATGTAACTTACATATTTATTATCTAGTTACTTCATTAAACCATTTCTTCTAGTAGTATTTATTGGACTCCCTTGATATTCGAGGCCCTCTGCTAGGCGGTGGGGATACAAATTTGAAAAGACTTTGTTTGCATCTTCATGCAACTCTCACATCTGAAATCATTCACTGAACAAATATTTATTAAGTGTCTACTACTGTCTGAGCTGTTTGAGGTGGTGAAGATACATCGGTAAACAAAACAGACAACAAACGTTGACTGCCCTCCCCTGTGGGGAGATAGAATGATAAAGACACAAGCAGTAGTGTCATGCCAGGCTCTGGGCAAAAGAACAAAACGAAACACAAATCCGACAACCAAAGTCCAAACAAACATTGTGTTGCGGGTTCTCTTCTTCCCACTGGCTTTTTCTTCTGTTTCCTTCTTGCCCATCTCCACTCTCCTTTTTTTCCCGGGGGTTGGGAGAGGATGGGGAAGAGAGTTTCCTTATGAGTTGTGAAAAGTGAGCATCATATTTGGTAAGATTCCTTTGGGAGCCTAAGGTTAAAATATAAATAGTTCATGCCATGTCTGAACCGCCAACCAAGGTTGTGTCTCTATATGTAAGCTGGTTAAAAGGAAAAGCTTGAACTCAACTTTCTTACCCAGTTTTTGGCACCCAGCAGAACCATGCCTTTTTTCTTGTGTGTATCTGCCATATCTGTATTTTCTGACTTTGCCCCTCTATTCTTCCTTTTTTGATCACCTATTTTGTACAGTGCAAGGTGCTAGCCATGAGGGATATGTCGGAATGCAAGACAGATACAGTCTCAGGCTTTATTGAATTTACGGTCTCATTGGAGAAAAACACCAAATAATGAATGATGCAACAAATTGTTTAATTATAATTGCCATAATTGCATGACTGGGAATTACAGGCTGCCATGAGAGGGCCTCCGGGTGGAGGGTGGTACTCAAAGAAGGCTTCTCTAAGGAAGTGATGTCTGAAGCATTTCTGAAGGATAATGAGGAGTTAGCTAAGTAAAGGTGTGGGCTGGAGGAGAGAGTGGCAGAGGAGCAGAGCATTCCAGCATGTGCAAAGGCCCTGTGGTTGGTAGGACTATGGCCCTTTTAAAGGACTGGAAGAAAGCCAAAATGTTATATGTTAAAGATGAGGGAGTGGGAGTAGAGGAATGGAATAATGGTGGTGGTGTCAGAAGAGGCCAGGCCATGCAGGGGTAAGTAGACTACTTTCGGGAGATCCATGGAGGATTTTATTTAGGCAAGAAACAGACAGGATCAGGTTTTGTTTTTTAAAAGACCCCTCTGGCTGCTGGATAGGGAATGAATTATAGGGGGCAACAGTGGTTTCAGGAAGAAAGGCTAGGATGGTATTGAGCTTGTCCAGGTGAGAGATGACAGGGAATTGGGCCAAGAGAGAAAAGGGGAAAGTGGATGGATGGATACGAATAGTATATAGGAGGTGGAGTGAACAGGCATGGGGTGTGAAGGACAGGAAGGGGCAAGAGTCCCAGAGTTTTAGCTTGGGCATCCGGGAGGATGGTGGTGTGGTACCCTGAAGAGGGGGTAGTTTGAGGAGGGGCAAACGATGAGTTTTCTTGAGCATGTTAGGCTGGAGAAGCCGCAGGTCACCCTGATGGAGATGTCAGGGAAGCAATCTAGAGCTGGACGGCGGGTGAGCGTTGGGAAGCTTCGGCCTTAGAGATGGATAATATCATCCTGGGAGAGAAAAAAGTGGAGGAAGAGAAGAGGGCCACACGCTGAGCCCTGAAGGTGCTCCATAAAATATAAGGATTGAGTTGATTTACTGTCATACCCCCAGCCCTTCTCTTAGGCCACAGTTTTAGAACCAGCACAGATCTGTGAAATCAATGAACAAATGAATGAATGAAGAAGTGAATTTAATGGTTTCTTCAAACTGGTTTGTATTAGGAGAACTGTAGTTTATATTTTCGCTCGGTCCCAGAGGAAAAAAAATTCCTTTGCTTCTGCCTAATAGATTGTAGTTTTCAAAGCCCCTTCACAAATATTTTTATCTTTGGCTCTGCTCATTTCTGGGGTCTGTATTTTAAGAAGGGCATTGATAAACTGGGCTTATTAGGAGTGAGATGACTTGTGGGGGGGTGCACGCTGCTGAAAACGGCTCCCTAAGAACGTCAATGGAAGGATAAGTGTGTGTTTTCCTGGGAGCAGAGGAAAATGGGGAAGGGAGAGGTTTCGTAGCTCGCTGTATGTGACTATCTGAGGGCCTCCATGTTGCACATGGAGCAGACGTGTTCCATGTTGCTCTGGAGTCTAGAGGAAGAAGCAGATCGCAGAGGAGATACAACCTGGCTCCAAAAAGTGTAAGGAGGAGCACTGGGTGGACTCATTGAGTCTAGGATTCTTTGTCATTGGAGGGTCATCAGGCAGAATAAGCACATGGCACAGAGGCCCCACAGGGATTCTTGCATTGGGCATGACTTTGACATATATGAACGTTTTTGTCCCTCAGATTCTGGGAGGTTATTAAGACTTCCGGCAGTAGTCCCATCATATAGATAGATATTGCTTCCGCTGCCTAAACTAGTATCTCCTTGTAACCCCCCCAAAATTCTAGAGCCATGGCCTTAGAATGTCAAGAAGAAACATTCTGGAGGTTAGTTAATACCCTTGACTGTTAGAATTATGTGTGGTCGTGATTCTCTTTGTATCTATTCTGGTTTCACTTAAGGCGGCTGAAATGATTGATCACTGCCCTTCAGGGACTTAAATATTTTCTGCTCTGCAAAATGTCTGCAAATTGCATCCCTACTTATGCAGGGAGAGCCCTGCCCCCAACCCCCAAGTGTGTTGTTTCTTTCAGGAATGGTGATTTAGAGTCTGTGCTGTCCCGGCTTGCTGGGTTTGGGTTTCAGCTTTGTCATGACTCGCTGTGGGTCTTTGGATCAGTCTACATTCTCCCATCTCCAGTTTTGTCATCCTTAAAAAAATGTAGCTGTTGTTGCTGATGGTTTCTATTTCTTCAGAGTTAAGGGTGGGTCTCTCATCAGAGAATGTAAGAGAAATTGCTACATGGTAGCTCTTCCGCTAGTCTGTGAGCTTCTGGATGGCAAAGATCATCCATTCCTTTCTTTCCAGTGTCTAGCACAGGGCGTGCCTCAAGGTAAACAAAAAATGCAGCAACTGAAGCACCCACTGTGTGTCTGTGGGTGGGTGAATATTTCAGAGAATGAGTGCGCCAGGGAAAGAGCACTCCAGGACAATGGAAGAAGGATGATAAACATAGTCTTTGATTTTAGAGAGACCTAAGTTTGAATCCCCTTACTAGCCTTGTGCCCTCAAACAAGTTACTCAACCTCTCTGAGCCTTTGTGTCCTCACTGAAAAAGTGGGTGCTGATATCACCAACGTCAGTGAGTTCCTGTGATGACTAGATGAGTGACTTGTGTGAAAATGCCTCACCCAGTGCTAGAAACATACTGGTTGCTCCATAAATGCTAGTTGCTCTCGTTTCCTCTCTAAGAGTAGCACGTGTTGTCAGCTTTGCCTGTCATCTTTGCCTTCAGGAAGGTGGCTTGATGTCCTAGTAATTGAGATTAGATTACACTTTGCGTATATTCCCCCAAACCGACTAACCCATCCCCCAAATTATAGCAACAGCAACTCCCTCTGACATTGGTGCCGTCTCTCCAGTAGATTTGTAAGTTCTGTTACGGATGGGGGTACTTTATCTGTATTTTTTAGTCTCCATCTGATTTCTTTTAGCCTGAGACCCACGCTGCTTTTCTAGGTAGGAAGAGGTAAAGGCGACTGGGTTTCCTTGCTGGGAGATCGTCCCAGGTTTATAATTAGTATCTGAAATAATGGCTGGAGAGGAGTTGGCCAGGAGGGGAGAAGAAGTGGCTAATCACAGCCCTAAATGACCCCTGGGATTCCGGCCAAAAGCAGGGAGCCATCTTTCTTGGAACCCCAACATTTGCTATTACTCAGAAAGCTTCCTGGTGATCTGAGCCAACTTAATTAATTAGACCATTCTCTTTTATAGCTCTTGGGGTTTTTAATTCTTTGAGACAGTGGACAGCTCTGAGTTGTGTAACTTGCCTCGTACTTTTATTTGCTTCTTCCTGGTGTAGCTTTGAGTCTCTCTTCTCCCCCAGGTGTGCCGGTTGGATCCTCCAGGAAGCAGAGGCTGACTCAGAGCCAGGAGTGCAAGAAGTTTATTGGGAAGGGGGAGGGGGCCTGTGAAAAATAAAATATGGGAGGGAGGACCCAGGCTTGGGCAAGGGGGAGCCTCAGACAGAGATGCACATCTGACAAAGTGTCTGCCAACTCAACAGAAAGCTCTGGAGCGGAGATTGCCCATTAGAAGAATCCTATGTTGGGCAGAAATGGCCAGGCTCCGGTGCCCCACCCTGCTCAGTCCCTGGCTAGGGACTGCCTGGGAGGAGCGTGCCTCAGTTTGAAAGCTGAAATGGATCCTGAAGGCCCTGTGGTTAGAGGCTGACAGTGGACTGCGCTCCTTGTGGTTCAATGACACGTTCTTTCTTGAAGGCAGATCCAAGTGACACCTCCGTGGAAGCCACACCTGGAGAGGTGTGAACTCGAAAGTGTTGACCAGCACGTCTGTGATGGATACACTCGAATGGTTAGAGAACCTTGCTGGGTGCCACCATTGGGGCCATTCAAGTCAGTTCCCTCCAGGAATATTTATTTACATCTTCCAGATGCTTGTCACCCTGGTGGGAGACCTAATTTGATACACTGTGAATCCAGCAGGGACCATGCCTTCAAAGGACAGAAAGCCTTGCAGACGAAATGAGAAGCGTGGACACACAGCCATTTTAAAAGGTATAAATGGACAAGGGTCTTACGAGAGGTGCAGAGAAGATCACCATTACAACAATAGCTGTCCTTTATCGAATCTTCATGATGGGCCCGGTGCTTTCCACATGTCATCTCGTTTCGTTAGGAGGTGTGGGCATCATTGTTCCCATTTTGCAGATGAGGAAATGGAGGTGCAGAGAGGAGAAGTGACTTGGCTGACATTGCACAACCAGGAGAAATACTTCTCTCCATCTCCACTATCACCACTGTGGCTCAACGCTCAGCATCTCTTGCCAGGACAACTGTGGTCCTCAGACTGTTATCCCGCATGCGTCCCGGCTCCTCTCAAATCCACCCTCTCCACCGAAGCCAGTGAGGTCTTTCCAGATACAAACCCCATCACGTTGCTTCCTTGCGTGAACCCCTTTGATGGCTTCCCTTGCCACGGGGATTGGAATAAAAATTGTCTCAGGGTCTTCAAGGCACTGCCTGGCTGACCTCAGCTACTTCCCCAGCTGCTTCTCACCTGCTGTTCCTCCCACGTCTCTCCTTGACTGCTGAATTCTTTTCGTGTGCTGAAATGGCACTCTCTACCATTTGTGCTGTTCCATTTACTTTTGTGATTATTTGACTCACTCCTGTCTCGAAGCTCCTGCACGCTAAGCTCCATGAGCATCGAGAATTATCTGTTTGTTTTCACCGATGCGTCTCCAGCACCCAGCACAGCCCACAGCAGGTGCTCAAGAACTTGGTTGAAAGGGCCAATGTGGCAGTATTGGTGTTGGAACTGAGACCGTTCTGACTTCACTGCCCTGGGAAAGCAGAGTTCCTTCTAGCTGGTGGTGGCGGAGGGTCCTCGTGGCATTCTGGAAGAAGTGGTTTTGGAATCCAGCCTTAAGCAAGCTACTTCTATTCTGTCTCTTGGCCCCAGTAAACAAGCCAGAGAATCAAATCCTTCGAGACAGCAGGACTGGGTGGCAGAGTAGGAACAGAGCTCTTCGGACCCATCTTACCCTTGGGAAAGGGTCAGCTTTGTGAAAGAGTGCCCGTTTCCACATGTTCATTGAGCCAGGGGAGCACTGATATCCTCGGAGGGGAGCAGGACAACATCCTATTTCCTTTTCTGAGTTACTTGTTTCCCCCAGTGCTGAATCTCCGCACTCCGGAGACAGGCCCTGAATTTGGAGCTCTGGTGATTTGCATTTAATTACTGAGAATGTTTCCCTCTTTTAAAATTGTAATGCTGCTTTCTGCGTTAAAAGAAGTTCCTGTTGGAATAAAAACATCAAAAGCTTTAGAGTAAGTATCTTTTCTATGGAGCATGTGGAGTCATCTCAAAATAGGTAGTTGGTTTTCATAATGGTTTTGCAATTACCCATAATGATGCCCTTTTCAAGTCTTTAAGGTCAAAGAGGAGGTCTTTGGTCAGATGTGCAAGATATGGAGGATTTTAGAAACTTCTTTGCTTGGATCCAAATCCCTGTAGATGGGGACAGTTTAAGAAAGAAAGTGAGAGAGGCCCACATGCCACATTTGTCAGCCATCACCTGTCCCTCGGGCTCAGAATCGAGCATCCTCCCACGGCAGCAGGTGTGATCAGGGTCCGTTTCCAGCCCCTGATTTCAGGAACGTTTCAGGCACCAGAAGGAAGGACAAAAGCAGTTTCTGCTGGTCCCTCCATTGGAGCTGGTGTTCCCCTCTGGCTGGAGCCTTGGTTCTTTCCCGGACGCCTCCTCGGTTAGCTCACGGGAGGATGCGGTCTCCAAGATGCCAAGATGATACGTGTGGTGCGAAAATTTCAGAGAGAAGAGGCCCGGGTCCTCCTCCTCTCAGATCCCCAACTTCAAACATCTCTTCTGTGATTATTTGTTTAATGTGTGCCTCAAATCACTCGCTTTTAAATTTAAGTACATTTCTTTTAAAAAAGCAACTTGGCATCAGAGCCGTAAATGGAAAACCAGTATCACTTCCCACAAATAGAAAGTAAGTCCCAAAATAAATACAAGGAAGACCAAACAGGGCTTCTCGTTACTAGCTGGAGACTGCGGCCTGCCCAGGGCCCTGAGCCCGAGGCCTGATCTCGGTTAAAAAGGGAGATTAACCAGGCTTGTAGGGGGTCCGGGACTTTTTCCTGGATGTTTTCAGAATGGTTGAAACAGACTTGAAAGGGAGCAGTATTTTTTTCTTTTGTTTTGAGGAAGATTAGCCCTGAGCTAACTGCTGCCAATCCTCCTCTTTTTGCTGAGGAAGACTGGCACTGAGCTAACATCCATGCCCATCTTCCTCTACTTTATACGTGGGATGCCTACCACAGCATGGCTTGCCAAGCGGTGCCATGTCTGCACCCGGGATCCAAACTGGTGAACCCTGGGCCGCTGAAGCGGAACGTGTGAACTTAACCGCTGCGCCACCAGGCCGGCCCCGGGAACAGCTTTCTTACATGTGATTTGATGTTAGTTAATTCCGTATCCTTGTACCACCTAAAAGGCAAACTTGCCGAAACCAATCGTGCAGCCTCATGCTTGGAAAGACTTCCAGCCTTGTCCAGTAGACACCGTTGAATCGGTTAATTCTGTAGATGGGTTCTTCATTTCTTTGGCCGGCTCAGGGAGCCTGGCTTGAGAGTGATGTAGAAGATAGGTTAGTTTCAAGGAGTTGGCGGTGGTTGTAGCAGGGCCGTGTATGGGGTGCTGCCCAGCAGGGGAAGTGAAAGACATGGGGTGTCTGGCGTGGGTAGGAGGGTGTCTGGCATGGAGGTAAAAATCTATGCTGATTTAAAACTTTTCTGAGCTCCTTTATCTCTTCTTATTGGGTCTAGACCTTTGCTATTCGTGGTGTGGTCTGTATCCCCTGGGAGCTTGTTATAAATGCAGAAGCTGTGAGGCCTCCATCCAGGACTTCCTGAATCATAATCTGTGTTTTAGTACTCTTCATAGGTGATTTGTAGACATAGGAAGACTGAGATTGCACACTCATGGTCATGGCAGCGTTATTCACAGTCGCCAAGAGGTGGAAGCGACCCAAGGGTCCATCCATGTATGAATGGATAAACCAAACGTGGTCTATACTGACAATGGAATATTATTCAGCCTTAGAAAAGGAAGGAAATTCAGACACATGTCACAACATGGATGAAGCTTGAAGACGTTATGCCAAGTGAAATAATCCAGCCACAAAAGGATAAATACTGTCGTATGGTTCCACTTACATGAAGTATCTAAAGTTGTCAAATTCATGGAAACAGAAAGTAGAAAGGTCAATGCCAGGTCCTGGGGGGAGGGGAAATGGGGAGTTGTTTAATGGCTACAGAGTTTCAGTTTTGCAGGATGAAAAGTTCTGGAGCCCTGTTGCTCAACACTGTGAATATACTCAACACTACCAAACTGTGCATTTAAAAATGGTTAAGGTAGTAAATTTTATGTTATGTTCTTTACCGTAATTAAAAATCAATTAAAAAGGAAAAGAGGAACCCTATTAGTTACCTTAAAAGTAATTGAGAAGCAGTGCAGACTGTGGTTCTCAAACTTCAGCGGGCGTAATAGGCCACTGGAAGGCTTGTTAAAACTCGGATTCCTGGCCCACCCCCAGAGTGTGCGATTCATCAGGTCTGGGTGGGGCCCAAGGATTTCCATTTCTAACAAGTCCCCAGGTGATGGGAGCATATTGTGAGCTATACTGCACTAGACCCTCCACGTTGATAGGTATGGTTCAGAGAACGTCAGGATGGACTTCTCGTCTAAGACCCATAAGCATTCTCAACCCGGCAAACACACTAGAGCCACTCAAGGAGCTTAAAAAACAAAGATTAAAACACATATACGGATGCCCAGGTCCCACACCCAGTGAGTCTGATTTATTAGTCCAGGGTGAGGCCTGAACCCATATATATTTTTAAACTGTATATTTTGATATAATTCAAGTTTACAGAAAAGTTGAAAGCATAGTAGAAAGAACTCCTATATATTCTTTATCTGGATTCACCAATTGTTTACATTTTGCCCCATTTCCTTTACACATTTTGGGCAGGAATATCACGGAAGTGAGATTACATCCTCCTTGGTGCACCACATGACGAGGCACCTGATGTTGCTGGTCCTGATGTTGGTGCTATTCATTTTGATTACTTGCTTAAGGTGGCGTTTGCTGTTTCCACTGTGAAGTTCCTATTTTCCTCTTTAGAAGCAATAAGTAACTGGTGGGGAGATACGTTGAGACCAATTTCGCTCATGAGTTTTAGCGCCCGTTGATATTTCTAAGTCCTTCATTCCTTCCGTTTATTAGTTGGTGTTCTGCCAGAAGAAAGAATGTTTCTTTCTCCTTTATTTATGGACTTACGATTGTGGACTTACGATTCTTAATTTTTTTCAATGGGCTATAATCCACTACTATGATTATTTATTTTTATGCTTAAATTGTCCCAGATCTGGCCAAGCAGCCCTCTTCACGCTGGCTCTTGTGTCCTTTTGACACGTTCCTGTCTGGTCAGCTTGGGCTGCCATGACAAAATACCGTCGACTGGGTGGCTTAGACCACAGAAGTTTATTTTCTGACAGTTCTGGAGGCTGGAAGTCTGAGGTCAAGATGCCAGCATGGTGGGGTTCTTGTCGACTCTCTTCTTGGCTTGCAGATGGCTACGTTCCCTCTATGTGCTCACATGGCGTTTCCTTGGTGCATATGCATGGAAGAGGTTGGGGGAAAAACAGGGGGAGAGGGGGAGAAAGCGAGAAAAAGAGAGAGAGAGAGATTTTCCTTTTCTTGTACAGCCACCGGTCCTATCGGATTAGGCCCCCACCCTTATGACGTCATTTAACCTTAATTACCTCCTAAAGTCCCATTGCCAAATAAAGTCATACTGGGGAGTTACGGCTTCAATGTATGAATTGGAGGGCGGGGCACGACTCAGTGCATAGCATTCCCCATGGTCTTTTGCATGCTATTTCACTTTCTGGAGCAATAAGATGCTCCAGGTTCACCTTGTACTTTTCCTACATCAACCCAGGAGTGAGCAATCAGCCATTTCTCCAAGGGTCTAGGTTCCTTTTTGAAAATATACTCCTTGGGTGAGAATAATATGCGGTCAGAACTGAGACCTGCCCTTCTGCACCAATCCGCTCAGATACGCCACTTTCTGTAGATGAGGAAGCTGAGACCCAGGCATCGGGCGTGACTTGTTCAAAGTCACCTAGCAGGTGAGGGGCAGAACGGAGCCTACGAGCCTCACCTCCTGCTTTTTAAAATCCAAACCCTGCCGTCCCCTAACTGTTTTGTGTGTATGTGTCTCATTGTTTCACAGGCAGGACTCATTCACTCTGTCACAGGTCAATGTGGCAAGTGCTATGGGGGACGAATAAAGAGTGTAGCTGGGCCCCTGATTATAATGTGTCCCCCACAGTACTTGTCCCAGTGCTGAACAGAGAGCTACTTCTTGTTATGGGTGGGATTGTGTCCCCCCAAATTCCTATGTTGAAATCCTAACCCGCAGTACTTCGCAATGTGACTATATTTGGTGATAAGGTCTGTAAAGAGGTAATTAAGTTAAAATGAGGTCGTTAGAGTGGGCCCTCATCCAACGTGGCTGGTGTCCTCATAGAAGAGGAGGTCAGGACACAGACATGCACAGAGAGAAGACCATGTGAGGACACAGCGAGAAGGCAGCCATCTGCAAGCCAAGGAGAGAGGCCTCAGAAGGAACCAGCCCTGCGGACGCCTTGACCTCGAACTTGCAGCCTCCAGGACTGTGAGAAAACACATTTCTGTTGTTTAAGCTCCCCTGTCTGTGATATTTTGTTACGGCAGCCTGAGACAATGAATTCATTGCTCAGTAGATCTTGGCATTTCCAATTATTTGGTTGACATCCGGGTCTCTGACGTAGGGAACCTGGACCAGGAAGACAGGAGGTTTAGGTTCATACTATAGCACCGTTTGCTCACTGGGTGACACATAAGTTCTCCTCTTTGGACCACATTTCTCCTTCGTAAAAGGAGAGAAACCGAACCACCTGAGCTCTATGGTGATGTCTTGGCCAGAGGTCCGCAGGACCATCCCCTCCCTGGAGTCTTGGGTCCCCCAAGCAAAAGCCACATTGGAACAAAGTCTGTTGGTCGACTATTGCTGTGTGACAAACCGCCCTAAAGTTTCAGTGGCTGAAAACCGTAATTACCTGTCATCACTGCACACCCGTGGGTGGGAGGGGTTGGCCGACCCCGGCTGGGCGAGCTCCTGGATGCTTCGAGCTGTGGATATGGCTGGGCTTAGCCCCGCGGTGAGCATTGGGCTCGGGTCTGCTGTGGTGTTTGTTCTGTGACTTGCGCTATGGAAGGGGTGGCTCTCTGGGGAAGTTCCTCCTGTGGTCACAATTGGGGCTTAAGAGAACAAGCAGAAACCTGCAGGGTCTCTTCAGGCCTGGGCTTAGAACTGGCTTGCTGCCCCTCCTGCCTCACTCTGTTGGCCAAAGCGAGTCACTCGGCAAACCCAAAGTCCAGAAGAAGGGAAAGATGCCCTGCTTGCTCCTTCAGTGGAAGAGACCCCAGAATCACATGACAAAGGACCCAGTAAGGAGTGGAGAATTGGGCTGAGAATGCGATCTTCTACAAAAGGCTCCCCTCACCATTTTTTGTTATTGTTGTTGTTGCAAGGGCATCCTTTATTTATTTATTTATTTTTTAGTTTTAAGCTTCTTCTTCTTCTTCTTCTTTTTTTTATTTTGCTGGGGAAGATTGACCCTGAGCTAACATCTGTTGCCAATCTTCCTCTTTTTTTTCCTCCCCAAAGCCCCAACACAGAGTTGTATATCCTAGTTGTAAGTCCTTCTAGTTCTTCTGTCTGAGCCACCACCACAGCATGGCTACTGACAGACAGGTGGTGTGGGTCCAGGACCGGGAACTGAACTCAGGCTGCTGAAGAAGAGTCCACCAGACTTTAACCAGTAGGCCCTCAGGGCTGGGGCAGGGTATTCTTTAAAATAGCCAGAGACTGTGGGTCTTAACTATAGAGCCGGTGGTGCCTCTGGATTATGATACAGTCACTGGAGTTCAGATGCCAGTGCTAAGTGGTAACGGAAGAGTGGCACGGAATTTTAGCTGTGTGCGTTTAGAAGCTCTGGATGCCTGGTCCTTCCCACAAGGGCAGGCTGAACTCAGTGGTCTAGTAGATGAGGAGGGCTGAGGAGAAACGGGACACACACCGGCGACACGCTTCTGAGAGTTGAGATCTTCTGAGAGGCTGTCGTTTTCAGGACTGGGCGAGAAAGAAGGATACAGTTTCCTTTGGGGCCTTCAGCCTGCTGGAACAGCTGTATCCCTCCTCTGTCTGCTGTTCTCACACACACCTCCTGCCTCCAGTGGAAAGAAACTGTAACTCTTAGCCCCACTTGCTTTTCTTCCTCTCTGGGTCTCAGAACAGTGGGAGGTGACATTAAAAATTACTTATATTTTTCTCAGACCTTGAGATTTAGTGTCTCTGAGTACAAGAGGTGGAGGGCTTGAGAGAAGGGTCTCTAGAGTTATCTGCCTGATTTGAATCCTAGCTCCATTATACTACCTTGCTGTGTGATCTTGGGCAAGGCACTGAACCTTTCTGTGCTCTAATTTCCTCATCTGTAAAAGGAGAATAAAAGAGAATGGACCTCATAGGGTTGTTAGGAGCATTAAATTAGTTAATACATATTAAGTGCTTCCAATAGTGCTTGGCACATAGTAGGCAGTTACTAAGAATTAGTTATTAAAGGCCAGATCATTGAGGAAAAAAATGCCAATTTCTAGCTGAGAAGTTGCTGTTTTATCAGACAAAGGAGAATTCCTTCTGCTCTGACATTCTAGACAAGAGAGGACTCACGAAGCTTGTGACAACTTGAGGACCTCCTTCCACTGCCTCCTGGTCCCCCTGCGATCTGACTGCCTTACTGCTAACACAGGATGATCTGACAACATTGCCTTTCTGCTGAAATGCTAATTTATAATTCAGTGTAAAAATGGATTTTCCCTGCACTGTACCAACTGGAGAGATTAAAAATATATGCGTGTAACTCTTGCGCTGACACTATTGCTCTGTTTGTGTCACCTTTCAAATTCTTCCTAAATATCGTTTGGGTAGGATTATCCCAAGATAGAGGTTAGACCGTGTCTGACCTCCAAGACCCCTCCTCTGACCGGATGCTTCTCCCCTTGTTGAGAGGACCGGGCTGGTGGAACAGCAAGCCACGCAGATGACTAGACTATTTGGTGGGCTGGTGGGGCCGTAATTGCTGTCTCTATTTTTACAGATTTATTGTTGCATAATTTACAAATGCTAAAATTCACTCCTTGGAAATTCAATGATTTTTTAAGTGACTTTACAGAGTTTTGCAACCATCACCACAAGACAGTTTTAGAACACTTCTATCACCCCTCCGAAATTCCCTCAAGGCTGTTTGGAGTCAGTCACTGCTCCTCCCCCAGCCCCAGGCGACCGCTGAGCTGCTGTCTCTCTGTATAGATTTGCCTTTTCTGGTCCTTTCGCATAAATGGAGTCAAACGACATGTGGTCTCTTGAGTCTGGCTTCTTTCGCTCAGCGTCGTGTTTTTTGAGGTTGACCCGTGTTGTAGCTGTGGATCAGTGTTTCGTACCTTTCTGTCGCCAAATCATATTCTGTTGGATGGCTACACAAGATTCTGTTTATCCATTCACCAGCTGCTGGGTGTTTGGGCTGCTTCCACGTTTTGTCTATTGTAAATAATACTCCGATGAACATTGATGTACAAGTATTTGTGTGGACATAGGTTTTAATTTCTCTTGGGCGGGTGCCTAATGGTGGTCTAGTGGTTACGATTTGGGGCTCTCGCTCCTGTGTCCCAAGTTCATTTCCTGGTCAGGGAACCACACCACCTGTCCTGTTGGTTATCATATTGTGGTGACGGCGTGTTGCTGTGATCCTGAAAGCAGTGCCACCTGTATTTCAAATACCAGCGGGGTCACCCACGGTGGACAGGTTTCAGTGAAGCTTAAGACTAAGATAGACTAGGAAGAAGGACCTGCCCACCCACTTGCGGAAAAAATTGGCCATGGAAACCGTATGAATAGCAGAGGAGCATTGACTGATAGAGCACCGGCAGGGGAGAGGATGGCGCAGAAAGACCAGGCAGGGCTCTGCTCTGTGTGGTTGGAGTCAAATCGATGGCACTAACAACAACAAGAAGATACCTACGAGTAGAAACTGCCAAATTGTTTTCCAAAGTGGTTGTACCATTTTACCTTCTCATCAGCCGTGAGTGAGAGTTTCGGTTTTTCTATATCCTTGCCAATATTTGTGTTTTTTATTAAGCCTTTCTCATGAGCATGTAAGTGGCATCCCATTGTGGTTGGTATCCCATTGTGGTTTTTTTATTTCCCTAATGTCTAATGATATTGAGTACCTTGTCATGTATTTGTTAACATTTGTAGGTCATTTTTGGTGTAATATCTAAGTCTTTCAACTATCTTTCGGTTGGGTTCGTTTTCTTATTATAGCGTCGTAAGAGTTCATATATTCTTGATACAACTCCTTTATCATATATATGATTTGAAAATATTTTCTCCCAGTCAGTGGCTTGTCTTTGCATTTTCTTAATGGTGTCTTTTGGGGTGCGAAAGTTTTAAATTTTGATGAAGTCTAATTTACCCGTTTCCCTTTATGGCTCATAAGAAAAGTGGTGCTAACAACTCTTTGCCTAAGCCAAGGTCACGAAGATTTTCTCCAATCTTTTTTTCCGAAAGCTTTGTAGTTTTAGCACTTCCGTTTTGAGTTCATATTCGTGTGCAGTTTGAGATAAGGATTTAAGTTCACTTCTTCACCTATGGATATTAAATTTTCCCAGCATTGTTTGTTGAAAAGACTGTCTTTTCCTTATTGAATTGTCCTGGGATCTTTGTCAAAAATCAATTGGCATAAACGTAAGGGTTTCTTTCTGAACTTTTGGTTATGTTCCACTGATCTGCATGTCTAGCCTTACTTTTTAATACCACATTCTCTCCTTCTTTTTAAAGAAATGCGGACTGCCACATGCAGTGCCTCGTTTGGATGTGTCTGGAGTCCTGGAAGCTTGACTCCTCTAGGTTCTTGTACAAATGGACCTTGAGAGCTGGTTTGGGGGGTCTAGCAGGGGAGAGCGGCTACTTGTATACCCTTGACGGAAGAATGGTCCTCCTCTCTCGGGGAAGGTTGTCCTCTTTGCCCGAGCGCCCATCTTCAAGGGGGATGCACGTGGAGCAGTGAGGGAGGAAGGGGACACCCACCTAGCCAGCAGATCAGCCGAATCAACCCTGGTGATCAATGGGGTGACCGATGTCACAGCCAGGTCGCCCTCACATCCAATACCACATTCTCTTGATTACTATAGTTTATAATAAGTTTGAAATTGGGTAGTACAAGTCTTCCAACACTGCGATTCTATTTCAAAATTATTTGGCCATTTCCATCCTTTGCATTTACATATAGATTTCAGAATCAGTTTGTCAATTTTTATGAAAAAATTCTGCTGCACGAATATTGATGGAGATTGTATTGAATCTAATAGCCTCCCAGTCCACAAACTTGGAATGTCTCTCTTTTCACTTAAATTCTCTCTCACTCTCTTAGACAATGTTTTGTCCTTGGCAGGGTATAAATCTTATGCTTCTTTCGTTAAAATTTATTCCTGTGTATTTTATTCCTTTTGATGCTATTGCGAATGGACTTGTTTTCTAAATTTTTGTTTCTAGTATTTGTTCATTAGTTCAACTGGCATTTTGTGGGTTCTTTAGGGTTTTTTACAGTTTTACATCCTTTCCCATCTGGATGGATTTAGTTAATTGACTAATTAAGTTATTTACCAAATTGCACTGGCCAGCCTCTCTAGTGCGATATTGTCAAAACGGTAAAAACGGACAGCCTTGCCTTGTTCCTGATCTTGGGGAAAACTTTCATTCTTTTACCACCCAGAGTGATGTTATCTGTGGGGTTTTGGTAGAAGCCCTTTGTCAGGTTGAGGATGTTTCCTTCTCTTCAAAATTCCAAGGGTATTTTTCTCAGAAATAGAAAAAAAATCCTAAAATTCATATGGAACCACATTATTCGACTCGAACCCCATCTTTCTGCTACAGAGAAAGGAGGACTTGCTGGTGCTGCAGGGCCTCTCCCATCTCACTGAGGGCACGGTGGTCCCTACCTCTTGCCCTCCTCCAAGTGCCTTCATTTTTATTTGACCGTTTCCCCTGATGTTTATTTTAATGTCATCTGTTGCAGCTATTGGAGACCATTCCCCCTGGCATTTTTCGAGGGCTGGGGCTGGTAAAATGGGATTGGTGATACTTGACATGGCCCCAGAGAGTGTCTGATGGCGATTTCCATGCTGAAGCTTAGGGCATCTATTTCAAGATGGCGAGATGGGTTTCTCAACCTGGGCACCTCTGCTGGGGGCTCTGAACCTGGGACCTGGGAGCCAGCCACCTATAGCTGCACACATAACTGTGCCCGTGTGCGCATTTCTCGAGAGGTTCCAAGGCTTTCATTAGTTTCTCAACAAGGTGTTGACATCTCCAAAAGGGAGAGGGCCAGGAATGACGACATTGATATTAGTAATAATAAGTCAGCTTTACTGAGTGCTTAGAAAATGCCAGATATGTGTTAAGGGTATTATATAGATTATCTCATTTAGTCCTTGTATCAGTCAGTTTAAGCTTACTTATGTCGCAATAACAAACAGCTCCAAAATCTCAGTGGCTTGCGAAACAAAGGTTTATTTCTTGCTCACGGTTTTTGTTAGGTTAGTTGTGGCTCGTATCTTAGAACCACGACTCAGGCTGAGGGAACAGCCCCTATCTGCGTGGTTGCTAGTCTGATGGCACAGGGAAAAAGAAAGGTGTAGCTCATGAGATGGGTCTTAAAGGTTCTTCTTGGAAGTGGCACATATCGCTTCCACTGGTTTCGAGCCTGAACTAAGTGGGGGAGGCATCCTGCAGAGAGGGGCAGTGAATATTTGAACAGTACTGTAGTCTACTAAAGTCCTTATGAAAATCAATAAGGTAGATGGTGGTGGTGATCATTGTTTCCTTTATACAGATGAGGAAACCGAGTCTCAGAGAGATTTATTTTTCCCCCAGTGCTGCATAATTACTAAGTGATGGATCTAGGATATAAGTCAATCTGACTCCAGAGTCTGTGGCTTCAACCATGGCGCTATACTGGTTTCCACTGCCACAGCAGGAGCTAGCTGCTTCTCTCTCCCTCTTCTCCTGCCTCCCTCCAGCTCAGGGCCGTCCAAACACACCAGTCTCTTAAACCTTCAACAATCTCTGACAATACTCAGGAGAAAACCACTTGCCTAGTTGGAGTCCACATTTTCATAGTCCCCAGCCTTGGGACTCATTCTGGAGTGTCCAGCTAGGCATTTGTTTGGCAGGATTCCTGTCCACTAAGAGCTTACCATTCTTCCACGGTGGGGGCGTGCTGGTATTTTTAGAGCTCGGCAGCCTTGCGATGCTGCTTTCTCCGCCCCGTAGTCCGTGGATTAACCCCGGAGTGGCATATGTCCACGCTTTGCCTGCCTGGTCCTGGACACAGTCCTCTGCGTTGTTGAGAAAACAGATTGTCCCAGGTAGACATGTAGCCAGATTTTTTTTTCTCTGCTTCCCTCCTCTTCTGAGCTGCTCCTCCTCTTTGTATGGCGTCTCTTCTCCTGGGGACCCACCACGATTTTGCAGCTGCTTCTGAGCCAGCGGAGATGGTGGGGTTTGCTCACTTGCAGTTAAGTGTGGCCAGGAAGCTGCTGGTTCTTGCCACAGACATCTTACATATTTGCAGCTTTGCCTACCCTCCTGGGCAGGCGCAACGCACGTGCCCTCCTCGGGGAGAGTGAGAGGATGCAGAAGGCTCCTTTCTTTTGTCATCATTGCTCCCCTAAACTCGTTATCCACATCGATCGAACACTCTCATGGCCCAGAAACTGGTGGCAGTGTCACTGTGAGGCACGGTAGCTTTGGTTTGCTGATTGTCAAAAGCTCTGGATAAGGACCAGCAACATTGCAATTCGTGCACAGGTGTTGTGACTCTCCAGGGGAAGGAAAGCTGGAGATTTGCATGAAAAGGTACTTAGAATGTCTGGAAGCACTAACTCAGGTGTGATCCAATTCAACAAACATTCCTGAGTGCCTACTGTGTGCAAGGCATAGGATTTTGCTTTATGTAGCAGTTACAACATTCTGGAAGATATCGGGGGAGCAGATAAGCACATCCCTCAATATAACCCCAGACACTACGTTTATAGGAGGTGATAGACATTGTTTTTCTTTTTCTTTGTTTCTTTCTTTCTCTTTCTCTTTCCTCCTTCCTTCTTTCCTTCCTTCCTTCCTTTTCATTCATTCATTCATTCATTCATTCATTCTATCGTTGTGGTTAAGAGCATAAACTTTGGAGCCAGACTGTCTGAGTTTGAATCCTTACTCTGTAACTCACGAGCTGTATGATGGAACAGGTGCCCGAAATGCTCCACACCTCAGCTTCTCCCTTCCTAACATGGGGTTAATAACACTGCCAGCTCACAGAGTTGTCGCATGGATTAAATGAGTTAATACACAATGCACTTCAGTTCCTGGTGCCTAGGAAGCCCTGTCAAAGTGCTGGCTCCTCCTCCTGTCGCTCATTCAACAGATATTTATTGAGTGTCTACTATATGCCAAGTCCTGACCCAGGTCCTAGTCACAGAGCAATGAGCCGAGTCCAAACCCTTGTTCTTGTGGAGCTTACATTTCAGAGGATGGAGGCAGAAAATAAACAAATAAATATATAACACAGCAGCTGGTGATTAAGGCTTGGAAGAACAGTGCCTAAGAGGTTCAAGTCAGACTCTAGGAAAGTCAGACGAGGGAACAATTGATTCCTAGTGAGCAGAAATGGTGGGAACCTCCCCAGAGGAGCTGACATCTGCTGAGGTGAAGAAGCAGTCGTGTGAGGCATGCACACAGCATCCAATCCCGAAATGAGAGGCGTAATTGTCATAGCTCCCTTTTTCCTGCCTCCTGTAGACAGGGATTCTCAATGAGGTCAGAATCCAGGGCTTGTTTCTGGTCTTAGGGTCAGAGTTCAAGTCTTTAGCCCAGGACTGTGCTAAACCCCACACTTAAGGTGCTGGCAGGCAGGGCTGTGTCTGTGCCTGTCCTGCACACTAGCAGCCCACGCATTTAGCGCTTCATAGGTGCTCAGTAAATAACAGAAATAGTAGCTGAGTGTTTCTTATGTGCTGAAGACATGTTGCCAAGTTCTTGCACGCGATGTGTAACTTATTTAATTTTTACCACCCAAGGGCTATTTCTCTCCCTGTTGAGCAGATGAGGAAACTGAGCAGAGGCTGGGATGGCTAACGTATCATGGGAAGAGTCCGAGAAGGCTTTCTGGAGGTGGTGACTTTGAAGCATGTCTTGAAAGACAAATAGCAGCTCTCTGAGTGGGAAAGGGGGGCAGAGAAGGGCATTGTAAGCAGAAGCCGCTCAGGGAGAGGTGTGGTGAGCCTTCAGTTCGGAATGCAGACCCGGGAGAGGTGGGCAGGGTACAGAGCATGACGGGCTGTGTAGGTCTTACTCAGTAAATTGGATTTTTATCTTGACGGCATTGGGTGACCATGCAAGGAATTTCTGAAACGGAAGTTTTCCATCATCAAACCGGCTTCACTCAAAGGATACCCCTGAAACCAGCAACCAACATTTAGCACTTAAATCAAGTACCGTCTCACAACATTTACCCCCGTCTCCCAGCAGCCAGGCTGCTTCTCAC
The DNA here is from genome assembly GCF_041296235.1 of Equus asinus. NCBI lineage: Eukaryota > Metazoa > Chordata > Mammalia > Perissodactyla > Equidae > Equus > Equus asinus. The sequence continues at coordinate 41,435,923 of NC_091803.1, forward strand.
TGTGCATCAGCACCTGTTTGGGGTCCAAGAGGTATGGGGAGAGTTAACACGAGGGTTGTCGTGTCTTGCACACCTGTCAGAGGTTTGCACACCCAGAACCAGATCCCTTTTGCCTCATCTCTCTTCTAGCTCCTGCAAATGCCAAATAGTGGGAGTTTCTTCTTGGCTGAAGTTGTTGTTTTTTTAGGTTTCAGGCTCAAACGTTTCCTTTGAAAACATGTTTTTTGTTTCTTTTTTCTCAAAGAGCGACTTGTTCCTCCTCTGCTGGCAGAGTCCTCTTTTCCTTCCCTCTTAGAGGAAGCTTATTTCGTCCTGCACTGATCGAGTCAGCCCAGGGGACCCGTGTTAGCGTTTAATTTTCAAAAAGGGAATGGCGGCGAAAGGAAATGGACCAGTTAGGGTCTGAAGTCTTTTCTGTTTTATTACTATTGAAGGAAGCCCACGTCGGGGGATGTCTAGTGCTGGTGCCTTATTTTGGTGCCACTGACATCATCCCCCCCCTCGACCTCCGTGGAATGGTTAGTTCTCGCTGGTGTGTTAGCTATCTATTGCTGTGTAACAAATTACCCCAAACCTATTTATTATTTCACAGACTTCGTGGCTCAGGAGTCTGGGCCTGGTTCAGCTAGGTTCTCTCCTCGGGGTCTGACAAGCCTGCAATCAATGGCTGGGATGCTTTTTCAAGAGCACATGGGTGTTGGCAGGATTCATTTCCTTGTAGCTGTAGGACTCACCTAGGCTTCCTTGATCAAAACCAGCCATGGGGAGAGAGAGAGAGAGATTCAGAAAGAGTCTCTTTGCTCTTTTCTAGTCCCTGAGTGCAGGGAAAGTCAAAGCCCTCACCGGCTGAGGTCAGGCCCACCTAGGATAATCTCCTTTTTGATTAACTCAGAGTCAACTGATGAGGGATCTTAATGACATCTGAAAATCTCTTTGCCTTTATCCTATGACAGTAACATAGTCACAAGAGTGATAATGCATCATATCCACAGGTGCTACCCATCCTCAAGGGGTGGGGGGTCTTATGAAGGGTATGGATTGTTGGTGGTCATCCTAGAATTCTGCCTGCCGCAGCTGGTAACTCAAACCAAACAGAGACTCTGTCCTCATCTTCCAGATTTTTGGATTAAGCCTGTGGCTTGGAGAACAGCTGTTTTCCGAAGCCCTCTCATACTTCCGTTGTAAGAGGAGTTGGAATATGACCATAGGATGTTTTGGCGGTTTCGAGTCTGGTGAATCAGAACCACTGATACAGAAGAGGTACCTTGTTTGCAGAGCCAGGTAACGGCTGCTTGTTTCTGGACCAGCTTTTCTAGAACTGATTTCTCTGCTGGATAAAATAGACCAGTGGCTTCACAACCCTGTGGGAAAATAAGGGTTCTGGAAGCTGACAAGTTCTGGAAGGGAAGCTGACCTCAGACCTCCCGATTCCACGTCCTTTTCTTTCTTTCTTTTTCTCCTTAGACATCGTTTTCTTTTCTTTCAGTTTTCTTGAGATATGGACATCCAGCACTGTGTAAGTTTAAGGTGTGCAGCCTAATGACTTGTGTTACCTGTAATGCAAATGAGTACCAACATGAGCTTAGTTAACATCCGTCATCTCATAGAGATACCCCTCCCAAAAAAAGAACATTTTTTTCCTTGTGATAGAACTTTTAGTACTCAGCAACTTTCAAATGTACCATAGAGCAGCACTCAACTATAGTCCTCATGTTGTACGTTACATCCCCAGTACTTATTTATCTTATAACTGGAAGTTTGTAACTTTTGCCACCTTCTGCCCATTCCACCCCCCCGCCCCCACCCCCAAGTAACCACAAATCTGATCCTTTCTTTTGTTTTTTTTTAGATTCCACATATAAGTGCGACCATACGATACTTGTCTTTCTCTGTCTGGCTTATTTCACTTAGCATGATGTCCTCAAGGTCCATCCACATTGTCACAAATGCCCAGGTCCTTTTCTACGTGGCACCCTTGAGCTGACTCTTGTGGGTCCCTAGGTCTCAGTTTCTCACTCTGAAAAATGAGGGAGTAGGATCAGGGAGTCTCTGAGGTCCCTCCTCATCTCAGCATCAGTTCCACAGTGTGACCCAGATCCAGTGAGCATCACATTTGGAGCACGTGCCTTGTAGGAGACAGGCAGGTTGGGGAGAGATGCCCATGAGCACGTCTCAGGTGTGTTTCCTTTCCCTAACGGCCCGTTCCAGCCAGACGGTTTGTCTTCAGGAAGGTAGAAACCCTCTGGGCAGAGAAGTCCCATTTGTAGTTAAAACTGTCTCCAGCTGTGTTTGAAAGCGGCAGGATGTTGGGCTTAGGGACCCCCGGGGTTCACAGGGCTTTCTCTCTTAATGCCTCGATCATACTTTTAATCAGGATAAATTTCCAGCATTAATCTTCAGTGCTTGTTCTTGCCATTTCCAGCCACTCGACACTTTTTCATAAACAAAGTGACAGTTTGATTGAATGTGGTTTTTAATTAAGCTGCCTTCACTTGGAGCAACGTTCTGGGAGCATATGTAAGGAGCAGAGCTTCTGAAGTGCAAGCTGAGGCTGACTTCTGAGAAACTTCCGCCAGGCAGTTTGGGAAGAACAAAGGAAACCAGGCAAGTGGAATTAACCAGGCCCCCGGATTTCCCCCCCAGCCGGCTGCCCCTTCTAATAAATGTACAAAGGCCAGCAGTGCATACAGCTGCCTCCTGCTGAACTCAGGACAAAGCGTGTGAAATCTTAGGAAATTGCCCCCACGGGGCCTATTTATATTATCGACATTTAAGCTGTTTATGGCATGTCACTCTCTTCCACAGTTGGGACTTTGCAGAAACAAAATGAAATAAGCCACTGTTATTCTGCCTTCGGGCACAACTCGGAGTTTTATGAGCAGTGGCAAACTCTGCAATATGAGACCTTCCAAGATCTGAGAGTCTCTCAGGGGGCAATGCTCGGGGACGGAACACACAAGGTGGGAATGGACAAAAGGGCTACCAGAGCGTGGAGTGGGGGCATGTGGCTGGGGACCACTCTGCCAGCTCTTCCAAGGGCTGTGCAAATATAACAGGGGACAGTATGTCAAAGGACAGCGTTTGGTCTCAGGGTCCCAGGTATTCTCATCTGGATACAAAACAAGGATGCAGGCGAGGATGGTATCGTTTGAAGTCGCATCAGATCGGAGCCCCGTCCCTCCCGTGGTGTTCTGTGGTCTACAGATCTACCCTGATAAATAGCTGCTGTGGCGGAGAAATCCATCAAGCCTTCGCCCTCCGCATGACTCATCTCCCTGTGGCAGGCGAGGTGCTCAGCTTCCAAGAATAGCCTAGCCTGAGGGATCCAAGCTCGGAATCCCTCCAACTTTCAGGGCTCTGAAGTTCCGCGCCCACAGAGGTCTGTGCTTAGGGAACGGGGTGCAGATGGCTCGGCGTTTGTGGAGACAGTGGCTAATAACCATCTCCCTTCCACCTCTCCTTTCTGCAAAATTCCAGGAATGCAAAATTCCAGGCCGGATCACACGGCTTACGGAGGAATCGAATCATAAGGAGTCCTAACGGTACCTTTCCGTGGCTTAAAGATAAGGGGCTCAGGAAGCCCACTCCTTCACGGGTCTGCTCATTCAGCAAGTATTTGCTGACTGCCTTGTAAGCGAGAGCTACGGCAAGAAACCCAACGGGTGATCTTGCAGAGGTGAAGCAGATCCAAGTGGCAAGCCCTCAATGTTGTCTGTGGTACTGAATCCGGGCAACCGGACAGGGGAGTGATAAAAATAATAGCTAACCTTTATTGAGCACTTACTGTATACTGTGTTTCAAGCGCTTCACAGGAATTGGCTAGGTTAATCTTCACAACGGTTCCATGAGCTGGTTCCCGTTATCAACCTCATTTGCAACCTCATTTGTCCTTAGTTAAGAACAGAATGGCACAGAGGGTAACTTGCTCAAGCTCATACACGCCAGTAGGTAGCGGTGTCAGGAACTGAACCCAGGGCTCTCTGATGGGAACACACTGAAGCGTCACAATGCTTACCCCATTCCGTCATCACAGTGCCCTTCTGTCATTTCTTCCCAGGACGTGCCAGGCTCCTTCCTACCCCGTAGGCTTTGCCTTTCTCTCTGTGTTGGCTCTCTTTCATCCTTCGCATCTTAGCTCGAGGGCCAGCTCTTCCAGAGGCCTTCCCTCACCACCTCGTAAGCTCTCTCTTCTTTTCTCCAGCCCAACACTTCATTTCCTTCGCAGCCCTTATATTGTTACATTGAGGTGTTTACTTGTTTGCTTTTATTTATATGCCAATCCCCACTAGACTTTAAGCCCCTAAAGGCGTGGACCTCATGTAGCTTCTTTACCTCCATATCTGTGGCCCTAAGATGGAGCCTGGCACACAGCAAGTCCTCAATAAATATTGCATTCGCTGGGCGGTCAGAGGAGGGGCCCAGGTGCAGAACAAATGTCAGCATCGTTGACGCCTAGTTGTTAGAATGAATGAAGCCACGAGCGCAGGGCTGTGTGGCTATTGTTATTGTCATTACCATGGCTGCTGATGAGGAAAGACACGGGGACTCAGAAGGCACAACAGAACATTTGGGGTTGCAGTGCAGACCCAGCGATCTGAGAGTCATTCAACGCGCGCCCCTGTGTGGGGGCTCTGTCAGTTCCTCTGCTGTCTCCACTGTAGGGGGCTGTGTCCTTGGCTCCAGGCAGCTGCTGCAGGCGGGGAAAGGGAGACGATCTCAGCCTGGGGCAGTGCCTCCGCAGGACAGTAGTGATGGAGCAGAGATGAAGATGTGGGTTGCGTTCCCCCACATCTCGTCCCAGGAGCTGGGGACCCCCCAGGTGCTCAGAGAATCCCTGGGTGTTGCTGGCTGCCTCCTTCACAGCACATCATTTTGCTTCCTCTAAGAGTCACTTTCTTCTCCTATGCCTTGATCATCTGCCACTAGCACATGCTGGAAAGAGGACTTACTCTGTTCTAGAACATTCTACCTGTGTGGCCTCTTCATTCCTCTGTGAAATGAGGATTACACTGACCAATGGTGTGGTCAGGAGGATTAGGTGAGTCTGTCATCTCTCCAGCACAGGTCTGGGCGCTTGGCCTGTGAAGTGCTGTGGTGCTAGCCCGACACCATTAACGGCACAAACCAACAACATCTTACATTTACTGAAGATGTTTTGGGCATCGGCCTAAGCACTTTGTCATTATTATTATTATTAAAATTTTGCACTTGTAACAGCTTTATTGAGGCATGATTGACATGCAGTAAACCACACAGCTTGACACGTGTTGACGTATGCATCCATCCACGAAACCATCACCACAATTTTATTCAGTCCTTACCGCATCTCCATTTTACAGATGGGGAAAGAGAGGCTTAGAGAGAGAAATACTTCATCTTGGATCACATGGATGGCCAAAGGCAGAGCTGTCTGACCTAGCCTGAGTTCCTAACCACTGGGCTGTACTGCCTCCCGCTGTAAGGAATGTTTCCCTGCTCCATGATGTCAGGGCATGCGTCCTTGCTCACACTCACCTTGGGGGTTTGCAGAGCTAAGGAGTCAAACAACCTGAGTTGTGTTAATGGGTCAGCTTCCCCATAGTGAAATTCTTGAGCTGGCTTCTCCACGCGTGGAACGATGTCACTGGGCTCACTTTACAAGGGGACGATGAAGGTAGAGGGATGGATGAGGGTCGAGGGATGGCCTCAGCCAGTCAGGGTGCCGAGATGGCCAGCATCCAGTTTTCCCGTGGGAAATCCGTGTGCTGGATGCCTCCAAAACCCAGAGACCAATTCCAGTCCCCTCAACTCAAGGGGCCACGTGGGAAAGTTTCAGAAAATCTCACGAGTGTTCTTGGATGTGGTGTCCCAGCTGCCCAGAGCCTCAGAATGCTGGATACGCGCGGAGGTCCCAGAGGCTGCCAAGGCCTGCCCACAGTTAGCTTCCCCTCTCCCCGAAATCTCCTGTGTGGACTTCAGCTGCGTCAAACTCTTGATAGTTTTTAGATGCTTCCCTTGGACTCCACGCGCTTGCTTAGACTCTTCTCCTGAAGTGTCTTCTCTCCGTCTCCTTGACCCATCCAATGCCTGGGGTCACGCTCCCTGGTTTCATTGCCCTCCACTGCTTACCGCTGTGTGACCTTGGACGAGGTGCTCCATCTCTGGGCTCTGCACATCATCAGTGGGGATGGTGACAGTGCCGACCACGTGTGCGTGTGCATTAAATACAGCAGCGCACGGCAAACGCTCAGCGTGAAGCCAAGACCAGAGCAAAGCACCAGTGGATGTTGCTGCCGTTATGCTGCTGTGGGCGGTTGCTTTTGTTGTCAACACCACGCCTTTGCCTGGCTGGTCCCTCTTCTTGGACTAACGTGTCCTTCTGCCTTTTCCTCCCCCTTCCTCTCCTCCGTGTGGCCGTCTTATTGGTTGTCCTTCAAGGTATTCCCTTCTCTGATGTGAACCACCCTTTGCGTTAAGAACCTCTCTTCTGAGGCCCGTTCATTCATTCCTTCCACAGACATTTATTGAGCGCTACTGTGTGCGGGGGAGATGAACCAAGTGGATGAAATCCCCGCCCTTATGATGCTTCCATTCCTGAGTAGGAGGAGGGGGAGGAGGCAGACGATAAACAAAACCAGCGAGTCAAATACGAGGGTAAAAAGTAACTGCTGTGGAGAAAAATAGATAGGGAGGGACATTTGGGGTCTGTCTCAATTTAAGTCTGTTGCTGCAGGGTAATTATTGAAGGTCTCAGAAACATCTCAGTTTGGACGATAATGTGTTCACCTCAGAGACACCTTAAGACATTCATCTTGGAGATAAGGAATGTCAGAGATGAGGCTGCAGTTTTAAATATGACATCAAGGAAGGCTTCACTGAGAAGATGATATCTGAATAGACACAAAAGAGGGGAGGGTGTGGACCATTCAGAAGAGCATTCAAATAAGAGGGAACAGCATATGCAAAGGCCCTGAGGTGGGGACAATTCAGGTGTGTTTGAGGAACACTAAAGAGGCCAGGGTGGCTTGGGGAGGAAAGGAGATGATAGCAGAAAGGTAATTGGAGGTCAGCTAGACTGTAAAGGGCCTTGTGGGATGGAGTGAGGTCTTTCCTGGGAAACCATTGCAGGGTTTTGGGCATATAAAGGAGGTAGACTGACTCATAGGGCCATTCTGGCTGCTGTGTGGACTGGGTTGTGAGAGGGCACAAATGGAAACAGGGAGACCGTCATCCAGGGGAGAGGTGACAGTGGCATGGACCAGGCTGCTAGTGGTGTTGGTGAGAGTGTAGGTGGATTTGTTGATGGATGGGATGCGAGGAGTAAGAGGAAGAGAGACGTCAGAGTTGCCTCTCGAGTGTGTGGCCTGAGCAACTGGAAGGCGGGAGCTGCTGTGGCCCGAGGTGCCTGTTTGATGTCATCTTAGTTTTCTGTTGCTGCCCTAGCAAATTACCACAAACTTAGTGGCTTAAAACACGCCCATTTCTTATCTTCTGGTTCTGGAGGCCAGATGTCTGCCACAGGTCTCACTGGGCTAAAATCGAGGGGCCAGCAGGGCTGTGTTCCTTCTGGATGCTCCAGGGGAGAATCCGTCTATCGCCTCTTCCAGCTTTTAGAGGCCGCCTGCATCCCTTGGCTTGCAGCCGCTTCCTCCATCTCCCAAGCCAGCGACACTGCATCCCTCTGGGCCTTTCCTCTGTGGTCACATCTCCCTCTAACCAAAGCCGGGAAGATTCTCTGCTTCTAAGGACCCTTGTGACTGTGTTGGCCCCACCTGAACATCCAGGATGTCTTCCCATCATAAGGTCTTTAACTTAATCACAGCTGCAGATTCCGCTTTGCTGTGTAAGGTCACAGACTCGCAGGTTCCAGGGAATTAGGATGTGGACCTGTTTGGGGGTCAATGCTCCGCCAACCGGCACGTACATCCAGGTGAGGTGCTTGGAGACAGTTGGATGTTTAAATGTGGATTTGGGTGGGGGGCGGTGTGGCTGAAGCGACAGCTTTGGAGAAGCCCATAGTCCTCTCGACTCTTCCAGACACACCCTTGGTGTTTGTTCAGCCCCCTTGGCTCTTTCTCCTCCAGACCGTGAGGACGGAGCCTGTGTCTTCTCTGTATTTCTCAGAGCCACACCCCCAAGAGTGTTCCGAATGGTCCGTGAGATGAATATAGTCTGAAACCAAATTTAAACCAAACGCATCTCCTAACGCGAGGAGTGTGCTGTAGGTCCCAGCTCGCAGGATGGCCGCAGACACCTGCTCTCCGCCCCGCCCTGCAGCGAGGGCAGGCCTCGCGAGAGCTCAGGGCAGACGTGAGCCCGCCGCCTCGTGTCTGGGCTTCCAGGCCCCGGCTTCGTCCCTGTGGGATGAACTTGGCACTGTGGTTCAAGTTTTGTGGGACTGACGGAACAGATGTGCCTGCTTGAACGTTCTCCTGTGGATGGCTTTTGGGTCCAGGCCCTGTTTCACAGCCACTGGATCCCGTCGCGAGGTAATCTGCAAAGCTTAGCAGGGCCTAACGCAGCAGGGAGGGTAAACCAACACCAGCGGCAGGACAGACTTCCTCAGGGAGGCTCAGGAAGGCATGGGGGTGGGATCTCGACCCACTTTGCTCACTGAGACCCCAGGCACAGGGCTGGGGGAATGGTGTGGTCAGCTCTATGTCTGGGCCTGAGAACATTCTCATTTTTCTGTGCCTTCTTACGGCAGCATATCTGGCACATTTTTTACTTTTTTTGTTTTTTTGAGGAAGATTAGCCCTGAGCTAACATCTGTTGTCAATCCTCCTCTTTTTTTTTTTTTAAAGATTTTATTTTTTCCTTTTTCTCCCCAAAGCCCCCCAGTACGTAGTTGTATATTCTTCGTTGTGGGTCCTTCTAGTTGTGGCATGTGGGACGCTGCCTCAGCGTGGTCTGACGAGCAGTGCCATGTCCGCGCCCAGGATTCGAACCGACGAAACACTGGGCCGCCTGCAGCGGAGCGCGCGAACTTAACCACTCGGCCACGGGGCCAGCCCCTCAATCCTCCTCTTTTTGCTGAGGAAGATTGGCCCTGAGCTAACATCTGCTGCCAATCCTCATCTTTTTGCTGAGGAAGACTGGCCCTGAGCTAAGATCCCTGCCCATCTTCCTCTACTTTATACGTGGGACACCTGCCGCAGCATGGCTTGCCAAGCGGTGCCATGTCCACACCCGGGATCCGAACCGGCGAACCCCAGCCGAAGTGGAATGTAGGAACTTAACCACTGCGCTACCGGGCGGGCCCCACATTTTTCACTTTTTCGGATGGGTCTCGGAGTGAATTTCCTCACATCGTAAAAGGGAGTGGTTTGAATTTTCTCACTGTCTTTATACACACACAGCTTTTAAAGGCCAAGAGCAGTTTCTGGACTCCCTCTGTTTATTCGGAGCTCAGATCTACACATACTGGCTGTGGGATCTTAGACAGGTCATGTCATCTCTCTGGGTCTCAGTTTCCTAATCTGATTGTGTATGATTGTGAAAATAATAACAACCAACACTTATTAGATGCTTACCAGGTGCCAGGCACAGATGCTATTGTGTTCCCCAGTAGACAGAATAGGAAACTGAGGCACACAGAGATGAAATGACCGATGCAAAGTCCCACAACCAGCAAGGTCAGGGCTGAGGGTTTCTTTTTGTCCAATTTTTTGTGGTGGTAAAATACACATAACATAAAATTTACTGTCGTCACCATTTGTAAGTGTAGTGTTTAGCCGTATGAAGTACATTCATGTTGACGTGCAACCAACGCCACCACGCATCTGTGGAACCTGGCACCTCGTAGAACTGACGCTCCGCACCCATTAAACACTAAGTCCCATGACTCCTGCCCTCTGGCTCCTGGCAGCCACCACCTTTCTTTCTCTCCCTCTCTCTTCTTCCCTTTCTCCTTCCTCCCTTCCTCTTTTCCTTCCTTCTTCCTCTTATTTTCCCCTACACCCTAGCTTCTGATAACCACCATTCCACTCTCTATTACTATGAGTTTGGCTTTTATTATTATCATTGTTTTAGATTCCACATGTAAATGAGATCAGGCAGTGTTTGTCTTTCTGTGTCTGACTGACTTCACTTAGCATGATGTCCTCCAGGCTCATCCATGTTGCCACAAATGACAACGTTTCCTTCTTTTCCAAGGCTGCACAATATTCCATTTTCTTTATCCATTCATTCATCAATGGACATTTAGGTTGTATCCATATCCTGGCTATTGTGACTAATGCCGAAGTGAACACGGGGTTGCAGACATCTCTTTGAGATGCTGATTTTGTGAGATTTTAACCCAGGTAGTCTGGCTCCAGAGCCATGTTCTCAGCTAGCACACCATGCTGTCTCTTGACAATAATAGACTCTACTTCATAGGATTTTTAAAAGAGTAAAACAAGGCCTTTAATCTCTGTATAGCACTTAGCCCAGTGAGGAGGAATTGGTTGATGAATGATACATAGTATTTTTAAAATATTTTTAAAGCTTTTCTTAAAAACTTTTTAATCACATGTAATTCCCATAACATAAAATATAGCATTTTAAAGTTTACACTCCAGTGGGTTTTGGTATATTGACCATCACTGCTGTCTAATTCTGGAACATTTCCAAAAACCCCCAAAGAAGCTTTGTTCCTATTAGCAGTCACTGCCCATTCCTCCCTGACGCGCCAGAAATCTGCTTTCTATTTGGATTTGCCTGTTCTGGAAATTTCATATAAACGGAATCATGCAGCCATACAGTATGTGGACGTTTGTGTCTGGCTTCTTTCCCAGAATGTTTTGAAGTTTCATCCACCTTGTAGCTTGTATCAGTCCTTCATTCCTTTCGATGGCCTAACAATGCTCCAGTGTGTGGATATAACCCATTTGGTTCACCCATTCATGAGTGGACGGACATTGGGTTGTTACCACCTTTTGGCTGTTGTGAATATGCTGCTATAAACATTTGTGTACAAGTTTTTGTGTGGACGTCGGTTTTCCATTCTCTTGGGTATATACTGAAGAGTAAGGTGGCCGGGTCATATAGTAATTCTAGGTTTAGCTTTCTGAGGGGCTGCCAGACCGTTTTCTGCTGCAGCTGCGCCATTTTACATTCGCACCAGCAATGTACCAGGGTTCCTATTTCTCCGGATCCTCATCAACGTTTGTTATTTTCCGTTCTTTTCATTTTACCCATTCTCGCGGGTGTGAAGTGGTACCTCATTGTGGTTTTGATTTGCACTTCCCTAATCACTGGTGATGTGGAGCATCTTTTCATGTGCTTATTGGCTATTTGCATGTCGTCTTTTGAGAAATGTCTATTGCAGTCCCTTGCCTATTTTTTAATTGGGTTATTTGTCTTTTTATGGTTCATTTGTAAGAGTTCTTTTATGTTCTCGATAGTAGACCTTTATCAGATATATGATTTTCAATGTTCTTCTATTTTCCTGAGAGTGTTTTTTCTTTTTCTTTTCTTTTTTTTTGAGGAAGATTAGCTCTGAGCTAACATCTGTTGCCAATCCTCCTCTTTTTGTTGAGGAAGACTGGCCCTGAGCTAAGATCCGTGCCCATCTTCCTCTACTTTATACGTGGGACACCTGCCGCAGCATGGCTTGCCAAGCGGTGCCTTGTTCCCACCCGGGATCTGAACCGGCGAACCCCGGGCCGCCAAAGCAGAACCTGCAAACTTAACCACTGTGCCACCGGGCCAGCCCCCTGAGGGTGTTTTTTGATGCAGAAAAGTTTTGAATTCTGATGAAGCGTGCCCAGTGTTATTGTTTAAGATCCACTTTCCCCTCTAGCCGCACTTTCTTGTCCTCCGACATCATGGTTGCTTGGTCACTTGCCAGCACTCTGCTGGTTCTGGGGTGAGGAGGACAAGACCAGCCCTCTGTGCCTTGTCAGACCCAGGACTCAGGAGGAGAGGGAAGGGCGGGAGGGGACCGTCAAGCGATGGCCACTGTCACCACCCCCGGCTTCAGAAGCCCTTTCCCAGACCAGTCCCGCGTGACATCAGCATGTGCTGAAATGGCCCTTTGGAGTCTTCAGAAGCGCCAGTCTATAAACGTTTTTCTATCTCCCCTGGGTCTTGCCTGCAAGCACTTTCCGTCTCTCTCTAGGTGTCAGGAATGCTTAGAATATGAGGTTTGTCCCTGAGTTTCTTCAGCTGGCTTCTGCGTCTGTCTCAGCTCATTTCTCCTGCTTCTCCATAGCCACCTGGATGAAAACAGCTGCAGCTTCTGACCACAGCCAGTTCTAAAGGGTCCCAAACTGCAGTGGGTGTCAGAACCCCCCAGGGAGCTTGCTATTACACATACAGATTCCTGGCCATTCCTTAGATACACTGAATCTGAATTTCTGGGGGCAGGACCCGGAGATGTGCATGTTTCACCAGATCTCCAGGTGATTCGGACGCCAGGGGTCCACAGACCACATCTTGAGAGGTATTGCTCGATTCTAGAAGCCTACCCATCCAGATTTGTCCTGAGATCCCAGAGAGGGTAAACCCAGTGGTTCGCAAACTTGGCTGCAGATTAGAATCACCTGGGAGCCTTAAAAACCTCTCAGCTCCCAGGCTACACTGTGGACGAGTCACACCAGAATCTCTGAGCAGGGGACCCAGGCGTCAGTAATTTTGGAAGCTCCCCAGGTGGCCCCAAGGTGCAGCTAAGGCTGCAGATCAGAGGTTATATAACTTGCGTAGGACTGGCGGCCATAAAAGTTTCTGTGCTATTTCCCTTTGCTGAGCCCTCTAACTAACCCACTCAGGTCAGCTGGATTCAGGAGTTTACTCTCTTCTCTTTTACCCACGCTGCAATTTATTCTTTATTCTCATGCTGCAAACTGAGGGCACAGAATTGCAAGAGGTGGAAGGTGTGCACATTTCTGAGTTCCCTACGACCGGGCTTGGAAGCTACACAGGGCATCACTTGAGACATATTTGCTCCCTCTCATGATGGTACTAGATTGACCTGGACTTATGAAGGGGGTCACTGATGTCCCAAGCCCCCAGATTAAGGGATTGTCATCTTCTGATCCTGAATCTGTGGCACCAGGGTCTTTCTGGGGAAGATTGTTCTACAAAATGGTCAGGAGTGTGGGCTTTGGAGTCAGGCTGCCTGGTTTGAATTTTAGCTCCACCACTTAGGCGGGCCAACTACTGGTCCTCCCTGAGCCTCTGTTTCCTCATCTGTGCAATGGGGATACATGACAGTACTGAATTGTCTTAAGCAGATGAATGGATAAAGAAAGTGGGGTATATATATGCAATGGAGTAATAGTCAGCCTTCAAAAAGAAAGAAATTTTGCAATATGGAAGAGCATGGATGAACCTGAAGGACATTATGCTAAGCGAAATAAGTGCATCACAGAAAGACAAACGCTGCATGATTGCACTTCTGTGAGGAATCTAAAATAGTCAAATTCACAGAATTACAGAGCGGAATGGTGGTTTCCAGGGGCTGGGGTGGGGGGGGAGCGGAAATGTGGAGTTGCTAATCAATGGGAATAAAGTTTCAGTTAAGCAAGATGAGTAAGTTCTAGAGATCGTCTGTGCAACGTTGTCCCCTCTAGTCAACAAACTGTAGTGTGCAGTTCAAAATGTAAGAGGGTAGATCTCATGTTGAGTGTTCTTACTGCAATAAAATAAAATGGAACGTAAGTAAATAAACAAATAAATAAATAAATATGATGGAGCTTCCAGAAAGAAAAAAGAATTGTCGTAAGAATTCAACAAGATGATCCACGTAAAATATTTAGCCCCATGGCTGGTGTGAGCTCCTCTCCCCTCTCCTCCAGGGTTGCCTTCTGAGCAGCGACGTTGACAGGTGGGGCAGGTGCCGGGGACCAGGGCAGCAACGGAAACGACAGCCCAGTACCTTGCCCAAAGTGCTCTGGGGTGCACAGCTTCAGTGTATCCCCCTCATTTACCACCCAGCCCTGCCTGGTGAGAGCCATTGTTTGTCCTCCACTCAACACCTTCCCAAACTCCACATCAACCCCTCTGTGAAGGCACAGCTTGTGATAACACCACGTGGCTCCATCCTGGTTATTGAATGCACTTGAAGTTTCGCTCTACATAATGTCTTTAGTGTGAGGAGCGGCCTTTCATATCGAGGCCACCGAAGAGACGCTGGTCCATCTTCTTAGCGAGACCCATGCCTGACCTGGTTGAGCCTCCGAGAATCCTAGATGACTCTCTTATTGGGGTTGTAGAGTGTAGACTCTTCATAGGTCTTCCCTTATGCCACCTGGGTCTGCATCCAGATGGTCAACAGTGACATGTTCTCCTCGAACCAATACATTTACTGTGTTGCATTTCTACTAACACAATTTCCAGAATATTTCCAAGTTTATGTATCTACATGATTCTACCTTTACAAAACCTCTGACCACAGATCTCAACTTTTCATTCCATAGTATTCAACTTTCAACCACATGCCAGGCATGATTCTTTTATGTATGCATTCCTTAAACTGATTTCCCAATTTTGACACACTAGGTTCTCCCTTCTGATCAATACTGCCCATCGCTTGGCACCAGGAAAGTGTTGGACGAATGGGTGTTGTTACTCTGGGAGGACGCGGAGCCCTCATGCTCTGCACGTCCAGGGCTCTCAGGTAATGGCCGTGTGGATGCCAGCCATTCTCCCAGACACAGAGGAGTGGGGAGAAGAAGAAAGGAAAAGAAACCTGAGCAGACAGAAGGGAGCTGACTCCTTGGAGGGACAAGTGCCCCTGAGCAGGCGAAGGAGAGAGGACCCTTGAAGCTCGTCTCCTTGATAAACCACCGGTCCAAGTGGCCTGTGGGTGAGGCAGCCTGCAGAGGTGGCTAACCCAAGCGCCAAATGATTTACAGCCAGTTCGCAAAATCTCAAAGAGGAGCCACGGGGGTCCAGACAGGAGCAGAGAGGGAAGGAGGACCTGCTTAAAATTTACTATCCGGAAAATCTGAGGATGAGCGATCAGAGATCACAGAAGCGGGAAATGCATAAATATCTCAGTGTCACCGGGATCTTGAGCCCCGGGTGGCGCTTGAAGTGTAGGAACAAATCATCTCAGGCCACGCCAGTAGCATTTTTTACCATAATCACAAACAACTGACGTATAGGAGTGTTATGGATGGCTGGCTTTGAGCCGAAGACCAGCGCTCCTCAAACTTTAATGTGCGCGCGAATCCCCTGGGATCTGGTTCAAATGCAGATTCTGGTTCAGCAGGTCCGAATGGGAGCCTGAGACTCTGCATGTCTAAGAAACTCCTAGGAGACACTGCTGCCGCTGCTCCGGGGACCACACTGTGAGGCTGGAGGAATGCTTGGTGAACAGATGCAGGGGGCCTGAGTGGGGGTGCTTCTCGGTGGCGTGGAAGCAGATGGGGTACCTAGAAAGCATTGCCGGCATCTCCGGGGGGCCCGTGTCCATGGCAAGGCTTGGGGACTCCCCCTTCCCAGGTTGGGGCGAAGAGTCAGTCTTTCTGGCTTCCTCTCAGTAGAGAAGAGGAAAAGATGCTTTGGAAGTCTCAGGTAGGAGTTGATTCTAGAGTTGCTGGGGTTGAGAACATTGTCACTGAACTCAGACAAAGAGAGGAGGTGGTCAGGGGGTGGACAGGCAGGAAGGAACCCAGAGGTACAGAGTGTTTCTTGATTGTCTTTTCTCTTGCTTCCCGCCCCCAACCTGCTCTTCCTGTCTCTCTCTCCTCAGTAAATGCACCCACCATCCACCACCCAATGCTGAAGCCAAAGACCCAGGAGCTGTGCTGAATTTTTCCCTTTGGGGAGAGGCAGTCCTATGCTGCTTGCTCCACCCTTGCATGGCTGCATAAGAGTGGCCTTGGGCTTTAAACATTTCCTTGCAAAGACATAAAGAGCCCTCACGGCCGGTGCTGGGTGTATGTCCTTGCTTGGTCGTATCTTCCCCTGCTCTGGGCTTCACATGTACTTGTTTGTTCTGCTTGCTCGTGTGCATCGCATGACACCTGGCCACCCGCTATTGCTTTATCTGCTTCTGGTGGGGAGAGATTGGGGTCCTTCCACCACAGCACGAAGTGGGGTGCATGCAGCCCTGCTGCAGTGTCACCTGCAGGCAGATCCCTGGCCGTGGGGGACTGACACATTCCAAGGGACCGGATCTTGTGCTCTTTCTTTCCTCTTGCTCTAAGTAAACACTGGACCACTTGAACCAGTGTGTGTGTTGTCTGTTCTCAGTGACCTTGAGTCATGCACGGATCTCTTCCCTGGATGGCCCTTATCTGTGTGTCAACCTTGGCCGCACAGCCCGACCACCCATTGAACAGCGAAATGTTCCCTTTCTCTCTTCCCCTCTACCCAGTCTTGTGCGATTTATAATTATTCTCCTTCAAACAAATATCTCAAATTCTTCCATGTCTCCATGACCACCGCCATCCCTTCTCGCCTGGACCTCTGCAGCAGCCTTCCAACTGATCTCCCAGCTTCTGCCTTCATCCCTCTCCAGTTCATCCTTCCCATTGGAGCTGGGTCTCTTCTCTCCTTACTAGCCTTCAAGGGCCTCTCAGGACATCTTGGCTAGAATCCAGGTGCCTTCTCAGGACCTACAAGGCCCTACAATCCTCATCCCTCTCTTCTGTGCCAGCTGTGCTCTGCCATACTGGCTCTCTGTCCGTTCTGAGCACACCCGGGTGTTCTTAGAATCTTTGCATATTCTGTTCCCTCTGCCTGGAACCAGCACCGCCCTCCCCCGATCTCCCTGAAAAACCCCTCTCTTCTCACCACTGGCTCCTTCTGTCCTCCAGTTGTCTGCTTCATCGTCCTGTCCTTGGAGACGCCTTCCTGGACCACCTCACAGGTGGTTGGTCTCTGGCACTTGTCCTTTACCATCATGGCACTAGTCAGAAGTTTGTTATACATTATTGATTGCCTGCCTCTGCTGCTTGGATGTAAGCTCCATAAGGAGAGGGACCCTGCCTTCCTTATCTGCTGTTGAGTACCCAGTGCCCGGGTCCAGGCTCATAGGAGATGCTCAATACATCTTGGTTAAAGGAATGAGTGAATTGAAGAATAAATAAGCTTTTGGAAAGCAGAGGACGGGGGGAGTGCATAAAAGAGTCTAACATTCATGGAAGCACCTACTGTGTGCATTACACTCCTACTGTCTCATTTACTCCCTCCCACAGATTGCTATGGGATTCCTCTTGCAGCCCAGAGAGTTTAATTAACCTGTCCAACTCACACAGCTGCTGAGCAGCAGGGCTGGTTTGTACAACACTTCCTCTTAGCCTAGGGTTTCTTGACCTTGGCGTTATGACTTTTGGGTCTGAAATAATTCTTTGTTGTGGGGTGGAGGAGGTGTCTGTCCTGTGCATTGTAGGACATTTATCAGTATCTCTATCCTCTTGATGCTCGTAGCACCCTCCCCAACTTATGACAACCAGCATGTCTCCAGATGTTGCCAAATGGCCCCTGGGGGACAAACCAGCCTCCAGTTGAGAACCAGTGGCTCAGCCTGTGGATGATTCCAGCCTCTCAGATTCCCCTCTCTTCCAATCCCCCCCCACCACCCCAGGCCTCTCCCAGACCCGCTGTTTCTTCTTGTGGGCTCTTCCTCCTCCCATCACTTCCCGCAGTCCTCCTTGTGTATCCCTCTGGGAATGCAACAAACGGATGGTGATGTTCCGAGTGTCGCAATAAACATTTGCGTTCCTGGTTTAACGTAAGTCCCATGTTCAGAGGCTTGTGTTACTGGCATGGACGCTAAGAGGCTGTCTAGAAAATGTCCAGTATATTTTTTCCTTTGCCTAAATGCACGTCTAATTGTTTAGCGTAAGATAAACCAGTGTGCTTATAAGGAGATAACTTGTCAAAACAAACTCGTGGCTCCACGGCTGGAACAGCCTCGCCTCCTAGCCTTCTTCATTCGGAGACAGAATATGAATTTTTCTGGGATGTTTTATGTGGATTTAAAGGAAACAATTATTTCTGCCCATTTTTTTGGAAAGAAAAAAAGCCCCAAATGCAAGTGTCTTTTGCACAAAGGATGAAGCTTCAGAAAAAGCCCCAAATGTGAGGTTTTTTTTTTTTTTTTTTAACTCCCCAGGTGATTCTTTTTTTTTTAAGCTATGCTTTTTGGTGAGGAAGATTAGCCCTGAGCTAACATCTGTTGCCAATCTTCCTCGTTTTTTTGCCTCCCTAAAGCCCCAGTACATAGTTGTGTATTCTAGTTGTAGGTCCTTCTAGTTCTTCTCTGTGGGCCTCCACCACAGCATGGCCTGATGACGGTGCGTAGGTCCGTGCCTGGGATCCGACTCAGCAAACCCCAGGCTGCCAAAGAAGAGTGTGAGAACTCAACCACCAAGCACAAGGGATGAAGGGAGCAAAGGGACTAGAAAAAAGGAGTGTGTATGCTTGAGAGAGAATGTGAATGAGTTCCTAGCCAGGGCTTTCAATTAGAGGTAGGGCTCCCTTTTGGTTCATTCATCCATCCACTCACCCACCCATCCATCCACCCACCTTTCACCCATCCGCCCATCCATCCATCTACCCATCCCCTTATCCATCCCCCCACCCACCCACCCACTCATCCATCCATCCATCTACCCTTCACCCACCCACCCATCCACCCATCCATCTGTCCGTCCATCCATCCATCCAGCCAACATATTATGAGCTAGAGAATGTGCTGGTGCTGGGGGCTGGGTACAAACTTGTCCCCACTTTCTAGGTGTTTTCATGGAAGACACACAAGTCAGCAGTCATTACATTATGACACGATATGTCAAGTGCTGGGATAGAGGGAAGCACTAGATTAGTCAGAGGTAGGCCCCTTGGCCCAGTCCTGGAGGGGCGATCAGGGAAAACCTCCTGGGAGGGGTTAGCTGAGGGTTGCCTAGCAATCCTTGCCCTTCCTTCTAGCTCCAGCAAAGGCATTGGTGTGCAGAGTCGCTCACCACCAGCAGGCAGCCCAGAAGACGGCAGAGAGGGGGCTGTCTGTGCTGACTGCTGCCCCTGCTGGTTTCTTCAGAGCTTCCTGCATGCCCTGTATGCCCACGGATGATCTCATTTAGCCCTCGCAGCTGCCCTATGAGGTCAGCACTATTATCAGATGAAACTGAGGCCCGGGGAGGTGGGGGATGACTGTACTCACCCATCAGGGATTAGAACAATCAAGGGAAATGTATTTAGAGTTTCTGGTACCTAGCGCCTACTCCATAGCATCATTATTACCCACGGGGATTCCTCCTGCTAACAGAGGGACAATTCCCTGGTTGCTGAGCCAACCTCTTCCTCCTCCAAGGGTGCAAGCTTCCTCTTCACCCTCTTCACGCAGCAGCTGAGGATCTCTCTGCTCGAGTTTTGGGTTGTAGTTGACTGGCTGGTGGGGGGCCTGAGCCGTCCCAGTGAGTGGTCGGCGGTGGTCATCAGATTTAGAATACACCTGCTGCCAGCCTCGATCGTGGTCCGCATGCTCCAATCCTGACTTTGGGCATCTCTATCTTTTCTGGTTTTCTCAGTATTGAGGTGAGGGCTGCTTTCCCATGGCCTTGGAGCTCAAAGTGAGAGACGAGAAGGAAGAGATCTGATGCTTCCCCTCCGCCCCCCAACTCCCTGCCAAAGTCCCAGGGGTTGTTTCAGACTCTTTGGGCTTTTTTTTTTTCCTTTTTAACCATTTTAATAATTTTTAAATGTACAGTTCAGTGGCATTACGTACATTCACATTGTCGTGCAACCATCACCACCCTCCATCTCTATAACTCTTTTCTTCTTGCAAAACAGAAACTCTGTATCTATTAAACACTAACTCCCCCTTCCGGTCCCCCAGCTCCTGGCAACCACCATTCTGCTTTCTGTCTCCATGAATGTGACAACTCTAGGTGCCTCGTGCACGTGGAATCACACAGTATTTGTCCTTTCCTGACTGACTGACTTCTCTTAGCCTAAGGTCCTCCAGGTTCATCTGTGTCGTAGCATGTGACAGGATTCCCTTCCTTTTTAAGGCTGAATAATATTCCGTTGTGTGGATGGACCATGTTGTGTTCATCCATTCATCTGTCGATGGGCGTTCGGGTTGTTTCCACCTTTTGACTATCGGGAACAATGCTCTTGTGATGGGCTGGCCTCACAAATCAGTACTTAAGTCAACATCCACTAAGTGCCCACTGTGGCAGGCTCTGTGCTGGGCTCTGCACACGTGTCTCATTTAATCCTCTTCAGCCCCAGGGATGTTGACCTTCTGTCATCACACCTAACAGACATTGGGCAGGAGGCTTAATGTGGTTCTGTTGCTTGTCCCAGGGTCTCAGAGTGATAGCTCCTGGGTGGGAACACCAGTCTCTTTGTGGTTCTTCATTTGTATAAACAGCATAAGCAATCATGAATGAGGTCTTATTCAATGAGGAAAATGAGACCGCCCGTAGTTTTTCTTTGGCTGAGACGCTCCCTCGTGTTTGCACGGCGCTCTTTCTCCTTCAGCACACATCCACCCGCATACCGTTTTTCCTCTGCAAACATTGGCTGACCTTGAGACACTCTGCTCTTCCTTTCTTCTCTCCTTTTCATGAGAGGGATAAATAAGTTGGCGATCTCTCCTCAAGAAGGACATGATGAGACAGACAGGATCGGAGTCTGGGAAGGACCCCGGGGGCTGCTTCATGAGCTAATGTTCAGCCAACCCTCCCCAGAAGCGCAGAGTAGCAGAAGTAAAGGCCCCTGCGAGGCACAGAGAGGGAGATTCGTTCCAAACGTCAGAGGCTGTCAGGCTCCTGCTAGACGCTGGGAGGTATGAAATCCTGTGGCAGGCCGGAGTGCTGCCTGCTATCTAAAGCCATCTCCTCAGATGGTGCGGGGCTGTGAGCGGCTATTGAGGGCGTCAGGAGGACAGGAGAAATGATTTCCTGGTTGTTGCAGCCATGACATCTAAATCCATTTCCAAAAGCGCTCTCTCATGGAACAGCCTCTCAGGTATTGGTAGGTCCCTCTCAGTGCTATACGTGTAGTCTTGGTTTGGGACGGGGTTCAAGGAAGTGATGTAGCCGACTCTCTTCCAGCTGGGTGTTCTACTTGGTGGCAAACAAGATCTTCCATAGTAGGGCCAGGCCCATGGCTGAACGGTTAAGTTTGCACTTTACTTTGGCAGCCTGGGGTTCGTTGGTTCAGATCCTGGGCGCAGACCTACACACCACTCCTGTGGCAGTATCCCAGATAGAAGAACTAGAATGACTTACGACCAAGATACACAACTATATATTGGGGCTTTGGGGAGGAAAAAAAAAGAGGAAGCTTGACAACAGATGTTAGCTCAGAGCCAATCTTCCTCACCAAAAAGCAAAGAAAGAAAGAAAGAAAGATGGAAAGAAAGAAAGAAATACTAATTTCATAAGTGTGGAAAAAAGTTACTAGCAATTTCTAACTCTGATAGTAAAAAAAAAAACCCAAAACAAAAGATCTTCTGTAATTATTAACACTGTTGAAAACATGCTACATGCCAAGCCCCATGGTGGGTGCTTTATATCCATGATCATGTTGAATCTTCTTAAAAATCCTACGAATTGGAAGCTATTATTAGTCCCATTTTACAGATGAGGAAATTGAGGTAAAGTGCCTTGCTCAGGGTCACACAGGGAGCAAATGACAGAGATTTAAATATACATTAAATGAATTTTGGGGATGAGTGAATCTTGGAGGCGTCTCAGAGAGATGGGCAATGATTAGCCCAAAGTAGAAAGAGAGGCCTTCGTGGCAATGTATTAAATTGTCATAGACGGAGAAAGAAAACAGTGGTTTTAACAAGGAACCCTAAATAGAAAGTCGTAAGGGTGGATGCTCTGAGTTGCAGGCACGTTATTTTGCTAACAAGTTGCTTCTTGTGCGGGTACCTCCACACCTCAGCTCTCACGTGGTAGCTGCAGGCACATATTTATTTATGGATGGTTAATAATCCTCCCAACCAATGCCAGGCAGGTGTGCTACCTTAGAGTAAAGCCCGGAACTCAGGGGCTTGTGTGAATTCACGATTGCCCCCGAGATTCATTACATTCTCCTCCGTGCGAGACGCTGTGTGGAGAGCGTTCTTAGATGTGGTCACCAAATTTTGCTCAATTTCCATGCAACTTTTTGCACAGTCTCAACCCGTCTCTTTCATTTACACTATTATGGATTCTCCAGTTTATGTTCCCTTCTGGGCCCTGATGGCAGGGATTTTTCAAAAAGTGTAGCAATTGGTCAGGCTGAGGCACTGGTCAGTTGGAATGGATGCACTGACTGAATGAATGGATGGCAGCTGTCAGATAACCGGCTGGATATCAGTTCTGCCCCGAGGCGCTGGAGAGTTCCCTCTAGTTTAGCCCATGGGATCTGACAGTAATTTATGTTTTACTGAAGTGTGTGAAGTCAAAACAGAGACTGAGCAAGCAAAAGCCAGAGAAGAGCGTGTGAAGGACAGATTTTCAGTGGAGACATATGTGTGTAATTTCCTGGGGTGCTGGTAGCACGGGTTACTGAACTGTGACATCACTTGATATGGTTTAATTCATGTTATTTCAAATAGCGTTAGAGGGAAATGCAAGTTAAAAAATGGATATCAAGGTAAATGGATAAAGAAAAGGCAGGATACACACACAACGGAATATTATTCAGCCTTTAAAAAGAAGGAGATCCTGCCATTTGCAACAACATGGATGAACTTAGAGGGCATTGTGCTAAGTGAAATAAGCCAGTCACAGAAGGACAAATGTTGCATGCTTCCACTTATAGAAGGTCCCTAAAATTGTCAAACTCATGGAACAGAGAACATAACTGTGGTTACAGGAGCTGAGAGGAGGAGGCAGTGAGGAGCTGTCATTCAGTTGGTATGAAGTTCAGTCATGCAAGACAGGTTGGTTCTAGAGATCTGCTGTACGGTTTAGTGTCTGTGTTATATGCTTAAAAATTTAAGAAAGTAGACCTCATTTTAACTTTTCTTACCAAGAATGAAACAACACATACACAAAACCACAAAGGGACATGAGGAAACTTTTGGAGGCGATGGATGTTTCTATTACCTTGATGTGGTGGCGATGGTTTCACGAGTGTATGTGTATATCCACTCACAGGTGTATACATTCAATATGTGCAGTTTATTGTGGATCAATTATATCTCAGTAAAGCTGCATAAAAATGTCTATCAAGGGGGCATTAGTGAGAAACACTAACGTAAAGGTGTGAGCAGTAGAAATAAGCATGGGTTCCATGTAGCTGTTGGGCACCATGGAGCAAAAACATTCAGATTTTTCTGGTTGGTGAAGAAAGTCCTCACTGAAAGTGGCTGAGGGTCTCTGTTGCAGAGCTTAGGGAATCAGGCCAGGCCTCAGTGCCCAGAAAGTGAAGGTGATGAGGGGCCAGTGTCGACGTCATTCTGGTGCATCAGAATGGGCAGAGGAGGGGGAGTGCCTGGGACGCACTAACCAGTATTCATCTAGTGTCTGCGGGTGCACAGCTCATGCACATTTCTGTGGCTGGTAGGGGGTTGTTTGAGAAATAGAAAAGTCAGTCCCAGCTTCTCGAGGAATTTCTGTTCTCACAGGAGAGACAAGACACTCAGCCACGAAGTCAGTTCATTTCCACAGTTATTGATTGAGAGCCTAACATGAGTAAGAAAAGCATTCTGCTTGAGAAGTAACTTGAGAATCATTGCAAAATGACATATGGAATTGAACGAAGCAGGACAGAACAATCCTATATGTAGTGCTGTGAGGCACAAGCTCCCAGAATCTAGGTGTGCTCTCGTGAGGAATGGCTTTCAGATGAGGTGATGGTGGGGTCATGGGTAGAGGGGCTGCCTCCTCAGGGGAGCCTGAGAAGAGGGCTTTTCTCCAGTATCAGCCTGGCTTTGGGCAATGCAAGAAATGCAGGCTACTATAGGTGTAGAAGCTTCCAGAGTTTTCACCACCGAATGCGGTTTTTTGTGTTATTTTCGCCCCTATGAACGCTATGTTTTGAAGAACTGTTTCAACTAATCAAATCTACCTGTAACTTGTGATCCAGATCTCCTAATTTGCTTTTGATTGATTTATTCATTCAACAAACATTCTCTGGACACTGAGCCAGTTAGGTTTTGGGGGTTTGTGATAGAAAACCCAAATTAGCAAAGGCTTCGTGAGACAGTTTTATTTCACTCTCACATAAAAGAAGCCTGGCAGTGGACCGCTAACTGCCTGTAAGGTGGCTACACAATGACAAGGACACAAGTTTCTTCTAGCCTGTCTTTCCTTCCTAGAGGGCTTCTATTCTAAGGTCACCTCATGATTCAACATGGCTGCTGGAACTCCAGCCATTGTGTCTACATTTCAGATAGCCGGTTAGAGAAAAGAGGAGAAAAAGGCAATAGGTATATAAGTTGTCTTTTAATGGAGTTCCCCTGGGGCTGCCCAATAATACTTATCTTACATCTCACTGGCCAGAATTTAGTTACATGGCAAAACCTAGCTGCAAGGGAGCCTGGAAAATGTAGACATGTAGGTTTATTCTGGATAGCCATAAATCCAGCTGAAACTTGGGATTCTAACAATAGGGAAGAAGAAGAAGAGAATAGCTTTTTTAGGTGAGAAGCTAGTAGTTGCTGTTACAGGCATCCACTAGGAGCCAAACACCAGACTATATACTAGAAATGACTACACAAGAGATGGTGCTCATACACAGTGATTTACTGTGACTCCAGCCCCATGGTTTTCAAACTTTAGCAGGCATCAGAATCATCTGGAGGGCTTGTGAAAATCGATTTCTAGATGCTATCCCTGGAATTTCTGATTCATTAGGTTTGGGGGTGGGGGAAACTGAGAATTTTCATTTCTAGCAAGTTCTAGATGCTGCTGATGCTGCTGGACTGGGGACCACACTGAATTGATGGTCTATATCAGAGGACAGCACTTATGACCCATGGGTCTGATCCAGCTGGCTGCCTGTTTTTGTAAATAAATTTTATTGGGACGAAGGCACACTCGCTTGCTTTCTCTTGTCGAGGGCTGCTTTTGTGCTATAACAACCGTCGAATTGAGTACTTGCAACAGAGACCCTGTGGCCCCCAACCCTAAAAATATTTACTATCTGACCCTTTCCAGAAAAGTTTGCTGACCCTCACCTTAGGTAAAAGCTGATTCTCACAATTCATAAGGCAGTGTGTCCGTCAACAGAGAAGTCAGTCAGTATGGGACCCGGATTCCCATCCCATCCCAGCCACTAATTTTTCGTATGACTTTGGTTGGGCTGCTACCTTGTCTGAGCCTCAACTACCTCACTTCTGTAATGGGGCCATTGAGCAAATGGTTTCAAAGATCCGTTCCAGCCCTCCTCTGATTTCAGCAGAGAAGCTGATAGAACGGCCTTACCAAATGACAGGCACTGGCTGAATACGTGCTATTTTGTTGCCAAGGTGGAGTTGCCTTTGTGTTCTGTTTGTGACGCTGTCCCCTTCCCCACTTTTGGAGGGACCCTCTTTCTTCCTTCCTTTTTGATTGACAACTGACATTTGTCGGAGCTGACATTCATGAGCTCCTACTTTCCCCAGCTACTTTCCAACGTGTTCTATTCATCACCGTGACTTTTTGGTGCCTTTGCCACTACTAACCTTCTCAGAGGCAGAAAAGAGGCACTTAGAGTTTATAATGACATATATAATGTCACACCACCTCTCTCTGCCCCAGAATTATTTCACTGTGGGTTGGAGAGTCTTTTTCAGGAGCAACAAGGGAAAAAAAATCTCCTTTTGATGGCGCCCAGTCAAGCAAAGTGAGACCCACACTTGACTGTGTTTAAATCAGAATGAATGAGTGGAAATGAGTATGTACAGGACTCTCTGTTCATTTGGTTTTTAGTAGTGTTGTGGGCAAGTTCCTGCATTTGTTAGAAATTGTGTTTGCTAGTAGACAGATCTGGGAATCAGTTGCTAAAATAAAAGTTTATTTCCCCCTGGGTTAAAGCGACCTGGAGGTAGGAGGTTCAGGGCTGGCATGGTGGCTTCACGGTGTCATCATAGATCCAGGCTCCTTCACTATTTCTGTTGTGTTCCTAAGCACATGATTTGCATCATCAAAGTTGCTTCATGGTCTAAAATGGCTGCTGGAGCTCCCTAGTCTTTTGTCAGGACAGGTATATAATTTTGTTTATTTAGTTCCATGACTCTTCATTAGCTCTAGGAGAAAGTTTAGTCAGCTCTATTCTTCCAGATTCTCCATAGTCTGTTGCATAAGCTCCTTTCTAAAGTTATTACTCCTTTCTGAACTTTAGAAATTCTCAGAATAAATTTTTTCCTGTCTTGCCCATCACCTCCAAAATATATCTTCCACCTGCCCACGTCCTTCTATCTTGACCATCATTGCAAGCTGGGGGCTCACTGAGCCCTGTACTTGCGCACAGTCCTGAAAGTGAGAGCTTCCTTAAATTTTGTACCCTGACTGCCTCAGTCACCTTCCTCTAACTCCAGCCCTGCCCCAAGCCACCATTGTGTGATTATTTGTTTTATATCCATATATTCATCGGAGAAAAGATGGTGGGTATTTTGCTCATCACCTAGTGGAGGTTTCAGAACTTTATATCAGGAGGGCCTAAGTGCCACCAATGTGGTTGCATCAGGTAGGGATGGCTAGGGAACTGTCTTGAAGATCAATTTGCTTAGCAAGCCCACCGCATTTACTTACATTGTATTTATACTTAGGGTCTGGTGATATTAGTGGGGATATTAGTGTGCATGGGAGCAAAACTCATGCTGCATCCATTGTTATCATTGTATACCTAGCACACAGAACAGTGCCTGGGACATAGACCCTAAATAAACTATGGATGGATGGATGGATAGATGGAATGAGTGGTGGATTGGCTGGAAGGAATGAATGGTGGATGGATGGATGAAATGAATGGTGGATAGGGTAGATGCAATGAATGAATGGCTGATGGGTGGGTGGGTAGAATGATGAATGGAATGAATGGTGAATGGGATGGATGGTGGATGGAATGAATGGTGGATGGATGGATGAATGAAATGAAGAATGGATGGGGAAGATGTAATGAATGATTGGTAGATAGATGTTTGGAATAGTGATGGAATGAACGGTGGATGGGGTACATGGAATGGTTGATAGATGGATGGAATAGTAGAAGGAATGAATGGTAGATGGATGGATGGATGGACTGATGGATGGTTAGAGTGAATGGTGGATAGGTGGAGGGTGGATAGTTGGAAGCGTTAGTGGTTGGCTATTGGAGAGCTGGAAAGGAGCGATTGGTGGGGAGAGTGGTATTTGAGTTTCCTAGGGCCGCTGAAACAAAGTCCTGCAAATTTGGTGGCTTAAGACACAGAAATTTATTATACCAGAGTTCTGGACGTTAAAAGTCCAAAATCAAGATGTTGGCAGGACTGTGCTCTCTCTGAGAACTCTAGGGGAGGATTCTTCCTTGCCTCTTCTAGCTTCTGGTGCTTGCCAGCAGTTCTTAGCATTCCTTAGTGAGGCTTGTAGATGCCTCACTCCAATCTCTGCCATTGTTATATGGCATTCTCCTTGTGTGTGTCTCTCTTTTCTCCTCTGGTAAGGACACCAGTGATTGGATTTAGGGCCCACTCTAATCCAGTTTGACCTCATCTTAACTAACTACATCTGCAAGACGCTATTTCCAAATAAGGTTATATACTGAGGTTCTAGGTGTTTGTGAATTTTGGGGGTATGCTATTTAACCCAGTGCAGGTGGTTAGTGAATCGAAGGGATGGATGTGTGGAGCAGTGGCAGGTGGTTGAGTGGGTGAGTGGAGAGTTGGAAGGAAAGATCAAGGTGGTTGGAAGGGTGGAAGGATGAATGGATGCACAGGTCGTTGTATGGGTGAGTGAAAGGATGTAGAGTTGAATGGATAGAAGGTAGAGGTTGATGGGTGGAAGGGTAAATGAGTGGAGGGCTGGCTGGCTGGCTGATTGAATAGTTGTATGGGTGAATCGATTAGATTGAGAACTTCATAGGAATTCGTGACATATATGTTTGTCTTCTCTTTACTGCCTGGAATGGCACTTTGCATTTAGGATGTGCTTTTTAAATATTTATTATCTGGTTTTCTATGCATTCAGAAATGCTGTTCACCAGAACGGCTGCTGACAGCTGTCCTAGGCTGTGAATTTCCAGGAAAGAGGGGCATATGTGTGAGTTCATTTGTTGCAATGTCCAGTCTAGATCTCTGCCTAGCCTGGAACGTGCTTCCGGTGTCCAGGAAACTCCGAGAAAGAAATTGCATGCTGAGTATAATTCCTGTTGTTTAGGAACTTCAAAATATATAGGCATCGCTATTTCATATCCCAATTATTATATATTTAAAATCTTAAACCTGCTGTCAGATAAGTATGGCTTAGGCATGCACAATTGCTTTCATTATTTCAGATCGAATTATTCAGATTGATGTAGTGTTGGTGATTCTAGAGTTTGGTTATTGATTTCTGTTGAAGGTTTTATTTTATTTGCCTAGGGAAGGACTTAGTTGAATTCCAAAGCACCTATTCTGCTGTTGTCTCTTTAAGTGATTGAGTTTTCCAGTGTTCTTTTAATAGGAGATTTGCAGACTGGTGCTGGACAGATTTACTTCATTATATGCCACAGATCTTCTCACATGCGTTGTCTGCTCAGAGCATCCTTTAGCGTTGGTCCACATATCTCAGATGAACTCCCAAGTCTCAGAGAAGTAGTCATATCATTGTGCTTGCAAATTTCTGCTTTTCTCTTCGCAAAGAAAAAGATTTATAAATGCTGGTCTGTTTCAGACATAAAGAGAAGTATGAAGAATAAAATAAACACTCATGCAGCAACTATTCAGATGTAACAAATGTTAACATTTCATCATAGTTATTTCAGACTTTTAAAATAAAAATAAAGATACTGTTGAATCCTATCACCCTCATTTCATTCCCCTCTCTCCCTCGTCAGAGGAAACCACAAACCTGAAGCTGATAAACGTGTTTTTCCAGATGTGCATGCAAACCTAAAGAGTATGTGGTGTTAGTGTTTTTAAAGCTTTTTACAAACAAAGCTATATTGTATGTATCCTTCTGCAACTTGTTTTTTTATTTACTATTAAGCTGTTGAGCCATCTGTGTTTATAAGTGTAGCTCTAGTTGATTGAACTGTTTTATGGTATCAGTTTACAGATGTATAAAGACTTTTTGTTGTTAGTGCCCTGGGGTTGATTCCAACTCCTAGTGACCCTGTGTACAGCAGAGCGGAACCCTGACCGGCCTTTTTGCACCGTCCTCTCCCCTTCTGGTGCTGTATCAGACAATGCTCTCCTTCCATTCATAGGGTTTTTGTGGACAAATTTTTTGGAGGTGAGAGATCAGGTCCTTCTTCCTAGTCTGTCTTGGTCTAGAGGCTCTGCTGAAACCTGTCCACCGTGGGTGACCCTGCCTGGTATTTGAAATACTAGTGGCATAGCTTTCAGCATCACAGCAACATGCAGCCACCAAAGTGTGACAACTGACAGACGGATAGTGTGGTTCCCTCACTGGGAAATGAACCCAGGCTGAGGCCATGAGAGCACTGAATCTTAACCACTATACCACCAGGGCTGGCTGAAATAAAGATTTTTACTTATCTGTAAACTGAATGATGGGCACCTTTTCACAAACAATTAAGTCGCGAACATCCTTGCCCATATGAGAGATTTTTCTCAAGAATATATACCTGTAAATAGAATTTCTGAGTCACAGGGTTTGAGTCTCTTCAGCATCGCTAGAGATTGCCAATTTGTTCTGCAAAATGACTGAGCCCGTTTATGCTCTCACAGCAAAGAAGGGAAGACACAATTTTCTCATATTCTTTTCACATCTTGGTATTATTAGTCATGTCCATTTTTGCGTATTTGATAGTTGTGAAATGGAATCTTACTATCTTTTTTCAATTTGCGTTTATCTTGTTCCTTGGGAAAATGAGTATATTTTCATGTTTATTGGCCATGTGGGGGACTAGAATTGGCCACCCCAAGATACATCTCTTTGGCATGAGGATTATTTTGAGCAGGTTGCTTTTAAAAACTGAAGACATGAGAGAAACTCTGAAAAGTAGAATTTAACCCTTTGTAAGAGACATTTACATTTATAAAGGAAATCTCCATCTGTAAAGGTGTCCCCCTCTCTGTCCCAGGAAGAAGGGGGGATGACCTTATCTCTAGAAACTCTTATCAATGCAGAAGGCAAGGACTCAAGTCTGCATAATAACCTTACTCTTGTTTACTGTGCTTTTCTGATAATCTCCCATAACTGACTCCCCCAACCCCCAACATCCTCCTTTGTCTTTAGCTGAAGACAGTATTTAAGAGGAGAGCTTCCACCATTTTGGCGAGTTACTCAGTTTTTCTGGGTCTCTCCCATGTATACATGTTATAAAGCTTTGTTTAATTTTCTCTTGTTATCCTGTCTCATGTGAATTTAATTCGTTTTCTGGCCAGAAGAACCTAGAGTGGGTAGAGGAAATGTCTTCCTCCCCTATAGCCATGTGGGTTTTCTTTACTTTTAGGGTGATTATTTTTTTCTTATTGATTTATATAGATTTTTTAATATATCATGGATACTAATTTTTAAATCTATTAAAAGTATTGCAGATATTTTTATCCCTGTCTTTAGTTTGTCTTTTATATTATGTATTGGGTCTCATAAAAAAATTTTTTTTTTGAGGAATATTAGCCCTGAGCTAACATCTGCTGCCAATCCTCCTCTTTTTGCTGAGGAAGGCTGGCCCTGAGCCAACATCTGTGCCCATCTTCCTCTACTTTATATGTGGGATGCCTGCCACAGCATGGCTTGCCAAGTGGTGCCATGTCCGCACCTGGGACCTGAACTGGCGAACCCCAGGCCACCGAAGTGGAATGTGCACACTTAACCGCTGAGCTACCGGGCTGGCCCCGCAAAAAACTTTTAACATACGAGAGTTTATCAAACGTTGTCTTAATAGGTTTTGCTTTTTCATCCTTTTTTTTTTTTTTTAAGAAGATTAGCCCTGAACTAACATCTGCCACCAATCCTCCTCTTTTTGCTGAGGAAGACTGGCCCTGAGCTAACATCCGTGCCCATCTTCCTCCACTTTATATGTGGGACGCCTCCCACAGCATGGCTTGACAAACAGTGCCATATCCACACCTGGAATCCACACTGGTGAACCCCAGGCCGCTGAGGCAGAACATGCAAACTTACGTGCTGTGCCATGGGGCTGGCCCCTTTTCATCTTTTAAAATAGATCGTTCTCTATCCCAATGACATAAAGATAGAAGCTTTAAAATGTAGAGTTTTGCCTTTCACATTTAGATATTTATTCCATCTGGAATATATTTTGTATGTGTTGTGGAATAGGGGTCTGGTTTTATTTACTTTTTGCGTGGAAAGCCAATGACTTCAGCACTATTTATTGACGATCCCACCATTTTCTCACAAATTTGCAATGATTTTTCAGTTTTATAGCCCTTTCTAGGTTTTCTATTTTGTTCCGCTGAACTATCCTCATACCTTTTTTAGACTATTTTTTTTTGTGTTAATGTAGCTTTGTAATAATATTTGATTTTTGCGAGGGTAAGTCTTCTGCCTTGTTTGTTTTTATTGTAATTTTCTGTTTCCTTCATAGATCTTTACCCTTAGATGTAAATTTTGCACTCAGCTTGTCAAATTTGATGAAACATTTCATTGATTCCAATGATTGATTAAAGTCGTGTTGAATTTATAGATTAATTTAGAGTAAATCAACATTTGATAGGGATTCTTGCTATTCATGAACATGGTATAGCTTTTTCATTTATTTGGGACATAATTTAAGTCCTTCAGTATAGTTTCAAAACTTCTGCATAACTATCGCACATATCTTGTTTGACATGCCTGGGTGCTTCACGATTTTTATGTATATATTTTGAATGGGGAAGAAGATAGCTATAGCCATAGATAAAACATTTTCTATTTGGTGGTTACGGATATGTGGGGACATTATTATTTTCTGTGTATTGATGTTGTTTTGAAAATACAGGCCAGGACTTCCAGTTCCATGTTAAGTACAAATTTTACCTAAGAGCTTTTTATATGTCATCTAATTTACTCCTCACTACTGTCCTATGAGGTACACCCATTTTATAGATGGGATCACTGAGACTTGGACTAATTATGTGAATAGCCTAAAGTTACCCAAATAATAAGTAGGCTTTTTAACTCTGGCTCCAAAACCTGGGTTACTAAGTGCTATGCAACATTGCCTTAAAAAAATAGCTCTGTTGAAGTATATTTATATCCAAAAAACTGTACATATTTAATGTATACGATTTGATGAGTTTGGACATACGCATACCCCCGAGAAACCACCACCACAATCAAGGTAATAAACATATCTGTCACCTCCAAAAGTTTCCTGTGCCCCCCTCCTTTTCTATGTGATGCTGCCTTATAGTCTTCTCTCTTGTAACCCCAAACACTAAGCAGAGTTAGAATTCAGTATGTGATGGCTAAATGAGCCAGGAGACCTGGGTTCGAGTTTCTTCCCTGTCACTTAGCCAATTGCTTTTGTCATCTGGCCACTTTTGACTCAGCTTCCTCCTCAGTTACCAAATGTGCAGGAAAATCCTTGCCCTATCCACTTCAGAGTCTCGGTTCTCCCCACAGAATTAGTCTACTTCTCTTCATTCCAGCTGCCCTACACTGGGCCACCACCACCATCATCTCTTTCCTGGACTGTTGCCACAGTGACTAACTGATTTCCCTGTATTCTCTCTGCTCATCCCGTATTCACCCTCCGCTTCTTGCCAGAGGGGCCCTGAAGTTTTTCTTAGGCAGCTGTGCTGGGGAACTCTGTACATCAGGCCCCTCGTCTCTCCACTCCTGTTCTCAGATGTTGCTACATAAGCTCTTACATTCTCTATATAATTTTCAGTGATGCAAAGACTAACCTGCATACAGGCAGATGGATGACTTGGTACAGCTTAGGTCAAAGCACCGTTTGTCTTTTAAGAACATGGAGTTGAGGTTTTTGCTTGGAACTCTGAGGAGACCTCTTGTTCTCCTCCTTCCTGACCTTCATAAGCACAAGGGACTTTTCACTACAGGAGGTGGGATTCAGAGCAGGCAAAGGGGTCTGACCTTGGCTCCATTCTTTCCCCAGGCCAATCCACCTTCTCTTATTAGTGTCTGACTTTGGGCAAATTAAATTAAAATGGGATGTTCATATAGGATTTTTGAAGGTTGAACAAAGTGATGTATGCAAAATTCCTAGACTGTCTGATACACAACAGATGCTTTATAGATATATGTTCTCTTCCTTGTAGCCTGATTTTTAAGGTCTTCTAGCTCAAACTTCCTCTTCAATGGTATCCTCAGCCACTCATCTGCAGAAACCACCTCTCTCAATCAGTCTGATTTTTTTCTTGCATTTGGAAAGTTTAAGGTGAAATTCCTTCACTCCACCCTTCTCTGTCCACTATTTTTTCCCATGGTGGCCCATGGTGAGCTGTATCAGAATGACCTGTGGGACTTTTTTAAAGTGCGGATTCTCAGATCTCACCCAGTCTCACTGTCTGATTTTCTAGGGGTGGGTCCCAGGATGTGCGTTTAAGAGAAGCTCCCAGGTTTAATGGGATCCACTGTTGTGATGGAGACTGACTGCCTCACCTGATCCTTCTTTATGTCTAGCACATGACCCACGTCTTCTGGGAGGTCTTTCCCACCAGCCAGCCCTCCTTCCAACCTTGAGGCAAGTTGTGTCTTTTCCCACTTCTCTGCCTGACAACCAAATGTCGTTCCTGTGCCCTCAGGCAGATGGTGAGCCCCTTGTGGGCAGGGCCTGTGTCTCATTTCCAACTTGGCTCTTCCTGTTGGAGGCCTACGGTGCATGATATGTACAAGAACTTAGCAAGAGCATAGCAAGGAGCACGGCCTTTGTAGTTACCCAGGTTCTGATCCTGGCTCTGATCTGGTGTATTTGGATCACCCCTCAGTCTTACATTTTTTAAAATTATTTTTATTAAGATATAATTGACGTATAACTTTGTGTAAGTTTACAGTGTACATGTTGATTTAATACATTTATATATTGCAATATAGTTACCATCGTGTCATTAGCTAACACCTCCATCAAGTCACGTAATTACCATTTCTTTTTTGTGGTGGGAACGGGTAAGATCTAGTCTCCTAGAAACTGTGAAGTTTATAACACAGTATTGTTGTCTCTAATCACTATACTGTGCAATGTGTCTCCAGGACTTATTTATCTACTAGTATCAAGTCTGCACCTTAAAACACTGTCTCCCCAGTTCCCTCACCTCCCAGCCCCTGGGAACCACCATTCTACTCTCTGTTTTTACAAGTTTGGCTTTTTTATATTTCACATATAAGTGACATCATACAGTATTTGTCTTTCTTTGCCTGACATCTCATTTAGCATAATGCCCTCAAGGTCCATTCATGTTGTAGCAAATGGCAGGATTTCCTTCTTTTTCATGACTGAATAATATACCATTATATATATATGAACATATATATATGTATATATAATATATATACATATATATATATACATATATAAAAAATCGCAACTTCTTTATCCGTTCATGCATTGATAGACACTTAACGGTTGTTTTCATGTCTTGGCTTTTGTGACTAATGCTCCAATAAACAAGGGAGTGGAGCGCTCTCTTCAATATCCCGTTTTCATTTCCTTGGCTGTATACCCAGAAGTTGGGTTGCTGGATCATATGGTAGTTCTGTTTTTACTTTTTTAGGGAACGTCCATATTGTTTTCCATAGCTCCTCAATCTTCTCAGCTATGAAGCAGTGATAGCTGCGCCCACGTCATGGGTCTTAAGGGGAAGATTAAGCGTAACAGGCTCTTTGAAAAGTAGTTTCCTTTTCTCTCCTATTCCAAATGGGGAATAGCTTAAGTCATTATAAGAATACATCTATCATTAGGATTGTATTTTTGTTATTTTCCTCAGCAGTCAGATTTAATAGCCTCCTAAATTTCCTGACGACATTGTTTTCAGCCTGCGTGACGTTGCCATCTGGCCTCAATCTTTGTCCTTTAGGGATTAATCTTGCCAGTCCATTATGATTCTGCAGTTTTCCTACGGAAGTCTTCAGTTATACAGGTAGCTTGGGATCCCTCAGCACAAATAAAAGAGGTTTTTTTTAGCATTTGACAGTGATCTGAGGAATGAAAATGCATCATTAGGATATCCACGTTGCTGCAAGTGTACAAGTCTTTATAAGATACCCATCTAACTATGTCACTTTTCTGCCATGTAGAAGGGTTTTGGGAAACAGAAACCCTACAGGGCTGAATGGAGTGAGGAAGTGGGGAGAGAAAGAAATCCTTTATGGATTGAGATATTTTGAGCCACTTAGAGCACTAGCCCAAGGGAGGCCAAGTATGGTGGGCGTCATTGTCTTGGAGGATGGACTGTTGCTTGCCCATGGGAATGCCCATGTCTGCAGGGCACAATGCTGGGGTAGGTCAGCATTTGGGGACACTGATGTCTCTGGTCTGTTTCCCAGGACAGAGGGATTATTCAGTAGATTCATGTCTGTCCAGGCACATTTCCTAAGCCTTAATTCAAGTTCAGGAATCCAGGCAGTTTGCAAGCAACATGTCCTCACATATGTCCTCACCAACAAGGGCTGGAATTGTGCTTGGGGCAAGTGAGAGAAGCTTCCTTCTTGCTGTTGTTGACTGTGTTTGTAAATAAGATTCTTAAACAGTTCCTGATGTGTGGGCTTGAGATGGTGGGCTGCAATCCCAAGCCCTGGGAACTTGACCCACGCTGCCATGGAGGTTGGGATTCATTAAGAATGTGTTTAAAGGAATAATTACCTATGTGGGGCTTACTAGGTCCTAAGCACTATTTTAAGTATTTAACAAATGTTAACTCAGTTAGTCCTTGTAATAACTTTATGAATTAGGTATTATTATCTCCATTTTACGAAAACAAAACTGAGTCATACAGCGGTTAAATAACTTATCCAAAGCTACAAAACTAGTAAATGTTGGAAGTGAAATTCTAACCAGTCAGTATAGCTCTAGAGTCTGGACTCTTAATCACTAAACTAAAGGGAGGGTGTCTTAGTTGGGTTCCCCCTAGAAACAGACCTTGACTAAAGATTGAGTGCACCTGGTTCATCAGGGGTATGCAGAGGCACCAGCAAGGGAGAGGGGAGGTGACACAAGGAGAGGAAGTCCTCCCATAAGGGTTATGTTACTAAGCCAGATGCCAGGTGGGCAACTGAAACTTAATCCTGCAGGGAAGTTCTAGGAGTCAATGTAAAGCACATGCCTGAGAATTATTCCTGCCAAAGAATGAGGGAGCTGGGGTATTTATACTCCCACACCCGTTAGTCATCAGTTAAAGGCTGTTCCAGGGTGGAGAATGCCTGGTGGATCAGAAGCGTCCGGGGAATGTTGAGTCCAACATCTTCAGGGTTGCCCTCTGACAAAGATGCAGGTGCTGGCTATTGGAAGTCAAGCTGGCCTTGCCAAAATGGTAAGATAGTCTGAGGGGATTTCAGTGGAGCACAACAGCATCGACATCAGGTGTGGAACTCAAGTCTGTAAAACTATGGACCAAAGTGAGGAAGGTCAACCGGAACTGAGGTCCTAGTTCCTAAAATCAGACGATAGTCTTTGAACCAGGAACACAATAATAAGCAGGGCCAACACATATTAAGTACTAATTGTATGTCAGGCATTTTGTGCTCATTATCTCATTTATGCCTGAAAATGCTGCTGAGAGGCAGGCTTTTCTGGATGAGGAAGCTGAGATGGAGACAGTAATGCTCCTAGGCTGGTAGAGAGTGGAGGCAGCATTTGAATCTCGAGCTATGTGATCTACCTGCTACCAGATAATGGTTGTGGTAGTTTTACAGTATAAACATAAATGCTCGTTTATACAAGAATGTAAGTTTCTTGAGGTCAAGGAACAAATCTTTTGATCTATATCTTCCTACCCTCTGCACCAGTGGCTTTCAATGAGGGACAATTTTGTCCTCCAGGGACAAATGTCCCCCATCTGGCAATGTCTGGGGACGTCTTTGGCTGTCATGCCTGGGGGAGGTGGTGCTCCTAACATCTAGTGGGTAGAGACCAGGGATGCTGCTAAACATCCTGCAATGCTCAGGACAGCCTCCCACAGCACAGAATTATCTGGCCTAACATGTCAACAGTGCCCCGGCTGGGAAGCTGATCTACACAGAGCTGAGTACATCGCTGGGCTTAATAAATGTTAGCGGCATGTCTGGATGTTGGGCAGTGAAGTGTAGATGTGCCGCTCTTCAAAGGGAAAATAAAATGATCTTCATGAAGAATTTAGAGTTCACCGAGCATTTTCCTGGGCACCATCTCATTTGGCGATCGTAAAATCCCAAAGGAGTGCAGAATTGATGCTGTCACCCTTGGAGAGATGAGGGGAATTAAGTGACTTCTGGAGATGACAGAGCTGTGTGTGTGGAGCTGCTGCGACTCCTCAGCTCTGCGTGATTCTGAGTCCAAGGGTCTTTAAACTGTCATCTCACACGGCGTCTAAGTGCATTTAAAGGTGACGTTTGATCCACTTATGAGTGAGAGAGGCAAAGTGAGTTTGTTCTGGGGAGGAGACGAAGGTGTATGTATTAGGATGCTTTTGGCCTCAAGTAACAAAATCCCAACTGAAATTTGTCTCATCAATAAGGACATTTGTTATCCCATGTACCAAAATCCCAACTGAAATTTGTCTCATCAATAAGGACATTTGTTATCCCATGTAACAAAATCCCAACTGAAATTTGTCTCATCAATAAGGACATTTGTTATCCCATGTACCAAAAAGTCTTGGGATACTTAGTTAAGTCAATTGGGGAACCCTGGCTTTAGAAAAACCCCACTTTTTCATCAGCTGCATCCTCAGGGTGTTTATAAGATGTGTGCTACAGTTCCAGGCGTCAGAGCTGGACATATCAGCAACCAGAAAAAGAAGAGGGACCTTCTATTTCATATCTTTTTAAGAGTGAAAAAAATGTTCTTAGAAGCCCTCAAGATGGCTTTCCCTCATGCTCATTGGTCAGGATGGGATCACATGCTCTCTCCTAAACCAATCACTGGCTAAGGCAATGGGGCTACCATATTGGCTTAGAGCAGTGGTTCTGCACGGGGGCAATTTTGTCTCCTTCTCCTCTCAGGGTGATGTCTGCAAATATTTTGGGTTATCACAACTGGGTGTATGTCGGGAGGTCGCAACTAGTATTTAGCATGTAGGGGCCACGGATGCTGCAAAATATCCTAGAATGCACAGAACGTCCCCACAGCAAAGAATTATCTGATTCAAAATGTTGGTAGTGCAGAGGTTGAGAAATCCTGGTGTAGGGGAAAAGATTTCATCCCGAGCTTCATGAGGGAGAGGTAGACACCTGAACAAAACGGAGACTCCATCAACATGGGAAAAGGGGGGCATAGGAATTGTGTGGGCCACCCAGATGATCTGCTGCAGATGGACTTTGCACATTTTTGATGACTGATGTCATAGGAGACGCATGCAGCTCTTTTCTGCAAAACATCTCTGGATGGCTCTGTCAAACAGCGCCATGGCCTGAACGGGCCATTGGTCTGACCCAGTCTGGCATTTCTTATCTCCATCAGGCTTGCTGCCAAACCCTGAGGATAGGACGTCACCTCTGGCAGGAGATCAGTCAGGATTAATTGATGGTGAGGCTGTGTCCCACTTTGAACCTCTCTCTTCTGCAGCCTGAGCGGTGCAGAGCAGTTTCCAAGAGACCTGAGATGGAGCCTGCTATGCAAAAGGATGGGAGCTCGTCAGAGACCCCTGGCAAACATACGGGGAAGGAAGCACATTTTTAACTTGCTTCTTTTGGGTGGAAGGAAATAACAATTTCCTGGGAGAGGGCATCTGTATTTCTTTTTTATTTGTATTTTTGAAAATTCCACTTTGCTGTTTTGAACTTCTGGGATACATTTTCAGAGGCCAAAGCTTATCAGACATCCTTGAGTCAGGTCTGCAACGTTGCGATGCAAGACACCAAGGAAAGCCTTGGCCAGTTGGCAAGAAGCTGTTGCCAACTTGAAAAAGACTATGATGTCAACTAATAGTCTGCCCAAAATGTTTTTAAAAAGAGTTATTTTTGAACTCTTTTCTGCCAGGTGATCATGTATAGTAAAAGTTTAATTCAAGAACCAGTTTCTTTGTATTGCCCAATAATTCATTGATCATTGATTGGGGAACAGTAGCCCATTTAATGCTTAACTAAACGGATAACAACCGTCACACATTCATGAGCAAATATTTGAATGCTTGCCTTGTGCACCATGCTTGATGTTAGAGATGCAATGGTGAAAACAATCTATTCCTTGTTCTTTGAAACTCACAGTCCGATAGAGGAGACGGCCTCAAACATATCATTGCAATGTAGTGGGCAGAAACCTGAGCTAACTGTTACAGAAACACAGTGGACTTTGGATAGCATTCAAATCATAAATGTGTTCATCCATCGCATCAACATTTATTGAGTGTCCACTAAACACCGACCATTGGTACTCGGGGAATTGAAAGGATGTGGTTTTTCACCTACCTGATTCCCAAGAGCTTTCAAGAGGAGATCCTCATAAAGCAATAGGATTCTTGTTTTATTGAAGATATATTCATAACACACTGATAGCCTAGAAGAAGAGTGACAATTTGGGGGCATGGGGATGGCATTAGGAAAGAATTCACAAGGATTGTGCAAAGGCATAGAGGAAAGAAGAGGCATAAAGGAGGGCAGGCAAGTGAAACTTCTCAATGCAGCAGAAAGCCCTGTAGACATGATTTACAAAATAATATTGCAGCCCCTTTCCATTGGTCAGACAGCGTGAAAGTGCATATTAGGCACCCACATTATGCCTAATACTTTGATACCTAGACCCAGGGGCTGAACAAGAGAAGCATTCAGCCCAGGATTTGATCTTAAGAAACAGGCAGCTGGGCTGATGGGAGCAGGTTAGGCTGCTTGAAACAATTTGAAAACCCTTTAGCACTAAACTGTCTAGTTCCAGTTATCAGTGCCGTGGGGGTTCAGAGCAGGGGGCCTTCCCCAAGTGCTGGAGTGGTGGCAGAAGTGTTCCCAGCTGAGGTAATTGAAGGTTGGTGGGGCCTTTGTGGGATATTGAGAAATAATACCTTCTGTAGTGAGAAGTAGAAAATGACCTCCAGACTGGTCCAGCTTTGGGAGGCTGGGTGGCAGAGGGTGATGCTCGGCTGTACAGAAAGATACGGAGTGAGCAGTTAGGGTTTGGGCTTGCTGCAGATGTGGTCCTGGCTGCCTTCCTGAGTGACTCTTGGGGAGCTATCTTAGCATGGCATTTTGCTCATCGGCATGGTGTGTTGGAAAGAATGTGGACTTTGAGTTCAACAGGCATGTCCTGAATGCCAGGTATGATCTGAGACAAGTTATGTAACCTCTTTGAGCTTCAATTTCCTCATCTTATAATAGAGATGATAATACCCAAGTTGTAAGATCCTGGAGAGATTAGAAATCATCTGTAGGAAGTGTCAAGGATGGTGCCTAATGTGGAGTACCGGTAGCCCATCTAACTTAGCTCTTTTTGTTGGGATGTGTTTAGTGAGAGAACTTTGACTCCAGGTAGCTTATACAATGTATGAGTTTATCATCTCACATGACCAGAATCTCTGAGTAGATCAGACTTTGGGACTGGTGGATTCAGTGGTTCAATGTCATCACCAAGAACCTGGCTTCCTTCCTTCTCTCTACCCTACCATCCTTGGTGTTGGCTTCACTCACAAGCTGGTACCAAAAGGATTTCTAAGGTTTGGGGCATCCCATATAGACAAAAACATCTAGAAGAGGCACTTTTATCTTCCTTTGCCCCCTGAGGTCCCCTGAGCCCTCTGTCCTTCAGCAGCTTCCTTGTGATCTATCATCGTCCAGGATCAGATCGAATTCCTGAACCTGGTACTGAACGAGTATATGAGTTAGCTATTGGTGCATAACAAATTACCCCAAAACTTCACAGTTTGAAACAACAAGCATTCATTACCTCCTAGATTCTGTGGGTCTGGAATTCAGGAGCAATTTTGTTGGGGGATTCTGGCTTGGGGGTCTTTCATGAGGTTGTGGTCGTCACATTGGCCAGGGTTGCAGTCATGGAAAGGCTAGACCAAGGCTGGAGGACCTGCTCCTAAGATGGCTCACTCGAACGGCTGTTGGCAGGAGGCCTCACTTATTCACTTTGAGAACCTCTCTGTGGGCTACTTGGATGTCCTCATGTCCTAGCAGCTGGCTTCCCCTGGAGTGAGTGATCCCAGAGAGTGAGAAGGAAGCCACAGTGCTTTCATTGACCCCTTCTGAGAAATCACAGCCTGTCACTTCTGCCACATTACATTCGTTAGACGTGAATCACTGAATGTGTAGGAGGGGACCAAGCGCCACCTTTTGAAGAGAAGAGAGTATAAAAAAATTTGCAGACATATCTTAAAACTGCCCTATAGGCAGTGCAACTGAAATCCCATGATTGTCTTAGAACAATTATCCGGTGGTCGAGGGGCAGTGCATATGGGGGAGCCGACCACAAGGACTACCATGCTGTTACCATTAGGAGCATGAAGAACACGCATGGAGCGCCTCCTGTGTGCATCTGATTGTTCTGAATGCTGAGGGGGACAGAGGGATGCGTTAGACACGGACCCTGGTACTTACGGTAAAGAGCAAGTGTAAGACACGCTGGAGACTTTACTACAATCAGGTGAGCTGAGTGTGCCCCAGGAGAAGGACAGATAAAGCGCGGAGGGTGGGTCTAGACGACAGAAGGAAATGGTTTATCTCAATGAGCGGATTCCTGGGCACCTCGAGGGGGTGGCACTTGAACCGGGCTCCATGGAAAGGTAGATTTATACTGTCAGAGATGGGGGTTGGGGTTGGTGAAGAGCATGAGCATCCCAAAGTGTCAGCCAGCATTTATTG
The DNA here is from genome assembly GCF_041296235.1 of Equus asinus. Taxonomy (NCBI): domain Eukaryota; kingdom Metazoa; phylum Chordata; class Mammalia; order Perissodactyla; family Equidae; genus Equus; species Equus asinus. The sequence goes on from NC_091803.1 coordinate 41,477,811, forward strand.
AGCACCTGATGTATACCATATGCTGCACATATATTTTTTAACTCTTATAACCCTCCCGGGAGACAGGCATATTACCCCCATTCTACAGATGAAGAAACAAGCTCAGAGACATGAAGGGGTCCCTAGAGGACCTGTAGGTAGTAAGAAGCACCGCTCAGATCACTTACCTAAGGGAGAACTGGTGTTTTAAAGGGCTTGGGGGTTAGCGTCTTGCCTGAAGAAACTTGGCTAGCTTGTTCCAAGTCAGGCTTTTACATAATGATTTTGCTTTAGGGAGTAGGTACAGCAGAGTGAGTAATCTCTTTACAAAAGAATTTGTCATTTTATTGAACCTTTACTGAAGATTCTCCCTAATTAGCAAGCCCACACCCCACACCGTGCCTTGAAAATATGATTCAAAATTTATTAAGATTACTTTGCGCACCTCTCCCCCTGGAATTCCTGCTCTGCATTATACTTTTTGTAGGCTGGGTTGTTGGAACACTTAGCTTGTAAAAATTAGCTGGTAAGACGGGGAAGGTCTCGTGGAAGAAGTAAGGTCTTAAAAATTTAAATTCCCCTTTTTAAATTATAAAGGTGATAAGGTTTATTGAAGTAAAAAAACATTAATTGTTAATTAACTCCTGGAACTCCACCCACTCAGACAGTCCCTGGTGTATGGGGCCTGAGCATCGGCGGCAGGGCGGAGTGAGTCAGCCATGGCTACCTTGCCGAGATGCTCTGGGGTCAGGGAGAGGCTGTGAAGGGCTTACAGGAGGCGGGGAGAAAACCGACCCCAAAACCTGAGACAGAAGGGGACATTACAAGCTGTAACTGCTCCTCCCCAGCACAAACAGTGCGCCTCACCAGGGGCAGTGAGGGACCTCCCAGCCTCCCTCCACAGCTGCGCCTCCCCACAGCTCTGTGTATCTCCCCCAACAGCTGTATCTGTCTCCCCCCACAGCTGCCTCTCCCCACAGCTGCCTCTCCCCACAGCCGTATGTCACTCTCCCAACAGCTGTATCTATCTTCTCCCACAGCTGCCTCTCCCCACAGCTGCATCTCTCCCTACACCTGCATTTCCCCCCGTAGCTGCATCTGCCCCACAGCTGCGTCTCCCCAACAGCTCCGTCTCCTCACAGCTGTGTCTATCTCCCCCCACAGCTGCATCTCCCCAACAGCTCCGTCTCCCCACAGCTGTGTCTATCTCCCCCCACAGCTGCATCTCCCCAACAGCTCCGTCTCCCCACAGCTGTGTCTATCTCCCCCCACAGCTGCATCTCCCCAACAGCTCCGTCTCCCCACAGCTGTGTCTATCTCCCCCCACAGCTGCATCTCCCCAACAGCTCCGTCTCCCCACAGCTGTGTCTATCTCCCCCTACAGCTGCATCTCCCCAACAGCTCCGTCTCCCCACAGCTGTGTCTATCTCCCCCCACAGCTGCATCTCCCCAACAGCTCTGTCTCCTCACAGCTGTGTCTATCTCCCCCCACAGCTGCATCTCCCCAACAGCTCCGTCTCCCCACAGCTGTGTCTATCTCCCCCCACAGCTGCATCTCCCCAACAGCTCCGTCTCCTCACAGCTGTGTCTATCTCCCCCCACAACTGCGTCTCCACCACAGCTGTGTCTATCTCCCCCTACAGCTGCATCTCCCCAACAGCTCCGTCTCCCCACAGCTGTGTCTATCTCCCCCCACAGCTGCATCTCCCCAACAGCTCCGTCTCCTCACAGCTGTGTCTATCTCCCCCCACAGCTGCATCTCCCCAACAGCTCCGTCTCCCCACAGCTGTGTCTATCTCCCCCCACAGCTGCATCTCCCCAACAGCTCCGTCTCCCCACAGCTGTGTCTATCTCCCCCTACAGCTGCATCTCCCCAACAGCTCCGTCTCCCCACAGCTGTGTCTATCTCCCCCCACAGCTGCATCTCCCCAACAGCTCTGTCTCCCCACAGCTGTGTCTATCTCCCCCCACAGCTGCATCTCCCCAACAGCTCCGTCTCCCCACAGCTGTGTCTATCTCCCCCCACAGCTGCATCTCCCCAACAGCTCCGTCTCCCCACAGCTGTGTCTATCTCCCCCCACAGCTGCATCTCCCCAACAGCTCCGTCTCCCCACAGCTGTGTCTATCTCCCCCCACAGCTGCATCTCCCCAACAGCTCCGTCTCCTCACAGCTGTGTCTATCTCGCCCCACAACTGCGTCTCCACCACAGCTGTGTCTCAGCCTTCAGAATGGCTTTCTGAGGAACAGAGAGGCAGATGTAAAGAGAATTAGAGGCACAAATGTGCGTGTGTTGTGTGTGTGTGTATCGGTGTGAGTGTGTCTGTTGCCGAGTATGTGTATGTGTGTGAGAGAGCATGTGCAGTTTGCCTGTGGTGTGTGTTTCTGTGTGTGTAGTGTGCGTATGTGGTATGGATGCCTGCATTTGTGTGTGTGCGTGTGTGTGCATTTGTGAGGCTGTAAGTCTGTGTGTGTGCTGAGTGTGTGGGCTGGTGAGTGTGTGCGTGTGTTGCCGCCCCGATTCCTCGGAGTGAGTGTGGAGGAAGGGCTGCTCTCTCTCTCCTTCAGCCCAGCTCCTTTGTGGCCAAGAGAGGGGACAGATTTCCGCCCAGTGTCCCTCTAGTAAGGAGCCAGGCGCAGGCCGCTCCAGGACGCTCACTGCAGGCCCTTTTTCCGGAGGTGCCCTCGCCTGCCCCTCCAGCCTGCTCCCTCTCGCCACCGAGGCGCAGGCCTTGGCTGCGCCATGCTCTGTAGGTGGCAGCCTTGAGAAGCCTTGCTTCCGTCCTGGCGTCAGGGAGATCTGCTTTAGCAAATGCCTCGAAGACTTCAGCTTCTTGCCTTTTTAAAAAAACTCTATCTTTTTAAGTTTAAAAAAGAAAAGAAAAGAAAACCGAGTGAGTGTGGTTTTAACAAAGCAGCACGTATCTGAGCCCCCGGGGATGGAGAGCAGGTTCAGTGCGGGGGTCTGAGCACGATTCCTATATGCTCCCTCTCCGGTTGTCCCTCCTTATCCGCCTTTGGGTGGTGAGCCAAGGACAAGTGCTGGACGAAGTGAAACCCCTACAATGTGGCATCAGGGGCAGGACCAAGCCCCCTTCTCTCTCTTTCCCACTCACTCATTTTTTCATTTACTTGATCCACAAATATGACGCTAGGCAGGCCCTGTGCCAGCACCAGGGGCACAAAATAGAGGCAGACATGGTGGTCCAGTTTAATCTGGGGGAGACTCAAAGTAAACACACAGTGAATTTGCAGTGTGAAGGCTGCAGTAAAAACAGGGCATTGTACGTGGGGCCCGGAGGAGGGGCAGGAGAGCTTCCTGGAGGAGGTGACGCTGCTCTGATTTTTAAAGGACTGCTTGGAATTATCTAGGGCAGGGGACATTGGGCAATGTCTAGGGACATTTTTGGTTGTTAAAACTGGAGGTGGGGAGGAGTTGCTACTCGCATCTGTGGGTAGAGGCCGGGGAGACTGCTGTCTCTTGTGAGGGACAGCCCCTCACCAGGCAGAATTATCAGGCCCCAAATGTCAGCTGTGCTGAGGTCGAGAAACCTGGTGTAGGCAGAGCAGGAGGAAAAGGCATTCCAGGGAGTGAGGTAGGGACTGAGAGGAGCTGCCTGGAAGGACGGCCAGGTGTGAGGGAGGGCGTAGAAATGGGAGTAGAGAAGTCGTCACCTGTAGATTAATGATGGACCTTGAATGTCCTGCTAAGGAGTTTAGACTTTGTTTTATGATGAAGCGGGGGTGGGGCATCAAAGGGTTTTAAGCCCAGGAGCGACGTGGTCAAATACGCTTTTTAGAAAGATCACCGTGCGTACTGAGTGGCAGGTGAGATGGAATCGGGCAGGGCTGGCCCCGCGGTGCGGGGCTTCAAGGAGGCGGCTGTTAAGGCAGGCAAGCGCAGAGGCAATCACTGGGTTTCTGCAGAAGGAAACCGCTTAGGATCGGTTTAGTTAACTCAGTGCAACGGCATGTGGTTATATAACAGCGTTGTTTTTATAATTCAAGAAGAAAGCCAGGGAGAGAAAAGCATTGGTGAGGTGAGCATCCAGCGTTTTACACGGCTACGGACGCCCTTTCATTTAAATGACCAACCAGGTCAGCACATTGCATAACGACACGAACGATTCTCTTTTGCTAACCTGAGCAGAATTCTCTGGGTGCCCAAATTCTGACGCGGGGACTGGTGATGAGAGGCGTCTATGGGATGATGTGTCCTCAGGGCGAGTGAGTTGTTTGTCTCCATGGCATGGATCCTCTTGGGATCAGAGGTGGCACCTGAGAGGGTGTCATGGGTGAAGTTATGTCCCCCTACAAATGTATGCAAAAGTTCTAACCCCCAGGACCTCAGAATACGCCTTTATTTGGAGATGGAGTCTTTGCAGAGGTAATCAAGTTAAAAGGGGGTGATAGGGTGGGCCAATCCAGAATGACTAGTGTCTTTATAAAAAGGGGAAATTTGGACCCAGAGGTCAGACACGTACCCAGAGATGATATGAAAAGACGACTTGTAAGTTTTTGAAAATAGTAAGTACTAATATTTTTATTATGGCATAAATGGGAGAATGCCATTTACAAGCCAGGGAACGCGTGAGCCTACCAGTAACTAATACGTCAGGGTAAATAGAATGATTAAAAAGAGGGGGTCCTGGTATACTTTAGGGAGACCCCTGATCTCAGCAACGTAAGTGAGGGGGTCTTAGTGGGGAATCTAACAACATTCGGTCACCACTTTTACCTGGAAGCAGGAAACAGAAAGGAAATGAAATTCCACAGAAATCTATTGATGGCCTAGGGCAACGGTTCTCAGAGTGTGGCCCCCAGACCAGCAGCATCAGCATCACCTAGGAATACAAATCGGAAGCTCCAGGTGGTGCTGACAGATGCTCAAGTTTGGGAGCCACTGGCTTAGGTGTGTGAGACCCTGGAGAAGGCAGAGGAAGCTTCGTGGGGGAAGCGACGCTTGAGATATCACTTGAAAGATGAGTAGGGCTTTAGGAGTTTGCTCCGGGGGCAGAGTATATGAAGAGGAGTATGAGGAGAGAAAGTGAGTACAGGCATGGTGGGAAGAGAGGATGAAGCCAAAGATGTTATGTTAAGTATTTGACAGCCAGAATGAGTTTATACTTAATGGGGAGCCCCGGAAAGAGTTTCAGGACGATTACCATCAGATGAAACATCAGTGTGTAATTGGTTTGTATGACATTCAAATTGGCTGGACCTTTTAGGATGCTCCCAGCCAAAAAAATCAGTGAGTACTGAGCTACTGTTTCTCAAAGTGTGGGCCGCAGACTGGTGGCTCTTGAGACAATGGAGGGGTCACACCAGCACCAGATTAAATCAGTAGAATCACAGACCCCTCTCTTAATCCTTTTCCAGTTTTCCAGATTATGTCAAGGAGAAAGTCGTAGTTGGGAGAATTGTGTCTCCAGGACCAGCTTTTCTGTCTTTTTAACAAAATGTCAGTAGGTCTCTGGCTGAAGGCCTTGGACAGGGCCCTGTCTCCAGCTAGAATTCACCAGCATTATTTTGTATGCACTGTATTTATTTTTATGACTGCCTTTATGTCACGGTGAATGATACTGGTTTTTCATTTATGGTGCTGTGAGTATAGTTATCTTTCAAAATAAATTTATTTAAGTGAAAACTAACAACTTAGAAAAGATTAAGTTGCTAACAAAATAGGTGGTTTGCAGCTAAGGCAAAAATCGCAATGATCCTTTTTGAGTAACGGAAGTTGGGGTCACGTGCAAAGAAAAGTGCAAATGTGAAAGAAGGGAATGGCTGGGTGTGAGGAGGGTGAGGACCGAGTGTGGGGGTCGTAGGGCTAGGTCAGGTTTATTCTTCAGGGAAGACCGCCGAAGGTTTTTTTAGAGCGGATGTGAGTGATGTCCAGCAGTATATGCGTGCGTGTGTCTGTATAAACTTACCCGTGTGTCTCTCTACATGTATATGTGTTAACGTCTCCCTTTCTCTCTGTGTCTATACATCCATATGTCTCTTTCTATATTTGCATGTTTGCATGTGTGTCTCTGTGTATGTCTAGATACATTACATATGTGTGTTTATATGTACACATTTGTATGTGTCTATACGTGTGTATGTATATACATATATAAAAATATGTGTGTGAGTATGTAAGGCGGCGATGTTAAGGATACCTAGATTTTGGGAATCTTTGAGAATGCCCAGGGTTGACAAATCTCCTGAATGGACACCAATTGTCTCCCAACTGGGGCTATTAAAAGACAGTGACTCCTTTGTCTCTTGACCTTGATCATTAGCCAGCAAGTCGTGGTTCTTCTCCCCGGAGCCCGGTGCCATCGTATCTGAGCCAGTTTTCACTCCAGTTGTGAAGCCTCTTTGATCGCTGACCCAGCCTGAAGGCAGAGGATGGGGGGCCGTGGTCTCTGGGTGCAATACGATTTGGTCAGATAGAATGTAGCACTGTCTGCCCTTGACGCTGCTAATCTCGGCTCTGCTGGCAGGCTGGCTTCATGAAGACATCCATCTATGCCAAGGCCCTGGCCCCTCCTAGGAGGTCTTCCAGCAGGTGCTCCTTGTCGTTCTTTGGCCCAAGGTGATAGGAAAAAAGCAGAGAAGAGGCAGAATAGCGGGCCCACCTGCCTCTGTCTCCTCTTTGCTGAATGACCTGGTGGGGCGGGAGGAGGAAGGTACCTCTTGCCTGCCTTTCTCGTGGTTGGCTGCTGGGCTGGATGGGGCTGGAGGCCTTGCCTGCTTATTGGGCAGTGAACAAGCATGGACTGAGCTGCATCGGAAGGAGTAGGGGACAGGGCTCAGAGAGGATCAATTGTGGTGTCCACTTAATGCTGGTGGCACATACCTTCATGTGGCCTGTCTCCATCCCTGGACCGCACGTGGTGTCTTCTTCACACCTGAATACCTAGCACCGGGCTCAGCAAAAGCGTAGCTTTCATTTCTGAGCATTTTCCATATGCAGTAGATACTGCCGTCCCCATTCACGGATTTGGAAACTGTGGCTTGGAGGGGTTACGACACTTGCCCAAAGGTACAAAACTTGTGAGGGGCACACTGTGGCTCTATTTTAAAGATCTCTCCAACCCCCTCTCCCAGTTTCACTCACCACATCATCCTGTGTATTTCCATCACTGCATGTCACCCACTTGCCAATTTCCTTGTTTGTTTATGTGTTTAGTGACTTAGGGTCTGTCTCTCCCACCAGGCTCTGAGTTCCTGATGGCAGTGCCCCTGTCTCTTGAGTTCACCTTGGTACCTTGAGTGCATATCACAGCTCCATCATAGAGCCAGGGCTTCTCAATGTTTGTTAGTAGAATGAATGAATGAATGAGTGAATGAATGATTTGAACCCAGGCCTGTCTGGCTGAAGCCTCATTCTGTAACTTTTGCTCTCTGCAGAATTCCATGTGGTAGAATCTTGGTAAATGTTGATGGAATCTATTGACAGCCCAAGGTTGGTGGGAGAGGTGGGGGCACCAGGTAGGAGCACCTGAGAAAGTCATAGAAACGCACCCGATCGTGGTGTAAATTTGTGCCCAGGAGTGCAGGGCAGACAGTGCCAACAGGGGCAGACCAGCTGGGGCACCGGGGGTGTCCTGGGAGCCTGGTGTGCTGGGGGGCATGGCCTAGTGATGGGTTCAAGGGACTCCCCATTGGGCGAGAACATTGGACATGGGTCTTTTTCATGCAAGGGGAGGTGTTGTGTTCGGAGTCCCAGCGGGGAGTCAGGCAGACATGGGACTAAACCTCTCCGGGCCTCAGCTGCCTCATTTGTCATTTGTGTGGGTTCCACCCCTGCTGCATGATGGTTCAGAGCATGGGCTGGAGTTGGAATGCTGGGTTCACACCCTGAATCCACCACCTTCTAGTTGGGTGTCTATAGCAAAGTCCCTTTGCTCTTCCATGCCTCAGTTTCCCCATCTGTTCAATGGGGGATAATGACAGTTTGCAAGAGCTGAATGTGTTAATTTATATTAAGCGCTCAGAACACACAGAAAATGCCCATCTGACTGGTTTGGTGAGCAAATCCTGTGAGATATTGACTTTTAATTGTGCAAAAAGCCGCTTAAGAAACTCAGCAGAGGTGGTGTTTGGATTAAAGTGTCTTGTGGAAGGTTTCAGATTCCACGGATCACAAGAGACCTGGAGGTGGGCGGGCCCGAGTCTTTCAATAGCCATTTAATTTGTGCAATGGGGCCCATTCTACTTACAAAGCACCGTCATCCGTTTTGTCTCATCGAGGCCTCCGGTCCCTATGGCGTAGCTGTTATTGCCTGAGGCTCAGCAGGCTTTAAGGAGCTTGTTTGACAGTGAAGTTCCTTGGTTATTTGTTCACATAGTTCTGGAAAGCCTACTATGTGCTAAGCTCTGATAATAAGATGGGAGCAAAAACCCGTGCTCTCTCTGCTCGCCTGGACCTTACAGTCTAGAAGGGGAGGCAGATATGAAGAAAGGTATCTCCAAATAAGTATGTAAAAATACCCTGTAATGAGTCCTGTGAAGCCACAGGCTCTGTGAGAGCAGAGGACAGGGTTTGACCCACTCTGGGATGTCACAGAAGGGTCGTCTGAGGACATGGAATGAAACTAGGGTATGGAGACTAGGAGGGGGTGACTGCATGAAGAGAAGAGTGTTCCAGAAAGTTCCAGAACAGCCTGGGCAAAGGCCCTGAGGCAGCAGGGACTGTAGGAAATGTAAGGTCTGAAAAAAATGCCAGAGAAGACCGCGGAGCTTGGAGGGTGAGGATGAAGGTGGGCAAGTCTAAGACCATATAGGGACATGCAGGCCACCTTTGGGAGTCACATCTTTACCTTAAGAGCAGAGAGAAACCACTGAAGATTGCCAAACCGTGGTGGAAGAGGGTGTGAGTCGGAAACATCCTCTGACAGCCACGTGGAAAACCGACTGGAGGGGGGCAGAGCGGGTGCTGTAAGTTATAGCTGCTGAGCGGCATCCATCATCCACAGATCAGCCTGAGAGGGCTGATGTTCCGGTGGAGGAAGTCAGACGCAGAGACGAGCAAGTGAAGATACGCTGTGTCACGGAGCGACATGGGCTGGAAGAGAAACTGAGAGCAGGTGTCAGTCCGTTTGGGCTGCTGTAACAAATTGCCATGGACTGAGTGCTTAAGCAACAGACATTTCTGTCTCACAGTTCTGGAGGCTGGAGGTCCAAGATCAAGGTGCCGGCAGATTCGGTTCCTAGTGAGGCCCTGCTTCCTGGCTTGCACGTGGCCATCTTGTTGATGTGTCCTCACTTGGCAGAAAGCAGAGAGAGAGAGAGAAAGAGAGAGCAAGCTCTTTCATGTCTTTCTATAAGGGCACTAATCCCATTCATGAGGGCTCCACCCTCATGACCTAATCACCTCCCAAAGGCCCTGCCTCCTAATACCATCCCATTGGGGTGGGGGTTGTTATTTTAACAGATGAATTTTGGGGGACATTTGGTCCGTAGCAGCAGGGGAAGAAAATAGAGAGTGTCAGCTGCCATTTAGATGGGAAAGACCTCTTGCAGTGCTAACATTTGAAGTGAGGGCAGCAGCCATGGGAATATCAGGAGGAAGGCATGGCAGGTGCAAAGGCCCTGAGGTGGGGACAGGCTCTGTGTGTTTGAAGAACAGCAAAGAATCCAATGTGGCTGGAGAGAAGAAATAGAAGCCAGTGTGTTCAGAGAAGTAGCAAGGACAGATCACGTGGGGTCTTGAAGGCCACATTGAGAATTTAGATTTTATTCAGGGAGTGACGAGAGGCCACTGGAAGCTGGAGAGCTGGGAAATGACATGAAGTGAGTGGCAGAAGGATTCCAGCCTAGGCCTTTTAATCTCCAATTCCAGGGCCCCATACCACTTTCCTGAGTTCGGATTTCTCCCTGATCTCGTGAACATTAGCCTATTTTTATTTCAGCAGCCAGTGTGGCAGAGTCCACCCCTTGAACACTGCTTGAGACATAAAACCAAGGAGGCTTTACTAAAATTGTTTTCTGGTGATAAATTATAAATGTATTTATTGTTTTTCCCACTAGAAGGTAGGCTCCTCGACAGCAGCGACTGTGTTTTGCTCACTGCTGTATCTCTGGAGCCTTAAATAGTGTCTGAGATTGAAGACGTCAGTATCACTATTTGCTGAGTTAACTGATGATCATGCTTAACTTTAGTTTGTGTGTAATGCCTCCTGGTCTGAGAGCAGAGATTCAGCAAAGAAAGAGGTGGGAGAAGGTTAGAAGGAAGAGAAAGACGGGAGAGGCCCCTTTGTAACTCGTCAATATAAAAGCACAAAATAAAAAGTCCTGGGCTTAAGGCACGATGCAAGTAGAATGTATTCTTGACAAGACCTTTCCATCTGAGAATGCCTGGTCCCTGTGCAGGCCCTTCCCAGGATGCCTGGATTCACAGGTGCCAGCTCCATCCCCAGGGCAGGAGAAAGTACAGGCAGGAAACCGAAACTAATACCCTCTGGGTTCTACACCCTTCTGCCCATGGCAGTGGCGAGGCCGGAGCGCATCACCGGAGAGAGCTGTGGCCACACCACCTCGGAGCCTCCCAAGGAGGCAGCATCTCAGTTGTAAAGACTCTGCTAAGCCATCACGTCATCGTCTGGAGCAGAGAAGGGGGCAGGAAACCCAGCATGTGTCTGTTACATTTTCTGCCAGAACTGACAGTAATATTGAGTGACGAGAGAAATGTAAATTGTATAGCATTTAATGATTAAAAAAATCCACCCAAGAACACGAAGATGACTTGAAATTTCAGATGACTCTGAGATGATTTCTTCCCGTCCGTGGGCAGCCCAGCGCAGCTCCTTGCCGGTGCTGCGTTTCCATCACCAGCAGTAAACGCCGAGGACCCTGCGGCCTCCGCAGAGTTTCTACTTCACCTGGCCGCATTCTGCAAACAACAAAAAAGCCACCACATGAATAAGGCAGGGGACTTTTTAATCGCAGATGAGGTGGGACATATGCTTCATCCCCAAAATAAATGTTGGGGCATGAACTTTTAAGTGTTGCATTGGGATTTTCTATTTAATATTTTATTCAGCATTTCTGTCTTCTTTTTAAAATGCTGTTTTTCATTCGACTCTATATGACTGCAGCCTTCGGGAAGATGTGCGATTAGGCTGGGAAAGAGAGTATTCTCTTTGGGGACTCCCCTCCCTTCTGATTTTCACAGGCCTGGTTTTCCAAGCCTGTGGCCCGGATTCGGGGCCTGCTGGAGCTTTGGGGAGGAAAGATGGGAGTGACCTTCTGGAATCCCTTCGCATGCATATGTCATGAACCATCAGGGGACCAAAGAGGGCTGTTTCTCATCATTCCTCTCCCCTCCTCCACATTACTTGACTAACATTGACTGCAATGACAAATTTCCCCCTGACCCCCACTTTAATGGCTCAACAGAAGGGATGGCATACTACAGCCCAAGGGCCAAATTTGGCCTGCTGTCTGTTTTATTTGTAAATAAAGTTTTATTGGAACACAGCTTCACTCGTTTGTTTACAGATCGTCTCCGGAAGCCTTCATGCTAAATGGCATTGCTGGGTGGGTCATTATGACAGAGACTGTATGGCCTGTAAAGCTGAAAATATTTGCTCTCTGACCCTTTACAGAAAAAAGTTTGCCGACCTCTGACTTAACCATAAAGCTTATTTCTCACTCATGTAATGGTCCGGTCAGCCAGGAGCTTCCTGTCGTGTGGGGATTTAAGGACCAATCTCTATCGTGTTGTGGCTGTGCCATCCTCGGAGACCTGAGTGTTCTGCAGCCAGCTGGTGGAGGGGGTGAGAGAGGAGAAAGTTTCCTGCTCTTAGAAACTCTGGCCACTTCCTATTGGTGAGAACTAGTCACATGGCCACACCCAGATGCAAGGGGTGCTGGGAAATGTAGTCCCGGGCTGGGCAACTCCCTCCCAGCGACAGCTCCACACTATTTATGTAAAGGAGAGCGCACATTCATTTTGGACAGATTGCTGTCACCATCATGCTCTTTTCCCGCTGTACAAGATGCCTGGCTTTGAATCATCGCTCTGCCGCTTATTGACTGTGAAACTATGGGGAATTTAGTTAAAAACTCTGTGCCTCAGTTTCCTCATCTTTGAAATGGGTATAACAGTAGCGCCTGCCTCATAGAAGTCGTTGTGAGGAGTAAACGATGCTATAGGCTGCATGGAATGCTTAGCACAGGTCTGGCACGGGGCGTACAGAGAACGAATGCCAGTCGCCCATGATGACGATGGCATTTCCAGCAATGCCACAGAAAGCCAGAGGCACCTCAGCAACGTCCTTTAGACCACTTTGTAATAAGTCCCCAACCACTGCACCTCCCTGGGGGAAGACATGCGGATGTGAAAGGAATTGCTTCTTGGAGAGATTTGTCCAGGGCAAGGCCGTGGGGACAGACAGAGGGTGCTCTGCCCAAGGTGCACGAGTGTCTGTCTGGAACACCTGGGAGCAGGGAGGAGAGGGGAACAAGCAAGCAGAGAGAGTGCTTGGTTCGTGGGTGTGGCAGCATCTCTGGGTCTGTCCTTTACTGAGACAGCATCCTCTTACTTGTGACAAGTGGCGGAGGAGCATCTCAATGGAGAGTCGCAGAGGCACTGGGCCAGCCCTCGCTGGGAGCACGCCCACTTGAGCACTTCCATCAATACACCAGCGAGGGCTCCTTGTGTCTCGCTACTTTCCCCTCCCACCCTGGAAGCCGAGACACTTTTCAAAATATTCTCCTGATGCTCAGAGCACCGCTGGTTGGTGATAAGAGCAGGACGTATTGCTCCATTTTGCAGATGGCCAGATGGACTCACTGAGAGACACGCCCACCCCACTCAGCTAGTCGGTGAGGACCCAGGCCTGGCAGCCGGGCTGCCACCCTGCCGTTGCTGTTATGAAGGTTGCTTCTGAGGCTGGGCGAGATGAACCTTCCTTGGTGCATTGAGAGAAAATTCATGATATTCCAACATTGACACGTGGGTGTTCTTGCCAGCTGAACTGCTAAACTTTGCTGTGAGAGCTTGCACCAGTCGCTCCTCCTCTCTGGGTCTCAGTTTCCTCCCCTGCAATATGGACGACTTCTTTATAAGGTCCCTTCCACCCTCATGTGGATGCCAGGGGATGGGGGAGCTATAAACAGCTCATTCTCTCCTGTACCAAATACTCTTCCAGAGCCTTCGATGGGCTCTGAGTGCTGAGGATACAACAGTCAACAAAGTAGGCAACACCTTCTGTCTTCTTTGTGGCTCCAGTCTAGCGTGGGGGCAGCAGAACAGACATAAACAGTAAAGTATGTGAAACGTCAGCTGGTGATAAGCACTAGAAAAAAATGGAGCAGGGAAGGGTGCAAGAATGGGTCAGGGTCGGGGTGCTATGGGGTTTCTATTTTAAATAGAGCCATCAGAGAGGGCTTCCCTGAGAAGGAGCCGTTTAACAACAGACAGGTGAAGTAGGAGAGGGTGCGATCCTGCCACATACTTGAGGAAGAGCATTGCAAGAAAGAGAACAGCATGTGCAAAGGTCCTGGAGGTTCTTCCAGCTGATTTGAAGACTCTGAAAGGACCTGCTTTCACAGTTCCCCAATTAGTTTTTTTTTTGGTTGGGGGAGGGAGGGGAGAAAAAAATAGACCCGATTCTTATGTGACATGACTCTAATGGAGTGGAGTTGGTGGTTTCTCTGGGGGCCGTTGTTAAGAGCTGTCACGGCCCTTGTCTGCTGGTGGTATCCTTCCTTCCGTGTTCTCTGCATCTCCTCCTAGGTTGATGGTGCAGCTGAGTGGGGCATCTCCATCTTCTTCAGCTCATAGAAAGGGGGAGCTACAGATGGGCCTTAATGCTCTTCTTGGATCAGAGGGCAAAGTGATCTGAAGATTGAATTTAGGAAGTGTTTTTTATTTTGTAATGGCCTGGAAAATTCCTTCTGCCTATGTTGGGTACATTACATAGACCGCATTCCAATGCCAAGAAATAAAAGAGACTGAAAGGAAATCTACCCAAATAACAATAATAAATAACAGCCATAGCTTTCCTGTACATGCTGGACAGTGCATCAAGCATTTTATTTATTTATTTTTCTCACATTTTGTTACTTCTATTATACTGATGAGGAAACTGAGGCTCAGGAAGGTGAAGCAGCTTGCCCCAAATTACCCAGTTCGTGAGAAGCTGAGTCGGGTTGAACCCAGCTCTCCAGCACCAAGCGGTCCTGTGTCCTGGTGGTCGCCACTGGGTCGGGGATTCTGGAAGTCTTCTCTGCATCCTTCTGCTTTTGTGTCTTTGGTCTGTGGTAAGTGTACGGAGCATCTCTAACCGGGAAGAAGCTTGGACTGAGAACAGCGATGATGCGGGAGGCAGACAGCGTTGTGCACATCGGAGAGGCTGCCTTGGGGTTGACTCCAGGACGCCGGCTGCCAAGCCTGCTTTCCTGACTCGCTCAAGCCACTGGCCTCCCTTTTTCCTTTGAAGGAAACTTCCACTGCCTCGGCTGCATCACGTCATTGCAACCCTGTCCAAAGCCGTGGTCTGGAAGTCTCCAGGGTTTGCAGCAAGATTTCTCTGAAGCGAGGCTGTATCTCTACCTGGGGGCCTTTGCATCCCCAGCTGCCTGTCACGCCAGGTGACACACGTGGGGCATGGCGCTCGTCAGTACCCTTGGGTGCACTCTGCCCAACGTGCTGCTCTTGCGTCTTTCTTTTCATCTTGGGGAAAATTGTCATTTTCCTGGAGTCAATTTAGAAGGCACGCTGGCCTCCTTACTTAAACACACTCCAGAAGCCCTGCTGCTTCTCCAATCTGGCCAGTTGAAGACACAACACCTTTTGTTAAACCCTGGAGCCATGAGTTTCCTATAAACATGAAAGTTTTATGATTCGGCGGCGCCCCTAATAATTTCCTTTCCTTGTTAGCCGCTGTAATCTCTCTGCCATATCTCTCAATTTTCTCCTTCACTCTCCCACTTCGTTCCTCCCTTCTCCTCTCCATCTCTTCCCATTTCTCTCTCTCTGCCTCTCCCCTCGTCATCCTCTCTGTTTCTCCTCCTCCTCTCTGTTCCTCCCCGAGCCATCTCCTTCAGCTTCCCAGCCTCTCTCCACTTCACTTGTGACGACCTCCTGCTTTTTCACTCTTGAGTCGTTTTGTTGGAGACTGTGTTTGAATTAAAAGTTCATTTTGTTTCCTCAAAACATGAACAACCAACCAGCCAACCCAATAGCTGTTCTGTGTCTACAAGTGGTCTCTCTGCCACTCGGCGACTCTTACTTGACGTGAAATAATTGCTGAGCAGTCGAGAGCTATGGTGCCTACTCTTCAGTAAGTGGCGAGTAGGGGGGGGTTATGCTTGAACGTGGACCCTCCCAGTACCACTTCGGCTTCTCATCTTGATGAGACAAATCGAACCCTGTGGCTTGAATGGGATTGCAAAATGAGAATCTCTGAAAGCCAGCCCCGCCCCCCTCCCCCCCCACCCCGGGGATATTGTGTGATTTCCAACAGGAGACAGGAGGCAGAAGAAAGGTGGTGAGGACGTAGGTTAGCTGAGACTGAGGCACACCTTTGCTTAGAACTGTGTGTGGCCACACATCTGTGAACAGGCAGTTATCCGATGGGAGTCTGGTGGACTCACTTTGAGGCCTTGTCTGTCCTGGGGAGAGGCAGGATACCATGGTGATTGAGAGCGTGCCTTTGGTTTGAATTCTGGCTCTGCTGACCAGCAATATGACCTTGGATGAGTCACCTAACCTCTCTGAGCCCCATTCTGCTCTTCTGGACAATGGGCGCCATGACGGTTTCATATGAATGGATTAAATGGCATAATGTGTAAAGTGCCCAGCATCAGGTATATGCTTAATAAATATTTGTCATCACTGTTTTGGGACCTCATTTTCTTTGTATGTAAAATGGCACCAATGTCCACCTCCCAGGCCATTGGGGGATTAACTGAGACACCGTATATCAAAGACCTCTGTGGAAGGCCTATGGAAATGAGTACATTTGTTATCCCTTGTATTATTTCTGTCTGCAGGTTCAGCTAGCAAGACAGTGATGCCCATTTATATCAACATACACTGAAAACTTTCATCTCATGAGGTCATTGAACCAGGGCAAGAGGAAACACAAGGCTCTTTCTGGTATTTTAATTCCATGATACGTATTTCTTTCATCAATAGTTATCGAGGCCTTTTCTGTACTTGCCGTTAGCAGTAATGGAAGAAAATGGGCTCATGTTGGTGTTCAGATCCTCGTATATCCCCTTACTGGTTTTAAGATTTGTGCCAGATTACTGAACAAATCTCAGCCTTAGTTTTCTCAACTATAAAGTTGTAAGCATAATATTATTTTGAAGGGTCATTGTGAAGACCATACTTACTTGTACCGAGATACACACAGACACAAGTGCTGTAGAAAATAGCAAGTAGACCACGCAGTATCTGTCCAATATCTTCTACTTGGCTTCTGATGGCGTTCATGGAGCTGTGGCCTTAGTTGGCAGAATTACTCTGGGTTTGGAAGCACCTCACTCTCCAGCTTTGGAGTGCCGCTGGAATAGTAGCAGCAGCTGCTGGTCATCATTTTCTTTGTTTACGATGTCGTATAACATTGGCCTGGGAGAACTCAGCTGGAATCTTCCATCTCAGTGTCTGGGGGTTGTTCATTCCTCCTTGGTGGAGCCCTCTCTCTCTAGGCTTGGGCGTGCTGGCTGATCATCCAGGGTTGTTTAAGCAGGAAAATTAAGTTATAGTATCCGGACTGGCGTGATTTTCTTCCAGATTCCTGTATTAACCTAAAAACTGAGCTGTTCATCCCCAGTAGACCTAGGAATACCAAAGTGTGGTAGTCACGTTGATCATCCACTATCTTGTAGCGATCTCTAGCGGTGCCCTGTTAGGCCAAATTTTGACTTTTTGAGAACAGCGTCACTCTCGTCAGTTTCCTCCCAAAGTATTCGGCATAATGCTTGAAAACAACAAGTTCTTCTCAAATCCTTGTTCATATATATATATTTACAGAGGAGGAAACTGAGGCTCAGGAGGTTAGTGACTTGCTAATGGCAACACAGCCCGGATGATCCCCACTGACTGGGGGAGGCGAGTCCATCTGAGCACAGAAGAGAGTCTGACGGGCAGCGTGCATCCTGAGGTCACGGAATGTCCTGACTGGGCTGGATGGGTGTTGACCTTTGGCAGCTTCCCCATCTGCTCCGGCTGCACTGGCTTTTCTTTCAGCATGGAATGCTCTTCCCCTCCTTCCTTCCGTGGCTGGCTACTTCTCATCGTTATGTGTCACCTCCTCAGATGGGGCTTGCCTCGCTTCCCATTGATCCCCTCCTGCCCATCTCCACCGTCAAGGTACATCTCAGCGCCTTTGTTTCCCTCCTCCCTCCTCCCGTAGGTAATGATGGAGGAGGGCTTCCAGCCGGGCTGAGCCTGGCACACAGTAGGTGCTCAATGAACGCTGAGCATTATTTTAGTCCCTTGCTTTTTGGTATACCTCCCCCGTAAGACTGTAAGCTCCATGTGGGCAGCGAACCATCTGTTCTATTCACAGTTGTATCTCCAGCTCCAGCACTAGCACAGTACCTGGGCCATCAAAGGTTGAGTGGATCCACGCTTGATCCATCCCTTCGTTTAATCTGTCCTTCAATGCCTAGGTCCTGTGGCTGCCTTAGTGCTGGGAAGCCACAGGTTTCTTAGAGGACCCAACTGTGGTCTTCTCTCTTATGCCTACCCAGCGGCTGGTCCCCAAAGGTCAAGCGTATGCTTCTGTGAGGGTTCTGGCAGCCAACCACCCTCTGGAAGGAATTCTCCTTGAGCTCAGCCTGCTGAATCGCAGCCAGTTAGGGCCGATTAGATGTTAATGAGTCTGAAGCTGCTTGATAAGCTGTTTAGCACATACTCAGCGGTGAGAGAAGCCCACGGGATGTAGCGGCATCAGCCTTGGCATTGTGTGCAGGATGCAGAAGTGCAGGGGGCCTGACTGAGACCCACAGCAGCTCGGTGGCATGTCTAGACTCTGCCGCTGTGGTCCTCCATGCTGGGGCTGACACGGGTGGGATCCCTGTGACACCTGGCAGGGCAGCAGCAAGGATAATAACAACGATTATTATTATTGGAAAATAATGCTGTTTACTGAGCACTTAACAGGGGCCAAGCACTACGCATGATGCTTTATATGTGCTTAATTTTATTTCATATTGAAGCATCGTGGGTTCCACTGTGATGATTTACCCTCGTTGTGCAGCTGATGGTTGAAACACTTAATTAACTCACCTCGTATCATAGGGATAGCAAGCAGTGGAGTTTCACATTGATCTCTCGGCTCCAGCGTCTATGCCCTCCTTGGTTATTCAGAAACTCAATATTGAAAACTCTAATCTTACATTTATTGAACACCTACTATGTGCCGCATGCATTAAACTCCCACCTTATATTGAAATCATAATATGCAGAACTTCCATTTTATATTTATTGATGACTAACACTGTGAAAGGTGTTTTCTACACGACTGACTTCTGGACTTCTTGGAAAAACAACGCGGGGCCGATATGAGGATTCCCATTTTCCAGATGAGGAAACTGAGCCCGAAGAGCTCCCAAGTGTGTGAAGGATAGAGCCTGGGTCTGGATGGAGGTTCACCTCACTTCAGAGCTGGTCCTTTTCCCACTACACCAGTGCTTCTAAAACAGCAGCAGTGGTGGGAAGTACGTTTTTGAAAAAAATTATGAATTCTTCATTGTCAGCTACTTTTGTAAACTACAATAAAAATAATTAGCATCACGATCCCATGTTTGGACACGGCAGCAGGGCCAAATTGCTATACAAGTTTCTAAACGCTTACTCTCCATTTCTGTGCTCATCTTGTGGACCCGTAACAAACAGGTCCACAACCGCACGTTGAGTGGTCGTCTTTGAAAATCACGTGCTACTTCTTTGCTACCCAATCTTTTTCATGCACAGCGGCTTCCAACCCTGCGTGCACATTAGCATCCCCAGATGGCTTTCAGATTTCATTGTTCTGGAGTGGGGCCTGCATCTGAACTTTTAAAAAGTACCCCTTGTGGTGATAATGCACAGCCAGAGTTGAGACGGTCTTTGAGTGTTTATGCCCATTATTTCACTCGGAACAGTCTGGTGGAGCCAGATCTAGCACCTACTGTTCTGAGTCACAGCTCGGGGCTCTTTCTGGTCTTTTGGTACCCCTGAGGAAGCCCCCTTCTTCCCATAGGGTCCTAGAAGCCCCCTGTGCTTAATTAGAAGCCTGATTCAATGGGAGTCCTCATGCACTCCCAAGACCTGTGGTACCCAGGCCGGAGGGGAAGGTCTGAACATCCCCTGCAGCTGCATCTGAAATTGTAAGGAAAGGTTGCCTGCATCCTCAGGGACTTGCAGAGATGCCGGACTTGGACCAAACAGCCTGCTGAAACCCTTTCCAGCTCTACGGTTTTATGATTCCAGCATCCCTGAGCTCAGCAGCCAGGGTGGGGCGTGCCTGCTTCTCTCGTTTTCTTCTTTCTTTATGAGCTCTCTCTAACAAGTAGAAAAACGCAGGGAGCTGTTGTATAACCCTGACTGGCCTATCTCTTAGATTAAACATCTACCCAACTTTCTGGCCCAAAGTAGAGTCTATTAAAAAGTTTCCTTTAAGACCAGAGACTAAATGTTCTAAACCAACCACCCGTGGGGAAAAAGTACAATTTCTTGGTTTCAGAATGCGAGGACAGAGCTTCAGAAGCTTTTCATTTCTTCGGGGTAATTTCTGATCCGGCCCAGAAGTCAGTGTGATGTACACCCAGAGCCCGCGGTTCTGAACCCCGTCTGGCCAGGCTGAAACTGACCTGGTTGCAATCTGAGAGGAAAGCCTTTGTCAAGCAAATGAGCAGCAGAAAGAGGAATTGGGGCATGAGGTGGGGGTGGTTTAATCCACTTGGGAGCAAACCAGTTTTCTTGCCTTGGGTAGATAAATTGTTTATATGCAAATAATGCTGCTAATTAGAAATGTGTTTTATCTTTACAGTCAAGTGTGCCCACAGATTTCTGCTTAGAAATACTATTTTAGCTTTCCTCTTTGAAATGCCTTGCAGATTTTACCATTTCCCCACTGCCATCCTTATGACAATCCCTACCATTGATTGTAGCCCTGCCGTGTGCCAGACTGTGATGAATGCTTTACATGCATGATCTAATTCTAGTCCTTACAACCTAATAATAATAGTAATGACAGCAATGATTATAAAATGATAATAAACGATAGCTCTCCTATATTGAATGCTTGTTAAAGGCCGGGGATTGTGCTGACTGCTTGCTTTTCCTGCACAATCTCTCTCTCTCTCTCTTTTTTTTTTTTTGGTGAGGAAGATTGGCCCTGAGCTAACATCTGTTGCCAATCTTCCTCCATTTTCTTGAGGAAGATTGTCCCTGAGCTAACATCTATGCCAATGTTCCTCTATCTTTTGTATGTGGGATGCTGCCACAGCTTGGTTTGATGAGCACTGTGTGGGTCTGCACCCAGGATCCGAACCTGCGAACCCCGGGCTCCCAAAGCAGAGCACAGAAACTCAACCACCACATCAACAGGCTGGCCCCTGCACAATCTCATTTTATTCTCACACAGGAAGGTGCTGTTAGTGTCCACATTTTACCAATAAGAGGTGTCAGCAGTGGGGTGATTGCCCCTTCTTATTGATGGGGTAACTGAGGCATAGAGAGATCTAGCAGTCTGCTCAAAATCACAAGCTTAAATTGGGATCCAGGTCTTCCTTCGAGAGCTCTGCTTTCTTGGACTTGTTGCAGAATGGATCATCCTCTCTTCATTGGCTCTTGTTAAAAGCACCCTTTCTAAAATGAGAATTTTTTCTTGGGGCTTGGGGGCACTTGAGAGAAAAAGTGGAGTCTGAGCCATGGCCTGGTCCACAATCGCTGAGTGCAGGCCACAGGCAGCGCCCAGACCGAGGGTTTGCAGCTGTAACTCTGGGTATGTTCTCATTTATGGCAATCGGGGTTTCCAAGGTGTCCATGATTCTGAATCTGGATCTGGACTGTCGGCAGCCTACAAGCGAGAGGCGAATTTCTTTCCTGCGCATCTTCCTGGTACAGGCAGAGCTGGGGTAGGCAGTGTGGATGGGTGAATGGCACAGACAGGCATTCCAAGCTGACTTGTGGCACCAGGACAGTCACCTCCCTGGCCAGAGTTCCTCTTCTGCAGCCTCAGCAGTAGCTGGACCAGAGGTTCACGCTTCCCTCTGCACGAGTGTCCCCAGGTGGACAGGATCCTCTCGCCTGTCTCCGAGCAGATGTGGCCACAGAGCTGAGCTGAGACCCAAGCAACCACAGCTCACAGGGGCCGGCTGCCCCTTTCACAGTTGGGGGAGTCGCCCTGCAGGGGCTGCCTTGCGTGTTAGATACGGTGGGATTGCTGCCCCTGGCTTGTGCACCTTCTGGTGCTACCTGGTAAAACCCACCTTCTTCTCTTCCGACTCTTTGTGGAAAACACCAGCCTGCCCTTCTCTCACCCTGATCAGAATTCTTATCACACCCACTGTTGGTTCATTTCGAAGGTTCTTTATCACACATCATTGTATGGTTTTGTATTTGAAACAGCCCACTTTGCTTCCCAAACCAAATACCTCCTCATCAAGCCTCCTTTAACAATTCATCTTTTTAAAACAGTCATCTTACCTTTTTTCCCTAATTCTAAAAGTAGCATCTACTCATTGTAGAAACATTAGAAAGCAATATATCAGGGCCAGGCCTAGGTGAGCTCATGAGGCACTCGATTTGGGTCCAACATTCAAGGGGCGCCAAAGAAACTCAGTTATTAAGATAAATGCTGTTTTAATGCAGTGTTGTAAAAAGCAGAAATTAGTGTAGAGTGTTCCATGATGAACAAAATATGGGATTTTTAAATAAAGAGAGGATCCGACAGGGCTGGGACGAGGTTGATAAGCGAGACAGATCCAGCAAGTACAGGTTCGGATCTGGTGTTTATTTCCAATTTTGATATTTCTTTCATCATGGACTTTTTTGTGTTGGTTTTTAGTTAAGAAAAATATTGCATTAAAATATTACTTATCTTTGTTGCTGAGTCTTTGATATTCTCTTAAATTTTGTACCTAAGGCAAGTGTGTCATTCACCACACCCTGGTCCCAGCTCTGGTAATAATGGCCGGTGTTTCCTGAGCACTGACTGCGTCCCAGGCTTCCCCTCGTGTCTTTTGGGTTCACAGTCCTAGCAACGACCCTATAAATTAGGAGGTGTTACCATTTGCATTTCTTGGAGCAACTGAGACCGCCAGAGTAGTAAATTGCTACTAACACACTAGAAAGAGGCAGAACCAAGATGCTAACCCAGGCTCTTTGTTTCTAGAACATGCCTTCAGTTGCCACCCCCTGTGCAGAAATAATTTCCAGTCCCCCCATAGCCTCCTCTGACCCCTTACTCATCAGGTGCCCCATGATGACACAAGGGCATATAATGATTATCTATATAGTTGCCTGTCTTTCTCATGAGGCCTCTGAAAGATGGCCGCATCTTCATCTTCCTGTGGTTATCTTGTGGCCAGAAGGTGAGAGGTTTACAGGCCTTTTCGTTTGGGCTTGCGCACCGGCTCACGATTGCTCTGGACTCAACCTCATTTGCCCCCTCAGAAACATGCTCTGCCCTGCGGAGGACAGAAAGAGGGCCCATCACATCTTATCTTTCAGTTGGTAAACACAGCCTTTCTCTCCATTTGTGCTCATCCATCGTGGCCCATTAGGCAGCGGTGGCCTGGGGCCATTTTCCTGCGTGACTGATGCTATTTGAAGACTTGGCAGAGAATGGTGTGGGAGGCCTCTCTGGGGCCTGCTCCACCCTGCTGCTCTGTGTGAATATCGTTGGTGGAGTCAGGGGCGGTTCTGGTGGAGTCAGAGATGGATCCGCCCACCTCACCCTGCTGTGGAGGAGCAGCCCAGTCACTCACAGGGAAGAGAAGCTATCGCCAGACCTCAGCTCAACTCAACTCCTGGCCTTTCAGTTATCCACTCATCCCACAGTCGCTATGCCAGCCACCTGGGCTCCGGCAGTGGTCAAGAATGAGGGGGCTGCCCTCGTAGGGTGCGTGCTTTGTTGACTGCCATCTGCATTGTGCGCTAAAATGGGTTTGTGATTGACAAGCAGCACAGCCCCTTAAGAAACCCTAGATGCAGTCCATCTATGGGGCCATAGTCCTCTTTCCTTTTCCACGCTCGTGTGGAAATCCAGTGTGCACAAAGTGGAGGTCCTCCCCATCCTGTCTGAGCTGTGTGCCGAGAGTTGTGTGGGGTGACAGAGGGAACACCCACCATGAGAAGCCCACAGTCCAGTTGGGAAACTAAACTCTCCCATTTCCAAGGTACCTTAGTGACCGTCACCCACCCTGGCACAGGCTGAGTTCAGTGTACCTCCTCTGTGCCCCTAGGTCCCCTTGGGCTTCCTTCGCCTAGGGCACGCCCACCGCGTTGTTGGTCTGCATGGGTCTGCCTGGGTGTCCTTTTCCCACACTAAACACGAGCTCCCTCAGAGCGGGGGCTGGTTTTTTCTCCTCCCTGTCCCCTGCAGTCGCCAGCACCTGGTAAACAGTACGCGCTCAGTGAATGTTTGTCCAAGGAAGGCAGTGAACGGGTGCTTGGGCAGGTGAGAGTGCTTAAGAGCAAGCAATGTTCAGTGTGTGCAAATTAATCTAGTGCAAACTGTGTATGTCAGGGCAAATGATGTTCCAAATGTGAGTAGACTCTGACATTTGAAGCGCTTTCAGGATCAGCAGGAAGTCTTTTTTTTCCGCTTGAGCGCGCTACTTAGTTGTTGTGTCACTGCAACAGGTCTCTGGTGGTCTGCCACAGGGGTCTATACTTGGGTCTGTGTTGTTACCTTACATGGCACTTTTGACAAAGGGATTAGGATATGGACATCTTTGGGCGCCATTATTCCGTCTACCCTACATGGCCACCCTTGTAGACTCTAGTGAACGGCGTTATGCATTTCCTCTACCTGCCTCTCCCGTGTAGACGTTTGTGTTTGTGATCCCTGAGTTAAAGGGCTTGGCTAGATTCGGTTGAATAGTGACTTGCTGGCAGTTTTCAGGGATGCTCTGAGAAAGCACACGCCTACAAGAACTGGACGGAGGGCCTCTCCGGGGACCTAAGAAGCGGGCTCTGATGGCAGCTACGTCAGCCCGTGGCACTCAAGGTGAGTCAGCTCTGCCCTTGAGTCTTCCTCCTTGCGATGCAAATTCTTGGAGGAATGAATCTGATTGGTGGATCCAGGTCCCACCTTGACCTGGGGAGGGCAGGCACCTTGATTGACACTCTCGCCAATGGGACTGGGGAGAGGTGGTTCCCAAAAGGACATAGGACGTTGCTGCCAGGAGAGGGATTGGATACTGATGTCAGCTGTGCCTTTTGACTTAAGATAATTTTTAGAGTTGAGACCCGGGTGATTCCACAGGGCTCTTAGCATCTTACTAAGTGCCACTTACTGGTGAGCAGGTGACGTGGAATAGCTACGACAGCTGCTAATGAGCTGACTGAAACGTGGTCGAGCCCATTTTCCTTTCTGGTCCTCAATTTCTC
Source organism: Equus asinus (assembly GCF_041296235.1). Lineage (NCBI taxonomy): Eukaryota > Metazoa > Chordata > Mammalia > Perissodactyla > Equidae > Equus > Equus asinus. The sequence goes on from NC_091803.1 coordinate 41,502,341, forward strand.
CTCTTCAAACCAAAGGGAGCAGCTTAGAGCATCTCTAAGTTCCCTCTCACCTCCAAACCTAGAATTCTATCTAGCGTAAGCCCCTGGGCAGATAATCTTAGCATTAAAAAAGTTAGTTTAACATTGACCTGCAATTGGCTACGATAGGAGCCGTCTTCAGAGTAAAGGCACAAATATTTCCTGATAATTTCAAATTGATTCATGAATCAGAAAAAGTGGGGAGAGGTAGGCGAGTATCTCCCCAGTTGCTTGTGGGGTGACAGTTGCTAAGGAAGAGTGTGGCATTGATGGCTGGGTGCACTGGGGGTGGCCATGAAGAGTTGGGGTGAAGATACCATGGAAGCAGATGCTGCAGTGATAAGCCAGCAGACCTGAATCTTTAGCACGTGGGGGCTGCCATGTTGCCCACTCTGGATGCTGGTGGGAGACTATGCTAGTGGGATACAATATGAGTGCTGTCTCCTGGAGCAGTGCAAAGTGGCAGTCACGGGGAGAGACCAGCACAGTGTAAATGCGTATCATCCCTGGGGACCGACGTAAGAGCCCTGGAGAGGCAAGGGAGACCCTTTACTAGTTGGGCAGGTGCCTGGGGTTCAAGGTCTGCTCTCTCAGTTAGTCATCACTTGTTAATGTTGCATATCCGTCGTATTGACGGAGTAACAACCATGATAGGAAGCATTTATTGAGAACCTACTCAGTGCTAGGAATTATTAGATACTTCTTATACATTATCTCATTGCATTTTACAATAATTTTCGGAGGCAGGAACTATTGTGAAGCTTCTCAAGACTAAATACTCTCTTCTCTCTGGAGCAAGGTCCTATCTTGAAAGTTGTGGAGGACTCAGAAAAGTAAGGATGTGGGAATTCGCCTGGGTGGGGATTGCTGTTGCGTAAGCACGCAGAGTGATATAAAAAGCTAGACATACATGCCTAAAAGAACAACTGGATAATTCATAATAAAATAAGGACGCACCAGACAGGCCTTGTTTTTGTCTGCCTTTTACAGACGGGAGGATGGAGGCTTGGAGATGTTCATCGGTGCGCCCCAGGGCATGAAGCTAGGAAGTAGAGAGCAGGAATTTCAACTGAGTTCAAAGTTCTGTGCGTCTCCCTAGGCCTCGCTCCCCACTCATGGAGCAGCGGGGACTAAGCTTGGGTCCGGCCCAAGATAAGTGGCCGCTCCATGCCAGGCCAGCATCTTTAGGAACCTCAGGTCCAGTGCCTGTGTGCGTTTGGCTGTCGTCTGCCTGTTTCTGTCTCTTGCTCATCTCTGTCGTGCATGACCTCTCCCTGCTGCGTGTGCCTCTGGCCACATGACCTCGCTCCTTGGCTGCGTCTCTGTTCTGTGCTGGAACAGTACGTTGGTTTTCATCTCCTGCAGGAAAGATCAGGTTGGCAGGATTTGCTCATTTGCGGGAGACACTGAGAACATGGAGGGTGATGATGGGAAGTGGCCTTTTGCAAACCGTGCTTGTGTCATTGAATTGACTTCAGGGAAGAAAGACCCATGAGGATCACCTGGGACAGGTGCGCTGGTGAGCCCAGGCACGGATTCCACCACGCCTCATTCAGCCCAGGTCTCTTCCCTTTACCGCTGGCCTTTCCTGATCTGTGTCTAGGGGTCGCACTGTCCTTGGGGATTGAGTCGAATCACAAATAAAAGGCCACTTCTGGTTTTGAGCTGAGCATTCCCTTCCACAGTGTGTCACCTGCTGACTCTTGCATTAAAAAAATTCTAGCTCCTTTTACCTCTTAATCCTCACTCCATCCTTATCTACCTTCTGCCTCTCTCTGGATGCCAACTCTGTTATGCTTCTATGATTACATATTTAAAAATATTTATTTCTTTTGAATAGGCAATACACACATGTGATAAAAAACTAATCAGCCCACTGTGTGTAGAGCAAGCATTTTCCTCCTTAATCTCTCTTCCTGGAGGAACCGCTGTCTGTTTCTTTCACATCTTTTTGTCTGTGCATGTGTTGGGTTAGACCTTATGAATTTACCTTATTTATAGGTCATAGTAGTGCATACTGGTAATTTCACATGGTTCAGCAGAACTCAAGCATAAATATGGGAGCAAATATCTTATCACCACCTGGCATATGACATGTTTCGGTGTGTAGTGTCGTCTCTCTCCATCAGGTCATAAACGCCACGGAGCCAGGCTTGTTTTGTCATTGCTGTGACCCCCATGCCTGGCACCAAAAAAGGCTCCTAATTAATAAAGGCATGTACCACTCGCTCTGTTTTCGCAAATGGTAGCCAATGCTGCACACCGATCTGCACATTGCCTTCCTCATCTAGCACTGTGTCTCTCACGTTGTTCTTTGTCAGTCCACATGAATTCCCTTTTCTTTCTGATCTGCTGCATAGAATGTGCCTCTGTGATGAGGATGCACCCGAGTCGATGTGACCGATCCCCTCCTGATGGCCACCTAGGTTGTTCCCAATCTCTTGTCATCGCAGACAACAATGCCCTGAGCCTCCTTGCACAGACCTCCTTGTGCACACATCTCAGTACCGTAGGGAGTTTCCTACAAGTGGAGCTGCTGGGTCCGAGGTTGTGTCACTATTTTGGGAAGATGTGGCCTAATTGTTTCAGTATGTGCCCAGGGAGGAATCACCATCCTCATGGGTTCAGTATTTGGTCTTTTGGTTGTTACTGTTAGAAACATCCCACCCACTTTCTTGGACTCTACAGAGCCACCATACTGGGGGGCTGGGAGAGGAGTGATAGCACCCTGTTCAGGCTTCTAGAAGTCTGTCTCGCTAACCCCTGTGGCCACCAGCAGTCCGTTCTTTGTGTGCTAACCTGTTACGTTTGTGTTAGAAGATGAATTTCTCAGCATGATACAGCCAAATTCGTTTTCCTGCTGGAAACCACCAGAGGGTGCTAGTTGGGGCACAGCTGCAGCAGAGGCATGAGGCATAACATGGGAGGAGGAGGCCATGCCGTGAAATCACAGTCCCTCTCAGGAGCGAGGGGTGTCCGGGCTCAGGAGAGCAGTGGCCTCCATTAACTGCAGCCGCCACCTGAACTCTGTGGAGTTACAGTTCTCCCCCTCAACTTGTCCAGGCTCAGCTCATTTTCCTAGTGTATCTACTGTATGCCAGATGGTGTTTGTCCAAGATCCAATTTAACTTTCTGAAGAGCCCTGTAAAACAAGGCTATTAGCCACATCTTAGAGAGGGTGTAACAGAGGCTCAAAGAGGTGGAATGACTTGCCAGAGTAAGCTTTTAAAAAATGTAAATAAGACTGAGTCACTTCCTGCTTAAGACCTTCCAATTTAAAGCCCTCCCATTCTCCTACCAGGGCCTCTGCCAATACCTCCGATTTAATTTGAGTCCCACTCTCTTCCTCTTGCATCTTGCTCCAGCTGCCGTGGCCTTCTTTCTGCTGAAGTCTATGAGCTTATTCCTACCTCAGGGCCTTTGCACTTCTACCTTCCTCTGCCAAGAACATTTACCCACTAAGTTTTATGTGGTTGACTTCTTCTAGACACAGCACGAAATGTCACCTCCTCAGGTCTGACATATCTTTCTTAACCTCTCTCTCATCATACTGTATCTCATTGCCCTGTTTTATCCTGCACACAGTTCTTTTCACTATGTGAAAAAGTTGTTTTCATTGTTCACGTGTTTTGTTTGTTGATGTGGACTCTGGAGTCACTTTTTAAAAAACTATGTTTCTGGGTGAATGCTTATTTGTCTGAGATGGTTCCATTCAAGTCCTGACCATAGGCCAGGAGGACATGGCCAATGACCTCTCTGGCTGCAGTTAGGATGGTGTCCCATGTTCCTGGGACCATTTTGCTTAGATGGACGTTGTAGGTGAGTCACATTGCATTTGGGAGGCTAGTTTTCTCTCACATCAAGTAGGTCATTACTCTAACCCTATAGCCCTACATAGATCTTCAGTGAGGGGAAAACAGTTATTGGTCAGTGCTGGCCAAAGCTGTAAGATGAGGTTAAAAGCTATCCTTTAAGAATTTATGGTTTCAAAAGTAATTCACCCACATAATCGTAGGTTTATGCAGGGGTGTGTGTGTGGGTGTGCATGTGCATGTGTGTGCATGCACATGGTTGCATTAGAAATAAAGTCAACACAGATACACAGATATGCCCACATTATGCCACTGGGTGAAACCTTCTCCCTTTTGTCCTCAGGTTGAAAAGTAAAAAGTACTTAACAGAATTTATAATGGAGTTTGCAAAGTGTCAAGCCACAGGTTGTGTGAACTTTATTTGGCCTGAGTGGTGTTTTGAATTATACTCCAACATTTAAAAATCGGGAAATATTACGTGAAATTCTGGGATTTTGACTTCTCTTGAAAATTTAAAATCTCAGGTAGAACTGCCTTCTGAAATGGCATGGTGAGATGATGAGACAGAGGTGAATGGTGGCTTCTTTCTCTAGGTAGGGCAAATCCCCTCGAGTTTGCCACTTTTCCCGTCTGTACCACTTCAGTCGCTTGTGTCACCTGCTTGGCGCCTATAGCATTTGGTTTTGTGACCTTTCTGAAATTCCTCATCCATTTCCCTTCAAAATGGGAAACAACAGGTCATGTGAGTAATAAAGAATGATATATCCATGTTTGTTAATTGGTGTAATTGCTCAAGTTCACCAACACAAATAGCAGAGGTCTGAGAGAGAACGGGTGAGGAATCAACATGGAAGATTACATTGGCTCAGAATATAAGTAGCTTTTCATAGCTGTATCTTCCCTACGACTTTTGCATATCAACACTTCTTTAAAATAAGTGCTGGCAAAGAAGTAATTACTTGACATGATTACTTCAAGTGATGCGTGTCGCTGGATGTGATTTTTTTCAAATGATTATTTTAGTGGACTAATGCCTGTAACCTGCATATATGCCGGTGCCCCTTGTGGTCCAGTCTCAGAATTGTGTCAAATTCAGAGAAACGTAGTTAACAGTCATTGAAAAAAAAAATCCCCATCTTTACTTGTATCTTTCCCACTACGTTAATGGAGATCTAATTTATAATGCACTTTAAGTAACAATTCTTAAAATCACCTTTCTTCTCCATTTATACTCTCTCTTGCCCCGTGTATAGGCTGGATAATAACCCCCTAATATGTCCATGTCATAATCCCTGGACTCATATGTGAATGTGTCACTTTATATGGCAAAAAGGACTGTACAGAGGTGATTAAATTAAGGGTCTTGAGATGGGGAGATTATCCTGGATTATTCATCTGGACTCAATGATAGAATCACAAATATCCTTACAAGGAGAAGATGGAGGGAGATCCTACTTCAGGGATAGATTAAGGTATTCGATGGCTGAAGCAAAATGCTATGCTTCTTGCTTTGAAGATGGAGGAGGGGGCCATGAGTTAAGGAATGCAAGGGCTACAGCTCTGGGGGCTGGAAGAGGTAAGGGGATGGATTTTCCCCTAGAGCTGCTAGAGAGAGTGCACCCCTGCTGACAGCTTGATTTCAACCCAGTGCAACTGACTTAGGACTTCTGATATCCAGAACTTAGAGAATAAATGTGTGCTGTTTTAAACCATCCAGTCTGTGGTCATTTGTTCCAGCAGCTGTAAGAAACTAATACATCCCATGACTGGCCCCTTTCTTTGTATAATCTCAAGCCTCTCCATGAAACTTTTCCAGACCCCTTTTAAAAAATTTTTTTTCTTTTTAGATTTTTATTTTTTTCCTTTTTCTCCCCAAAGCCCCCCAGTACATAGTTGTATATTCTTCGTTGTGGGTCCTTCTAGTGGTGGCATGTGGGACGCTGCCTCAGCGTGGTTTGATGAGCAGTGCCGTGTCCGCACCCAGGATTCGAACCGACGAAACACTGGGCCGCCTGCAGCAGAATGCGCGAACTTAACCACTCGGCCACGGGGCCAGCCCCTTCCAGACCGCTTTTGATCCCCTTTTGTGGGCAACAGTGAGGTAGCACTCACGGGGAACTAGGACGGTAAACCACCGTCTTTCCCCGTTCCATGATTCCTTCCCAGGAGAGACACAGAAAACTGCAGCAGATGAAGCCGTGTGGATAGGTGACTACATGATAAGTTATCCATAATGACTTGATCAAAAGCAGTGGGAGAACCAACAAGTCTGTAGAACTCACGGTCTTTCTCAAACATTTCTCTCTCTTATTTTTAACTCAGTGTCTTTGCTTTTATGACCTTATTCTTTGCCACACGAGCCCACTCAGTTATTCCCTAGACTTTCCTCTCACGTCGCTCTATCTAGACTGCACGTGGCTCTGCCTCTAATTACCGTGTGCTTCATGTGCATGGGGTTCTACTCATTCTCTCGTCACTAGTATAAAGTAGGAGTCTCATTGCCAAGGCAACCAAAAGTGGGAGCATGCACAATTTCAACCTTGTCCGGGTACTCACATCTACTTGATCTACTCCCACTGTGTTCTTGGTTTTCCTGTCTTCCATAGCCAAGTAATGCAAACCTTCCATGGTCAATTCTGTTCATTTTTTTTTCTCTTTTTATTAATGTTTTAGTAAGTCTGCACAGTTTTTCCTGAAATCAGTAACTTAGTTCTTTATTTTCTCCTAGCTAATCCTGATGTTTTTTCCGTTTCCCATGTGATAGATTTCCTCTCTGAAATCTCTCTCTGATAATTATTATCTTCAACGCTTTCCACATGGGCTTTTCTCTTTCTTCCACTCCACTCTTGGCCATTCCATGTCTCCACCATTGGAAGTGGAATCTGGGATTTCTGTTTCTGCCCTGCGTCTGGACCGGACCACTCACAAGTGAAGGGAGGATCACGGACTCCATACTCCCCATACAGAAGGACAAATGGAGGCCTCCAAGAGATGTGGTTCTCATTTTACACTGACTTTCCCCTTTAACATGCGTCAGGAGCCAGTTTGGGACCTAACGTCCATAATTGTTAGTCACTGCAACCACACACCCACTCAGTGGCAATATGCCAGATATTTCTAGTAGTTAATGCTTAAAAGTTTATTCTATTTTATAAAGTGTTGATGAATTTTGACATTCATAAAAGACCTCATGGTGTTCCACGGAAATTGCCTTTCTCATAAAGGCCACAAAAGGGTGGACTCATTGGGAGATTCTGGTTCACAAACGGGTTCTCTTTGGCCTCCATCAGATCTTAAATGTGAGTGAGTTGCCAACTTTTAAAATAGGAATACTTCACATGAAACCCTGATTTCTGGATTATCTGGAAATACTTAAAGATCTGGCTACATTAAGGTTGTGTTCTTGGATGGCACAGAGAGCTGGACTTGAGTAGTTGTGCCTCTGGGCACGAGGCAACCTTTGGTTCATCTTGGTCTGGTATTTGTCTGCCCAGTTTGCTCAATTTTGTTACCTGCCTGATTTCTGTAGGCATCTGAGTCTGCAGCTTCTCTCAAGGAGCTCCAGGCTCACAGGAGGAAGGCACCATATAGACATCTACACTGACCCCTCCCTCACCCACCTGATCCGTGAATGTCCCTTTTCTATATCTTGAAATTGGTCATTCAGCCTCTGGAGAAGAAGTGCTCATTGCCTTCCTGCATAGCTGTTCCTTCTGTAATCAGCTCTCCTTGGAAGAAAGTTCTTCCACAGATTAAAGTAACGTTTGTATCTCTTAAGTCCTCCCACCTCTGGGTTGGAGATAGACTCAGGGGGCATCTATTTGGATTATTGGAGCCCTCCCAGACTTGATTTCTGCCTTTTCAAGGGCTTGGTCCCACTAAGGGCTGACAAGTTAACATCTGCACTGTGCAAATGTACAAACAAGGAAACTGAGGCCAAGAAAGGAAAATTAGCTTGTCCAAGTCAATTGAAGTTCAAGGCTCAGGTGGGCTGACCCCAGGGCACTACCCTTCTTCACATCATAGCACCTTTATCCATTTTTCTGTGTATCTTACTAGTTAAATGGGTTTTTTCTCATTGATTCAGAGCCCTTGTCTATAGATCATGGATCAGTGGGTGATGGAACAGACTTCCTAGGGCCAGCAGGAGTCTGGAGTTTGTTTGTGAAGTCTGCCCTTTGTACTGCAGCCAAGACGAGGACCAGAGAAATGGGGATGAAAAGGTAAAGTTCCCCAGTATTGCATCAGTTCCTGGAGAATGAGAGAGAAGGGAGTGAGTGAGGACAGCAGAGAAGGGAAAGAGAAGAAAAAGGAGAGAGAAAGAGGAAAAAAATGCTCATAGGAAACAAAAGAAGCATGAGTGGTAATAAAGAAGAATCTTTGCCTTTCTCCTCCTTAACACAGTGAAATCAGCGTAGATCAGATGGGCCACCGTACCTAGAATGATTCTTCTCTCCTCTCTGGTTCCTTTTGTTTTCGATGCCAAAGTACCTTCAAGGATTTTAGGGCTGCTTAATAGTGCTTTGGAACATAACTCAGTGCTTGGTACTTTGAACAAGCACCCATTAGTGCAAAAGGAGAGAGATGTTGTATTAAGTAATATTAGAGGAATTTCAAGAGAGAAGGATATTGGATTTTTACCTTTTCTCTCAATAGCTGAACCATGACTGCTTCTCATTTTCCTTTTAGGAGGACAAGAAATTTTCTTTCTCTGTGGTAGTGGGGGTGACACGGAAGCAGCAGCAGCTGATACATGAGTCTCACTACGTGTGGTAGGCACCATAATGGCTTCCCAAAGATGTCCACATCCTAGTCCTTAGGATCTGTGGATTTGTTACCTTATACGGCAAAAGGGTCTTTGAAGGTGTCATTAAGTTAAAGATATTGAGAGGGGAAGATTATCCTGGATTATTTGGGAGGGCCCAATGTAATCACAAAGGTCCTTATCAGTGAAAAAAGGAGACAGGAGGGTCGGAGCTGGAGGAGATGTGATGACAGAAGCAGAAGCAGCAGGGATCAGAGTAAGGAGATTGCTGGGAAGAGGATGTGACCCAAAGAATGGTAAATCCAGGAAGCTGGAAAAAAATCAAGGAAATAGATGCTTCCCTCGAACTTCCGGAGGAACAGAGCCCTGTGGACTCTTTGATTTTAGCCCCGTGAAGCCCAGTTAGGACTTCTGACCTCCAAAATTGTAGGATAATACATGTGTGTCATTTTAAGCCACTAAGCTTGTGGTAATTTGTTACAGCAGCAGATGGAGACTAATACAGCATGTGACAGGGCCAGTGCTCAATGTTTTGCATAGCTTCTTGCTTGATGTTTATCAATCCTTCATTGTAAAGAGCACAAAATACTGCTCAGAGAGGTAAGTTGATGTATCTGGGGTCACTCCATCAGTTACATGGTTGAGTCAGGATTTGAACCCAGTCTGGTTCCAGAACCTGGGCCCTTAACCATGGCACTCTGCTACCTCCCCAATATAGCTGGGAAGTCTTAGACATAAAAATGTCCTTTCTGGGCCATCAAGTGCCTGGGAAGCTGCCTTAGGTGTATACTTCTGGAGAAATACTCTACCTGTGTAGTAGGAATTGTGGAACATTGGACCCTCTGGCTTAACTTTGGTTGTTGTACTGGTGCAGCACCTCCGCTGGTTCCCACCTGACCACAGGGATAAGGATTCCACACATCCTTATGCCCTGCCCACCCCCTAGCTTGTTTACGTTCTTCAACTGGGCATCCAGGAATGAGCTGTGAGTGGCAGGAAGGGGAGGGCCATGCGTGTAATTGGAACTGATACATCACCTGAATTTGGGGGGGATAGGGGAAGTGTTTGTGATTATTGTCAGAACCATTCATAGAGTTGGAGAGCAAGGTCAGAAGAGGCTTCCCAGTCTCCTGAAAAGGAAATAGAGCATTGAGGGAGCAGGAGGGAGCAAGGGAGAGAGGAAGGGAGAGAGAGAGGGAGGAAGGAAGGAGGGGAAAGAAGGAGGGATGGAGAGAGGGAGACAGATAATGAAATCAGTGGAGAAAGATACACAGAAAGCGATATCTACAATAATACACAGAGAAAAGGAGGACCATTTTACAGGGCAATTTGCCAATCTTTATTAAAATGAAAAGACCACATACTCTGTGATCCAACGGGTCTACATTAGTTTGATTTTAGTAAAATACTCATAAAGTTTACTGTTTTAACCATTTTTAAAGTGTGCAATTCAGTGGCATTAAGTACATCACAGAGTTGTACAACCATCACCACTATCTAGTTCCAGAACTTTTTCATCACCCTCAAATGGAAACCCTGTACCTATTGAGTAGTCACATTCTCTCCTCCCCCTGCCCCCCGCAACCACCAATCTGCGTTACATCTGTATGGATTTACCTATTCTGGACATTTCACATGAATGGAATCATACAATATTGCGTCTACCTTCTTTCACTTAGCACGATGGTTTCAAGCTTCATCCATGTTGTATGTAGCGTGTAGCAACACCATCACCACCAACTAGACATGGACTAAATATTAATTGCTGGGCCATGGCTAACCTATGACCCATCTGCACCACGGGGAAAAAAAGCTTGGTAGAATGAAGTACAGTCTTGTACTGATGTGGAGAGGTCTCTCAGACACTGTTTTGGGAGAAAACAGTAAGTTGTAGAACAAAAAGCATATTCTATTATTTACATAAGAAGTTATGAATTGGGATGATATACTTCTCTCTATAAATATAGGCACATAAATGCACAGACAGAGGTTTGGATGGAAACACAACAAATACATAACACAATGGTGGTTGCTGTGGGGATGACTTAGGATTAGGCGTGGGTCAGGGGGGCCTTAGCTTTGTCTCTCAATGTTTGGACTTGTCAAGGGAGCGTAGATTCATATATGGAATGTGTACATATAAATGAATCAAATTGAAAGGAAACAAATGGAGTAAAAAACAGAGAGAGAGAGCCCAACAATGCCAAGAAAAAGGCACAGAGGGAAGCCCTCAGAGAGGCAGAGATGCCTGGGATGAGATTTGTGTGAAACCGTCCATCACACCATTACTCTACCCATTGGAGCGGAACGGCATGAGTGGGGCTGTGTTGAACAGCGCGAGCTTTCCGACTTGGCCTCCTCTCCATTGTGATAAACTGACTTTAATTACATCTCGAAAGCTGGTGATTATTGGTTTGTTCCAGCGTTAGAAAGTCTAGAGGCCAGTTCAGTACGAATCTACTGTTTTGGGTCTTACTCGGCAATCAGTGTTTCAATTTTAGAGAATGTTTTCCAAGCTTAATCAAGTTGTTCTTTCTGTGTTGTCAGGATGATAAATTTTGGGGATGGTAGTGATAAAAAAAAATCGTGGTTGCTTAAAAGAATGGAAGAGCATAGTTTAAGGAATTATGTAAAGATTGGCATCTTTGGTTTGAAACTTCGTAGCAATTAACTACTCAACGACTGAGAAATAATTCCATGGTTTTTTAAGAACCTGGTAGAGGACTCAGACCAGAAAAATGAGCAATGTTCCTTTTATTCTGTTTTCCTCGTGAAGAACTGTGAGTTCTGGTTTGGGACCGCACCTCTATTTATTTACCCATTCTTCGGAATTATTTAATGAGTGGTTAGCATGTACCCAAAGCTAAGGGTTTTAAATTAGGTATGATCTGTTCCCATGGATGGAGCTTCTAGTTTATTGGGGAGACAGATATTCCACAGCAATCACAACAATTATGTATGTGGGATTATAAAGCCTGACAAGGGAAATTCTGTGTAGACAAATGAATTTGGAATATTACTCACAGGTGTGCCCACCACAATCCACTCAGGGACAGATCACCTGGAAGGAGATGTCTGGTTGGATTTCCACACTCTGGCCTCAGGAATTAATTTTCTCTCTTAATGACTAGGGTAATGGGTAGGAGCAGGTCTTCTGGAGTTCACTTCGCATTTAGTTGGACTCAATTTCCACGCACGCCCACATCTGAGAGAATCGCTGTTTGGGAGAGCACAGGGAGCATGCATCATGGAGGTGGGTAGCAGAGATGGTTTCACACAGCAATACTGTGGAAGAAACTGAGGTTTCCTGCTTCTCCAGCTGAATCATCAAGGCAGAAAGAAGCAAATAATGACATAGTTGGAGGTAGTTGTTGGAGATAACCCTCCACCTTGCATGACTCCACCATTTTTTTGGCTGTCTTGCTTCTTCCTTTTCTGGCATCCTTGTCTTCCATCCTTTATTACATTATTTCCGCATTTGTTTCTCTTTGGCTTGCTTTCTTTTCCAAACCCTCCTTTGTGTTTCTACTTCCTTCTGTTCTCTTCCTTCCTTGACCTTTCCCTCTTACTCCTTGCTTTCTCTTTGACCCGCCCATCCCATTTCCTCCTTTGTCTGCTCTTTCACCTCTTTGCTCACTCTTGTTCAATGTACTTCCAACTCTTCTTGTTTCTTTGATTTCTCTACCTTCCTGCTAGCCCCTCCTCCATTATGTCTTAGACCCATCGAAGGTGCCATATAGATTCTCCAAGCTTTGCTTCGTTTTCTCTCCTTAAGTGGCAATTAGGGTTATAGGGACCACTTACTCCTTGCATCAAAAAAGTATTCTGAGGATATAGGATTGGGGGATCCTCTCAAAGGAAAGTGAGTGAGGACATTGGGGAATGTAGAAAGCAAGAATTATTAACATGATAAACACAATATACATTGTGTGTGGGCAGACAAGGAGGTGGGAGGTGTTGTTATTAGATGACCAGGACCTTGGGTACATTTATGTGTTTGTAGAGATTTCATTCTGACTATGGATCAGACTGGTTTGAACCCATCCTCCATTTGTTCACACATATCCTTCCCCTTCCATCTGGCCAGTGTAGCCAGAAAGAGTGGGACGTCCTCATGATATCTTAGCCAAAACAACAGCAACAACATTTTTGTCTTTATGAACCTCCTAAGGGAATAAATACTAGGAAGTCTTTTGAAAGTCCTATTTCCTCATCTATCCCCTCCATGAACCTGCTTAAAAATCTCTTTTTCCTTGTTTGTTCCCCAAATTCTCTTGACCATCTCCAGCTCTGTGTCTTTCCTCTCTCTCCTCCCCTGCTGACTGGCGCAGCTCTTTATCCCACAGATCATCTTAGCTTTGCTTTCCCTCATCCCTTCCCCAACCTTCCCCGAGTCTTCACATGCCTGATTCCTTGTCATTGGGTCCTCAGAGTGACCTTTTCTCCTGAATCTGTCTTGCAGTTAGTTATTCCTGACCTTTGGTAGGAGGGAAAAGACGCCTTGATGAATTTGATGAAAGCCAAGGGCTCTCTTCACAGGAACATGCACATACACATAACAATTTTCATTTCTCCCAAATTCAGAGCTCCCTGAAGCCCATCCCTGGACCTTTTGGGCATCTATACTGCCAGATCAATCTCTAAGAGTGGCTGTCCCTTGTCACACCCTATCACATCGGCTTGCGTTTATTTGCTTCTTAACCCTTACAACTCAAATTAGGTTGTTAGTCTGCTTATTTATTGTCCTCAAGATCCTGGCCAAGAAAACCTCCATTGCCATAGCAACGGGAGGCAGTCAGAAATGCTTCCAGGATAAAGGAAATCCAATGACACGGAGATGTCGGGCTTAGAATTTTGTTTACTATTTTTTTGTGCGAAGGTGATATAGGTGGCCCTGGCCTGAAACTTCATCCAGAAAGTCTCTATGTGATACCTGGTGGTTTCCTCTGGTATTCAAATCCTTCCCTTCCTCTCGTCTTCTCTTCTCTTTGCTCTTTGTCTGTTTCGGTAGAAATCAACAGTTCCCCTTGTCTTGCCCCTGCGTTTAGCAAAGCGAATCAACTCTGCAGTCTCCGTGCTCCGCTGACACACAAAGGCTAGCGTCTTGGGGAAGTGGATCCTTGGGGCAGAACTTAGTTAAGAGAATGTTTTCCTCCTAATTGATTGGATCCCGTTGCTGAGACCCTCTTGTTCCACCTCTCACCTGGGGATGTGGAGGACTCCATGGTCCCCCGAACAATGACATTTTGCTTTATTGCCTTGGAGAGAAGGAGATACAAAGCCTGGGTACAGGCAATATGAGACGAGTAACCCGCGTCACCTCTTCACATAGCTGAAAGAAACTCTCCAGAAGCCGATAAATGGGTTTTGTATTCTGACAAGTGCAAAGCCCTCTTCAACAGTTTGCCATGGAAATTGGAAAAATGAGCCTCGGAGCTGAAGATCTAGGTTTTCTTTCTGCTTTTTAAGTGGGAAAGGAGGTGTTTCACAGCATTCCCCTCACTGCTGAGCATTTGTGCCAAAGATGTGAGATTATAACATGCAGGATGATATTCCGGGTGATGAATTTCTACTTTACTTGCTCCAGAATGTTCGAGAATAAGTATCCATCTGCAATTCCTGTAAGATAGCAAACTACTCTTTGCAAGTGAGTAGAAATGATAGTGCAACAGAACACCAGGGGATTGCAATGATGCTTCTGGAATCTGGGAGGGTAGCGGGAACAAGGACCGCGTCCCCTTCCTTCTAAGAGCCATCTATGCGTATTTGTGATGTACCTTGAGGCTTATTGCTCCTGTTGACCTGGAGCCTGGGGTCTTTACAGGGCATGTGGTGGGTAGGACTTGAGCAGACTTAGGTTTTGGCCTTTCTTCTCCCTTCCGTCGAGTTTTTTGGTGCCTTTGGAGAAGTCACTCAATTACTCTGTCTTTGTTTCCCTACCTGCAGTACAGGATGGAGACAAGTCCCATGCACAGGAGGGATTTGAAATGGAAGAATCTCAACTTTTAGGGAAAAAAATAATTTTTTAAAATATGAGAGTTTAGCATCATTACTTATTGCAGGAAAAAGTAGTGTTGGAAGCAGGATTGTAGAGGAGATAATTTAGGGCCCGAGTATGGCTCCCGTTGTACTTCGTGTTACGGACTGTTCAATTGCTTAGTTGAGTGTTGCCTCTCTGTCTCCGATTTGTCCAGTGTCAACATCCCTATGAACTGCATCTCACATGGATGCTTGATTCCTCTGTGGTCTGATTTATTATCTCTGGTTGATGCAAAGCGAACCTCCGTGTGAAATCAAGAACAACTTATAACCTGCCTCGACAGCAGATATCCAAAACGTTATTCACAATGAATGAGTTCGTTGGTCCTGTTCTTTGTCTCTGGATGAAGGAGCTAAAGCAGGGACAGGTTATTTCTGCCACAGATACCTTCGCCTTAACTTCGCGAACTGGGAAATATATTGGCCTGTCTCTTACCTTTGACGGCACAAAGAAATAGGACATAGACAGTTTACAGTTAACTGGCTGAAAGTGAAGCTGGCCCTTTTTCTGCTGAGCAAATAGAAAATCATTTCTCTGTCCCATCTTCATAGGGGAACATGAGCTCCCAGAGCTTCTAGACATGGAAATCTCTCTCTTCTCCTCTTCCAGCTCCCTCTATACACTGTCTTATCATCTGAGAAGACTCATGGTAAGAAGCTTGATTGCACCTTGAAAAACCATCATTTATTTCACCAATTGGACCATTTAATTATTCAGAGCTAGACTTCGGGGTCAGATGACCAAGATTCAATTGTTTTTCCACCTTAGGGACATTATTTCCTCTCTGGGACCTGTTTTCCTAATCTGCAAATGGAGTTAATGGTACCTGATATTAGATTGTTGGGAGCATTAAATCTGATAACTCCTGGAACGTACTGAGGGGGGTGCCTCATTAAGAAACGCCTGGCATTTTCCTCTTTCCATTTTCTTTTTAATGAGGACGTTGGCATCTTATAAATATCAAGTTATTTGTTAAAACAAGAAAACTGTGTTATCTAAAACCTGCCTTACAAACTCTGTTGGCCAAAATTTCTCCTACACTTGACCTTTATGACAAAGAGACTGGTGAAAGAAATGTCAATATGAAGAACGTGGTCACAACTCTATTTCTAGGCAGAATCCAGGGTCAGCATTCATTTTCCCTTAGCCCGAAGTTTTTGATCTCTGGGCAGAGATGACTGATGTTCAGAGGGAGAGCACCAAAGCCCTACCAGAGTCACCGTCACACACCAAGATGCAACACACATCAAGATTTCCTCTCCTTACTAAGGTAGGAAAATGGACCAACATAGTAAGTTTTCAACATTGACTTGAGGGGGGAAATAAAGGTTAGTTATAGGATGAAAACTGTTAGCTGGATAGGTATATTGATTACACCCTCTTCCTTCTCAGCTTTCTGGTTGACATCATCCTGTCCTTGGGGATCTTGGGCTGTGTTACATCGGCAGTGGGAGTACTGGGGGCTCTGTGGCATTGTGGAAAGAACATGGGCTGGGAGTTAGTCTGACTTGAGGTCAGATCATGCCTTGGCTGATTTCTAGCTGTATCAACCTGGGGAAGTTACTTGGCATCTCTGGACCTTCTTTCCCTCTTCCTCATGATGGAGAAAATCATGGCTTCTTCAGAGGGTTGCTGTGAAAATGAAATAAACTGAAGGTTAAGGACCTATCACAGTGCCTGGTATACAGAAGGTGCTCTTTAGGTATCTTTGTCCTTGTTAAAAATGTGTGTAAGTGTCTGTGTGTGTGCGTGAGAGAGAGAGAGAGAGAGAGAGAGAGAGATGACCAGATAACCACTGGGGGGAATAGACTTGGAGGAGGCTGGAGGGGATTTCTGGGGATGTTCTGTGTCTTGATTTAGGAAGTGGTTACATGGGTGTGTGCAAATCATAAAAAAATGAGTGATATACCGTAATGATTTGCCCACTGTTCTTATGTATTAAAATTTTACTAAAAACGTGTCTTTGAAATATATCACACCCACAAATATGTATTTACAGCAATGGGCCTCTTTCTTTCAGTGTCCAGAAGAGACACAATCTCAAAATGTCTTGGCATCTCCTTCCTTCCGCTGTTGATTTCTGCCTCCGACATCAGACGTGATCTATACCCATATTTCTCTTCGGACCTGGTATTCTTCCGTTGCCTCTGTCAGGTGGTGGGCTGGTGTATTGGGAGTCACATGGACTTTGGAGGCAGAGAAACCAGGGTTTGAATCTTGGGTTTGTGTTTTACAAGCCTCAGATTTCTTGTCTGCAATGTTGGCTGTGCGGATGAGAGATGATTCAGGTACACCATTTAGCACAGTGTCAGATGTGCAAAAGAATTAGCCTCATACTCTTTGGATTCATCTCTTGGGTAGAGTCACCCCCCTGCCCCCAGTCTGGAAAGACAATGTCTTTTGTAGAGCAGCCTCTTGATATTGACTCAATTGATTCTGTGCATGGGCATTTTCCTCTTCTAGAATGGGGGTATCTACCCAGTCTAGATCTGAATTCGCCTGGATCCTCCTAGAACTATTTAAGACCATTACCTCAGAACTGGGCTAAGCAGAGTAAATAGATGTCATGTGAGTGAGAACTTCTCTGTTGTTCTTTGCTTTCGTTTAAGCCAAATGTATAAGACTTGAATGTCCAATGCTTTGCTTCTGTTGGGGCCATTGGTTTTATTTTCTCAGCTCAGCTCAAGGCAGGGGTGGTCAGATATTTTTAGTATGCCACTTTTTAAGTATGTGTGGGCATATTTGTTTGCCTTCTTCTTTCCTCATTTATTTCACTGCATTTGGACGGGGCGCAACCTAGCTGTTACCAGGTAGCTACTATTCTTAGTGACTAGGCAGAATTCCACATGTGCCGAACAGCATACAAAGAAAACATTATTCCAGCTGCTTTTTTTTTCCTCCCTTAGTTTCTGAATTACAGATGGAAGTGACTAGACTTTGATATGCAACTACATGATGAGTGTTTTAAAAAGGGAAGAGGTAGCGAGTCTTTGGGTCATGTTTGTTGGTCTATTGCCCAGAATCCTTTTGGAGGGCTCTGGGACAAGAGGTGGCTCTGTTCTTTCATAATTAGTAATCTGGTTGCAGTAATGTAATTGCATGCTGTGTAATAACAAACAGCCATAACAATAAGTATCAAATTATGTGCCCCATGGAAAGTCAAGTCCGGGATCCAGTGTCTCCAAATGGGGTCCATGGAACGCTTGCATCAATGACACCAGGTGTGCTGGTTCAAAATTCGGATTCCTGGGCACCATATGCAGAGATTCTGATTCAGTGGGGCTGGAGTGGAACTCAGGTATATTCCTTTTAAAAAGCTCATTTGGGTGATTCTGATGCTCACCAAATTATCGAATTACTGCCTCTAGCACTCTAAAAGTTTGGAGGGTGGAAAAGTCCCTATGTGAGGTTGTAGGGTTTATGGAAGAGACAGAGTGACATCTGGATCTTGAAGGATGAACGAAACATTGACAAAATTACCATATTTTAGTTGTTTCATAAAGCCTTTTGGTTATTATAATAAAAGCGCATGTTTAAAAATAGAAAATACTATAAAATATAATAGGAAAAGATCACTTGTAACTCCATCACTATCAAAACATTTGTTTATAGTATTTCACTGCTTTGTTTTTCTTATGAGTATCTTTTCAGACCATCTTGTATGTATATTTTGTGTCTTGCTTTTGTTCACCTAACATCGTAACTTAAGCATTTCCCATGTTATTACAACCTTCCCATAAACATTTTCTTTTGATTGTAGAATTCTTTTTAATTGGTTGTAGCCTATTCTATAGAGTGAATTTCCTTTCTTATCAGTGTACCTGGGAACCCAGGCAGAAGGGACAGTGGTGTTGATGGCTTCTATTTCCAAAGGAAGCTGTATACTTCGATTTTTCTTCAAAGTTGTTACCACAGCCAAATGATTAAGAACTTCCCATTTGCTGGAATCAAGATGACTGTGATTACATACTGTTTTGGCAACATAACAACCACATTCCAATGTATTTTCCTTTTAAAACACTGACTGATAAATATCATTTCCTCGTGATGAAGGCAGATAGGAATCAGAAGGATAGATTGAAATTTCTTTCCATTCTGTATGGAGAACCATATAGAAATGAGCATTTAAGTCATTTGGCCCCATGCTGGGTGATGGAATAGCGCCATTTGGCTTATTCTTACTGATGGCAGGGTAATGGCTCTCCTTAGGTTTGGGCTCAACTAGACTGAGGAGCCTACTCAGAGAGTTGGGGAATCAGGCAACTTCTGTCAATAGTTTAGTTTCTGGCAGAGGCTCACAGAGGTCAAGATACTCTTTAGAGGGTGTGTGTGTGCATGTGTGTACACACGTATATGCACACCTCTGAACGTATATGTGAGAGAAGGTGCAAATACTGGTATATGTGTCTTTGTAGCTGAAAAAATGTCACATCAAGAATAAGCTTATGAGGACAATCTGAGAGGTCATAGCTGAGCTTTTGCATGTCTTTGAATCTGAATCCCATAAAAAGACAGAGCAACAAAGGCAATAAAAGAAATTTAAAAACTCATGGGTAGCATCTACAAAAAAATGATGAGACAGAATGTCCCCATCAACCCCCAAAATGAGTGTGTGGATAAAACCACCAACAGCTACAGTTGCATGTGGCATTGGAAATCGGGTATGAGAAAGGAAAGACCAAGTTACTTGTGACGACGCTGAGAGTTTGAGAAGTCCAAAATCACCATTGGGTCCTCCTGGAATGCTGGGCAGACCATTTTAAGGACAACTGCAGAAACTGGGGGGTGTCTTGGAGGCTCCCATTGAGAATGAGTGCGGGGGTCTACAGGAAAGGCTGATGGTGTTGGAATGGTCTGGGAGTGTGGGCTTATGAACTCTCAGAACTGACAGACCTAAGCATTCTTCCAGGATGAAGTCCTGTACGAGAAGAAAGAGCTGGGAGCAGAAACCAAAGTAGACAGGACAGAGACAACGGGGAAAATGACAGAAGTTTAGACAAAAGGGCGAGAGAGGAGCAGAAGAGGAAGCTCTCCAAAAATCAAGAGGCTGTATTTTTAATCACTTCATGATAGAAGCAGAACAGGGGACCCTAGAGCCATGAAGGAGAGAAGCCATCTCTCCCTCCTAAAAGTATAGGAAAACTGATTTTGCTTAAAAAAGAGCAACATAAAAGGATCATAGCTGAATCCCATAAAAAGTTATTATGATAAAAAAATACAAAGTAGAATGCTGAATAAACGTATTAGAAAACAATTGGGAACTGTAAAGTCTTATATACATATAGGGAACATATAGATAGATAGATAGATAGATAGATAGATAGATAGATAGATAGATAGATGATGAAAGCACATATAAAATCATAAAATCGTAGCTGCAAACAGGTGAGAACCATAATCAAGCATTTCAAAACTAGCTAGAAGAAGCCAACAAAATGAAAAAATAGCATAAAGCTGAACTAGGAAGTCTTTGAAACGAGACAATTGGAGGAAAAAAAATTAGAAGAGAGACAGAAGAAGTTATGAAAAAACTAGAAAGAAAAGAAAAAACCATTTCAGAAACGAAGGAACAAAGTAGTGAATAAACCCAATGGATAATGCCTTAAGAGTACGTAGAAGGGAGGAGGGAGAAAAATCTAAACACTCAAAAATAAATTAAGACATGAAAACGATTTCCTAGAAATGGAAATATACAAAAGACAGGCAAAAAAGATCCAAAATATACACAAAACAGGAGTCTTTGAAGGAAAAAACCCCAAAGCAATAGAACAGAACAAATATTAAAAACTGTAAGGAAGTTTCAAGAAAACTTTTATGAAATATAAAAAGCTAAAAAACTGTGCATTGAAGAGACATACTCTGTATCGTCCCAGATTGGCCAGCACTGAGCCTTATTCTAGTAAAACCATTGGACTTCAAAGGAAAGTAAAATAAAAGTTTGGAGAGAGGAGAGAGTTACTAACCAGCTTCTGGTGGTTTGCTGGAAATCTTTGGTATTTCTTGCCTTGAGGAAGCGTCACCCCCATCTCTTCCTTCATCTTCACGTGGTGTTCTCCCTGTGCGCATGTCTGTCTCCAGACTTCCTCTTTTTATAAGGATAGCAGCCCTGTTGAATTAGGGTCTACCGTAATGAGCTCATTTTGACTTGATTACCTCTGTAAAGCCCCAATCTTGAAATAAGGTCACATTCTGAGGTACCGAGGGTTAGGACTTCAATATATGAATTTGTTGGGGGGGATGAGGGACACAATGCAACCAATAACAGGAATTATGTAAAAATGACCATCAGAATAAAAAGACAAATCTTCCTATATATGAAAAGGTATGTTGAAGAATGGTACTGAGCAAAGGACTTCTTAGTGAGAGAGTCTGTCTCTCTCTGTTTTTATCTATCTATTTATCTCTCTGTCTATACCCACACACACACACAAACACACACACTGTGTGTGTGTATATATATAATATAATGATTACCTATGGAAGGAGGAAATAGACTAGAGGAAGTAGAAGCTAGACTTCTTTGAATATATACTGTTATATAGATTTGACTTAGAGCTATTTGAATATTTTACCCAATTATGAAAAATAAAATAAAAAAGAAATTCCTGTATACTGAAAATAAAACAAGTAAATCTAATTTTTGCAATAACCACATAGAAAGGAACTATTCCAAGTGACTTTAAAACTGAACTTTGTCTGTTGGACTACACTCTAAAGACAAAAAGAAGAGCAAAACATCTCGTGCTGTTCTCAGTATTCTTGAGGATGGTAATAATGTTGTTTTTTGGAGACTTGTATGTGCTTAGTGTGAGATAAAGAAAATTAGTAATTATGTTGATGACATTGTAGGGGAGGAAAAGTGATCGTCCCTCTACCTTTCTAGATTCTTGGCTGAGACCAACCCCCGTAATAAAAGACAGATTATCTGGAGAAAAACAAACAGGAGTTTACTAACATGCACACCTCCTGTACACATGGAGATAGCCAGGAAAACTGAGTAACTCCCTGAAACGGCCCTCGTCACCACCTTAAATACCATCTCCAGCTAAAGACGAAAGAAGATGTTGGAAGGTGGCGGGAGGCCAGTTATGGGAGATGACCAGGAAAAGCACAGTAAACAAGGATAAGGTCATTATTCAGATTTAAGTCAGGCCATCTCCACTGACAAGAGTTTCTAGAGACTGAGTCATCCTCCTTTTCCTGGTATAGAGAGGATGTCACCCTTACAAGTGGAGATTTCCGTTATAAATGTAAATGTCGCTTACAAAAGGGTAACTTCTCAGTTTTCAGAGTTTTTCCAGTGTCTGCTCTTTTTCAAAAATAATCAGCTCAAAATAATCCTGATGCCAGAGAGGTGTGTTCTGGGGTGCTATATTTTGCTCCTGTTCAACATTGAGAATGAATATTTTGTCATGAGGAAAAGAAGAGATCTGTGAGGTTGTGTCCTGAGCTTGAATAAAAAGTGTCAATGTGAACTCATGATGTATTTTAACTTAAAATAGCTCTACTCTAAAACAGTGACCAACCCAGCACCCTTAGCACTCAGATTTTGGGTTTTAAATACTATTTTCCATGGAGAGAAACCATTGGGAAAGTGGCTCTCTCAAGGGGCTGACCCTTCCTAGAGCGACTTTTCATGGCAGATGGAGAGCAAAGCAGTTCCCAAAGATTGCAGGTCCAAAGAACTCAGAAGCCAACCTGAGGTCCCCATCGCCAGAGATGGAACAGTTTGGGCTTCAATAGTGGCATTAACTGCAAGGGACTGAAACACACAAAATCCATGAGTTTCTAGTCATACATTTGTGAGTTTATAATAAAATATTTTAAAAGATAACTCGTTGGGAACCTTTGGAGGATTCTGGGAAACCAATTCATTGTTTTAGAAACCTACGTAGCGGAGGGAGAACTATTCCTCTGCCCTCTCGGTCCTTCTGTCTGGTGTAAGAATTAAATTGACATGAGACAGAATAACAGGAGAAAATCACACCAAGTTTGATAACATGTATCCATGAGAGAAAGTCAGGAAAACTGAGTAACTCACCAGAATGGCTGAAGCCACCACCTTAAATACCATCTTCAGCTAAACACAAAGGAGGATGTTGGGGTAGTGGTTTGGGACTTCAGAGAGGAGGAAGGCAATTTACATGGAGATGGAAAGGCAAATGTTTGATAAACAAATGTTTGCTGAGCCATCTATAGACAATGTCACCTGAGAGAGAACTTTGATAAAAATAGGCTTTAGCAAGGATCCTCCCAGTCTACCATACCCAGTGTTATCTATGGTGGTGGCCTGTCCCCTTCTGTCTAAAATTCTTTTAGGCAGTTGGGGGAGAGTCTAAATTTCTTTCATGGTCTTTTGTCCTTAAAAATAATTGAGCCAAAGAGATACATTTTGGGGTGGCCAATTCTGATCCCCCACACCTACATAAAGGGAAAGAATCAGCATTTATTCTGCCTTTCTTATATAAACTATCCCTCAGGCTAATCAAATAGTTGATGGAGGAAAGTTTCTGTTTTCAGCATCGTTCCAGGCAATAAATGAAGAAAGAATAGTGGAATTGGAAAGTCACTGCATTGCAAACTCGAATGAATTAGTGGATCTATGCAATGATCATCAACGCCTGTTAATGTTTCAAAAAGAGACAACTAGAAATTTTTATTTCCTGAAGAAAGTACACACATCACCTATGACATAGCCTTGGAAAAATAAATGAAACCTACATCTGATCAAAGGTCTAGATTAAACCACCAATTTCCAACAAATATGGGAGGAGATTTGAGCCTGTTAAATGACGTCATGGGAAGTCATCAGCAAAGCTTGACTCTTGGAGACTGAGATAAAAGAACCCATTTTTTCAACCAAAAATGCAATGAAATAAAATAAGAAGGTAGAAGGGTGACCTATACATTAAAAGAGACTTGAGACGGGGCCAGCCCAGTGGTGTAGTGGTTAAGTTTGCCTGCTCTGCTTGGGAAGCCTGGGGTTTGCAGGTTCAGATCCTGGGTGTGGATCTACACAGTGCTCATCAAGCCATGCTATGGCAGCATCCCACATACAAAACAGAGGAAGATTGGCACGGATGTTAGCTCAGGGTGAATCTTCTTCAAGCAAAAAGAGAGGATTGGCAACAGTTGTTAGCTCAGTGCCGATCTTCCTCACCAAAAAAAAATTTAAATAAATAAGAGACTTGAGTCTTATTAACCAATCATAATATATAGATTTTGTTTGTATTCTAATTCAAAGAAATAAAATGTTTAAAAGGAAAGTATATAGGACAACCAGGAAAATGTGAGCACAGACCAGACGCTTGATAACCTTAAAGATTAGAAAAAAATTTCCAAGTGTGATGACTGAACTGTGATGATATTTGAAAAGGAGAGCCCCTGACTGTTAGAGATACATATTGAGATATTTACACATGAATTGATATGATGTCTGGGGGTCACTTCAAAATAATTCAGGGAAAGGAGGACATTCGTAAGAATATGGACAAAACAAGATTGGTCACAAAAATTGTTGAAACTGGGTGATGTGGTACACAGGAATTCATTATAATTGTCTTTCTCTTTTCTGTGTTTGACATTTCCCATAATGATAAGCTTAAAAAGAATATGGTGACCTAAGTCTATGGAAACGTTCCTGTAAATGATCTAATTGTGCTATAACAAAGCCTTGCAGATAGGTAAAAATCTACCAGCCCGATTTCTTTTAGCACTGGGTAATTATGTGACAGGATAGAGGTGTTAGCTAATGCTACGGGGTAATCATATTGCAACATGTCAATGTATCAAATCAGCACGTTGTACACCTCAAACTTACACAATGTTCTATGTCAGTTACATCTCAATAAAAATAAATTAGAAAAAAAGGAAATAAGAGAACATCAAAAAAATTATGAGAACAGCACGGCAGCACTGCCTTGATGATTATGGGGGAGAATTCATCAAGTCGGGAAATTAATAACAAACAGCACGGATGGCATTTTCAGTTTTTATTCTAACACTCGTTCGTGCTTCCCTGTCTTGGAGTTCTTTCAGCTCCTTATGGGCGCCTGACAGTCACAATGACTGGTATCTTTTCAGTCTGGAGCCCATGCCAACTTCTTTGCCTCCTCTAAGTTAGCTGTGGGGCTTAGAGACCGCTGGGTGAAAGGTTCTCTGGTTAGAACGGGGACTTTTCCAATATCAGCAGAATGAGTCTATGATGTCACTTTCTATATGGTATGTGGGTGGGTATTTATAGATACATGTAATTATATAACATACAATTTTTATATATAATATTTATATATTATATATTATACTATAATATATAATTTTTAAAAATCCTGTTACGTATATCTAATGTCCCTTATATGTGTATAGGGTTTTACAGTTCTCAAGTGTTTTCTAATACATTCACTCATTCAGTGAGTATTTATTAAATGCTTAGATAGCTGGCACTGCACTAAATGATGAGGACACAGTGTGAAAGACCAGATTCTAGCTTATGCTCTAGTGCAGGGTGACATCAATACTCAGGTGAAAAAACTAATCATAGCTTTTGAAATGAGCTATGGGGCAAAAAAAAACAAAAAACAAAAAACAAAAAAACCCAGAGAGCTGTGGTAAAGACTAATGGGCAAAGGCTGTGCTAGAAAGGGAAGACCTCTCAGAGCAGGTGACACTTAAGCTGAAACCTGGAGGATGAATAGGAGCCACTACTGATGGGAAGAGCTGGGGGAAAAGCATTTCAGGCAGAGGGAACAGCCAGTGCAAAGACTCTGAGGCGGGAAAAAGCTGATCACAGTCTGGAAATTGTAGAGGTCTGTTATGGTTAGCGTACAGTAGTTCCGCCTTACCCATGAAGGATACATTCCAAGACCCCCAGGGATGCCTGAAACCACGGATGGTACCAAATCCTACAGTAGTTCCGCCTTGTCTGCAGTTTCATTTTCCTCCTTATCCGCGGTCTTGTTTTCCACAGATAATTGAAACTGCGGAAAGCAAAATCGTGGATAAGGGGAGACTACTATATAATGAGCGAGAGGGAGAGTCGTCCAAGATATGGGGTCTAATTTGGCCTTAAAAATAACCATGTGGAGCTGTCCTCATGCTCCTCCCATTGTACAGATGGGAGAAGTAAGGCAGTCCTCTTTTGTCATTGCTGGTAAGTCACAGAACAAAATCTCAGATCCTTTTCATCAGGCTCCAGATCTGGTGTTTCTTCCAAGCAGATAAAATGAACCTGTTACAGTCTTAGCCTCTTCTTGCCGCACTTTCTTCACGCCCAGAGAGGTCAGTTGAAGCTGTGTGTGACCTGCCCCCGGGGAGGGACTTGCATTGCAAAGAGCCGCAGGATCCCGTGTGCTCCTCAAGTTGACATCAGCATTTCTTCACAGGTTTTGCTGTGGGAGTAGGAAATGTGGGCACAACTTTTGAATGTCTCAGAAGTGTCTGTGGGTATATAGCAGAATTTACTGTCGCATCCATCTGCTGCTCTCCCTCTGTCTCGCTGAGTAACCTGCCCTTTGAGATGAAGAACCGGAGCCGCGTTATGTCATCAGAACAGAGATTGAGACATCACTCTGATTCCGGCGGAGCAACTGGCTTTCAGCTTCTGAGATGCCAACTGTTGATTTCCTGTTTGCTCTTCTTCAAAGAGGAAACTGATTAACAGTCTTCTGGAGAATGATCTTCATGGTGACCTTGACCTGGGTCACAGAGTGGGAGAAACTGGATGTCATCACTGATGGTGGACACTTCCTTTATGGCGGGGAGGAGGGGGAGCCCGATGGAGCACTTTACATACTCATGTTAATTGTTAGAAAAACCCAGCCAGACTAGGAATGATAATCACCCTTCTGCAAATGAGCGAACTGAGGCTCCGTGGGGTAAGCGCCTGCCCCAGTTCACACAGACGGGAGGAGGCTGAGCCGGGCTCTGCAGCTCTGCTCCCCGGAGCACACAGCTTCTCCACGGCTGCCTCGAAGAGGGAGTGGTTGATGCTTTGCTCACACTACGGCATCATCGTGTTCTAGAAATGTAACATCCAGTTGGCTCACGTTGCATGTAAGAGGCTCAGAAAGGTGGAGAATGTGTTCACCCAGCTCATAAACAGCACAGCCAGGATCCGAGTTCTAACTCCAAGTCCACTGCCTTCTCAAACCGTCACTGCCTTGTTCTGGCCGAAGGTCTTTTTCTTCATTACCTTGGTGGTCAAGCTTCAGGGTCAACCTCATTGAGAATGTCCTTCCATTTGGACTCGTGAGTCCTTCTATTTCAGTTTGCTTGGAGTTGGGATTGAGGCTAAGAGAGGTATATATTCATCAAAGTCTACTCCCCTGGGGAAAGCCATCCAATTGAGCTGAGTTGTGTGTGTGTGTGGCGGGGGGAGGATGCGGAGGGACACACTGACATGCGGGCACATTGACATACACGCTAGTTAACATTCAGCGGCAGAGTTGCCTAAGCACGTGAGTGAGTTCTGCCCCCACCTCTCAGCTCCGGAGTGGGTGGAGTGCTATATGCTGAGTGCCCAGGTGTGCACATTCTTCATACACCTTCCCACACACCAAAGGGCTTAACCTAGTATGGGGCAGATGGCCTGCAATGACCGTTATTAATTTTTATTATAATTTTCCCATTTCCAGAGGGAAATAATATTTCCTAAGTTTCAAAGAGATGAGGAAATGGAGATTGAGACTTAACTAACTTCCCCAAATCACACGATGAGCAAATGAGAGACCCAGGACTCAAACCCGGGCCTGTTTAAGTTTTGAACCTGGTGTCTTGCATTCCAGCCGCGCCCTGAGTGGGGGCCGTGGAACAAACTGGTTGATTGGAGATGCATTACCGTGATCAGTTAGGGAACGTGGGCAGTTAACTCTCTCTTTGTTGTTGGAAGCCGAACGAAGAGTTTTGGGCCCTCGTGTTTCAGGCCTTGGGCAAGTTCATTAATAGCAGCGAGCTGAGCCCATCAGGATAGACGGTTTTGTATTCCGTGAATGTGGCAGCCTTTGCCTGATAAGGCTCGGCTTCCGAGATCTCATTCCTCAACCAGTGTGGCGCCAGGCCGGCCACCTGATGGAGAGGGGCTTCCCTCCGAGGGATGAATTTAGAAGTCATGCCAGCTGAACAGCTTCAGAGGACGTGCATCCTTTGCAAGGCTCCTTTGGGGCGGGGCTTGCCTGCCTGAGATTCCATTGCTGGAACTGGAGTGCTCACCCGCAGTTTTCTGTAACTCCACTGAGCTTATTGGTCGTGTTAGAAGACGGCACAAACATGGCTCTGGCTGCTGATTGCTTGGATTGCCAATCTTGGATGCTGCTTGCTACCAGCACCCTGTTCAGCTCCCAGGTCTTACTTTATCAAGGTGACTGAGGGAGACACCAAGAGGTCAAAGCCATTGAAATAAGAGTTTCCAGTTACTCATAGTTCTCCTAGAAATAAGAGACAAGGCTGCCACACGGGGCCACCAGAGGAGGCCAGGTTTGGGTCAGAAAGCAGAAGCTGGAAGGAGCAGGAAGTTTAGGCCAGAGCTTTTATTGGGGTTTCCAAGGGGCAGGCAAGACAGGATGGGGTAAACAGTTTAGGATTGGCTATTTTGGATAATTTCAGCAGGCTCTAAACTGTAGGGGTGGTCCCTAGTTGCCTGGCAGCTGGTCCTTGGTGATTAAGAAAGAGGAATGTTGCCTTCTAGGGTCTAAGAGCCAGATAGAGGAGGTCTGACTCTGGATTGGTTCCTTTCCATGTCAAAGGCACGCTCCTGCTGAGCCCTTTGGCATCGCTAAGAATGGGCTAGTTTGGGAAGGGACAATCTTTCCCCAGCCAGAAAGATTCTTTAAGAGATCATAATATACAGAAAATTAAAAATATGTACAGTACACACATCTGGCTTTGAGCTGGTTCAGGATCCTAGACCCGGGGGTTTTTGTTGGGTTCTAGATGCCAGCTTCAAGGTGGAGTCTTGGCTTCCACTCTTATTGCTGATGGGAGACAGCAGAATGGAGGAGGGAGCACGCAGCAAAGGATCAGAAGATGGGGGTCTGGCAGTAACTTGGTTTGTGGCATAAGACCGTTAATCTCCTCCGTTGCATACATGAGAGAGTTGAATTACCTCATTGTTTCCCGGAATGTGGGATGCACTTGGTAAGTGAGATGGTCTTCGATGGTAGAGCCCAGCATTAAAGACCGTGGACTCACAGAGTGGGCGTGCAATAATGCACTAATGCTAGAATTTAATAATATGGTGTGTTTTATTTTTATGGTGTTTATTTATGTAAGTGACACAGAATTTCCCATTTATGCAAGCCACAAAATTTCCCTTAAGATAGCTTAATTACATTTTAAAAAGTGAGTTGATTTATAGACAAATTATAAGTGATGGCAAATATCCGTGATTGAAGTTGAAGAGAAATGGATTGGGGAGTTGTCTATTTCTCCCTTTAATACTATCATATATTTTGGGATTCTGTTATTAAATGCATACACATTTATGATGGTTATATCCTCCTGACGAAATGGCCCTTTTATCATCGTGAAATGTCCCTCTGGTAATACTCTTTGTCTTGAAGTCTATTTTATCTGACGCTCACACAGATGCTCCAGCCTTTTAATGCTTACCGGCCGTGTGGTGTATCTTTTTTCTATTCATTTGCTTTCAATTTGTCTGTGTCTTTATGTTTAAAGTGCATCTCTTGAAGATAGCAAATAGTTGGTCTTGCTTCTCTTTTTCCGTTCTGAGGATTTCTGCCTTTAGGTCGACTACCGTTTAAGGTGACTATTGATATGTTTGGATGAGGTATGCCATTTTTTCTTTGTTTCTCCTGTGTTTCATCTCTGTTCTCCCGGTCCTGCTGTATTCGTTTTCTATGGCTGCTGACACAAATTAGCATAAACTTAACGGTTGTGGGACTGAGGTCTGCATTTCCTTGCTCTCTGTGGGCTGGGGGCTGGTGCGTGCCCCTCGAGGCTGCCGCATCCCATCTCAGACTTTTCATGTGGTCCCCTCCAGCAATGGGGCGTCGTGTTCCTCTCATCCTTTGAATCGCTCCGGCTTCTCTGCCCTCTCTCTCTGACTCCAGCTGGAGAAAGTTCTCTGCTTTTAAGGACACGTGATTAGATTGGGCTCAGGGGTAGGCTATTCTCCCTATTTTAAGGTCCTTAAATACACCTGCAATCCTTTTTCGTGCGACAACACATTCACAGGATCTAGGCATGGGGGCATAGACATCTTTGGGGGCATTCTGCCTCGAACACCTGCCTTTAATAAGTTTTTAGGATACTTTAGAATTCCGTTTTAACTTAATTATCGGTTTTAGCTGTATGTCTTGCATTTTTAAAATGATTGCCCTGGGGATTACGTCAAACATCCTTAGCTTTTCAAAGGCTGCTGAGGGTTAATATTGTACCACTTCATGTAAAATGTAGAAGCTTTGCACTGTATAGCCCGCTTACCCCCTCTCATCGTCCTTGCTGCCATAGTGCGATGTGCATGACACCTACATACATTAAAACCCCAGGGGACAATGTAAGAATTTTGGCTTTAAACAGTCATATGCATATGTATTTTTTAAAATTAAGAGGGAAAATAGTCTTTTATGCTTCCTCAGAGAGTTACCATTTCTAATGCTCTTCCTTCATTCCTGAAGGAATCTGAGTTTCCTTCTGGTATCATTTCCCTTCAGCTTGAAGAACTTTCGTTAGCATTTCTGGAAGTGACGGTCAGCGGGCAGTGAATTCTTAGTTTTGTTTTATCTGAAAAGTCTTTAAGTTGCTTTCATTCTTCGAGGGCATTTCCACCAAATATAGAATTTAAGAGCTTTCTTTCAGCACTTTAAAGACGTCATTCCACTGTCTTCTGAACACTATAGTTTCTAATCTTAAGTCTGTGGAAATTTTGAATCATTATCTCCTGTGTATAATGTGTCGTTTTTCTCTTGCTCGTTTCAAGATTATCTTTTTCTTTTGATTTTCATCAGTTTGACTATGATTATGCCTCTCATAGCTTTCCTCACATTTATTCTGTTTAGGGTTCTCTGAGCTTTTGAATTTGTAATTTTAGTTTAGTTTTTTTTTAACCAAATTTGGGAAGTTTTTAGCCATTGTTCTTCAATATGTTTTTTCCTACCCCTTCGTTTTCTTTCAGGGACGTTGATCACATGTGAGTTAGACCTTGCTCTGCTAATTTTTAAACGTCTCTCTTTTTCAGATGTGTAATTTCTATTGCTCTATCTTCAGGTTCTCTGATTCTTTCTTCTGTCATCTCCATTCTCATATTAAGTCCCTCTGGTGAATTCTTTATTTCAGATACTTTCTCTTGGTCACTAGATTCAAGAGGAAGTGAAAGAAGCCGCCTGTCAGCGGGGAGGATGGTAACAAACGTGTGGCCATCCTCAGTTCACCCACTTGATACTGAGTGCTTCTCCTCTCCCTACCACCATGTCCTTTGTTCACGCCCTCATCTCCTTACAGAACCCCTGAAATGGCTGGTAGCGAGGAGTCCTCTTCCCTCCAGTCTTGCCTCTCTCAAACGTCTATCTGCACAACTCCTTGCCTTCTTGAGAAAGCCCTTCTCTATCTCCCAGAGTGAATGAACTTTCCATCTTTCCATTATTCTATGATGTTCTCTACGTACTATAGTATTGACCATACTGTCCTGATTATCAGATCTATTTGTCTTCCTCACCAACTAGTCTGATTTCTCAGGGGAAGGGGCTATATTCGATACATCCGACTTTTCTCCCACTGAGAGTTCACTGGCCCGTGTCCCCAAGGTTGGGACTGTGCCTGCTTTGTTTATTATGCCCCCAGACCCTAGCGCCATGTCTAGCTCATCAGAGATGCTTCATAAATATTTCTTGGACTGGAATGAGTTTTTTTTTTTTTCAATTCACAGTCGGTTAAGGCAGAACTGGCTCCCAGATTTGTTTTCCCCTCGAAGTTAATTCTTTCTAGGGCTCTCCAGCAGCTGAGTGAATCTAAACAATCCTCAAGGCCTCTTTTCCAGTATAGCCAGCTTATGGCTTTATCCCTGTATCTCATGAGCACTTTCTTTCATGTTTTAAAATATAAGCTGAGTTTAATAGGGTGAAAAGGATTGAGGATTTTCCTGCACTGGTCACTGCACCAGTCTCTCTGATGGGTAATGCACCAAGCCCTGCTCTCCTTCTTGGTTTTAAACTTGAGGAAATTGGCTCCAAGCTCCAGGACTAACACGCAGATTGTGCATCGTATACTTGTTGCTTTGGACCATGAAATTTACAGGTGAATTTATCCTGGAATAGTGTAAGAAAGGGAAAAAAGAGAGTTCACTGATTCACCTGGAAGCCCAGGAGGTTGGATCCTGAAGGCGGAAGCCATGTGCTCACTCAAACTTTGAATCTGAGCTTCTTTTTCTATTTCAGCTATTCTGAGGCTCGGCACAGAGCAAGAACTCAGTGGATGTCTTTGGAATTAAAGTTGTCTCTGCCTAGAGCAATGATTCTCAAACTTTAGCGTGCATAAGAATCACCTGGAGAGCTTGTTAAAACATGGATTCTGGGCCCCCCTAGAAGGTTCAGTAGGTCTGAGGTGGGGCCTGAGATTATGCATGTCCTTGAGGCTCCCGTGTGATGCTAATACAGCTGGTCCATGGGCTACCCATTGGGTGGCAAGGCTTTAAAGCAGTGGTTCTCAACTGTGGAACTCTGCACATTTTGGGCTGAACAATCCTTTTTTTATTATTTTTAAGGTAAGAACACTTAACATGAGCTCTACCCTCTTCACAAATTTTTAGTGGTGCAATACAGTATTGTTAACTACAGGCACTGTGTCGCAGCAGATCCCTAGAACTTATTCATGTTGCATAACTGAATATACCCGTTGAATAGCAACGCCCCATGTCCCCTCTCCAACCCCCTGGCAACCACCATTCTACTCTCTGTTTCTGTAAGTTTGACTGTCTCAGATTCCCCATTTAAGTGTTGTCACGTACCATTCGTCCATCTGTGTCTAGCTTATCTCGCTTGGCATAATGTCCTTTAGGTTCATCCATGTTGTCGCAAATGACAATATTTCCTTCTTTATTAAAGCTGAATAATATCCCATTGTATGTATATGCCACGTTGTCTTTATCCATTCATCTGTGGTGGACATTGGATTGTTTCCTTATCTTGGCTATTGTGAATAAAGCTGCAATGAACATAGGAGTGCGGATATCTCTTTGAGATCCTGAGTTCAATCACTTTGTCCAGTTTCTCAGCAGTGCCATTGCTGGATCATTTGGTAGTGCTATTTTAAATTTTCTTTTGCAAAACCTCCATCCTCTTTCCTCCAGTGGCTGCACTAATTTACACTCCCATCAGCAGTGTACAAGAGGTCCTTCTCCACATCCTCATCGACACTTATCTTTTGTTTTTTGATAATAGCCATCCTAGCAGGTGTGAAGGGGTCTCTCATTGTGGTTTTGATTTGCATTTCCCTGGTGGTTAGAGATGTTGAGCATCTTTTCCTGTACCTGTTGGCCTTTAGAGAAACGTCTATTCAAGTCCTGTGCCCGTTTTTTAATGGGTTATTTGTTCTTTTGTTACTGAGTTGTAGGAGTTTATTATGCATTTTGGAAGTTAACCCTTTATCAGAGACATGGTTTGCAAGTATTTTCTCCCATTCTGTAG
This sequence comes from Equus asinus, assembly GCF_041296235.1. Lineage (NCBI taxonomy): Eukaryota > Metazoa > Chordata > Mammalia > Perissodactyla > Equidae > Equus > Equus asinus. The sequence goes on from NC_091803.1 coordinate 41,535,611, forward strand.
GTTTCCTTTTCACTCTGTTGATGGTTTCGTTCGCTGTGCAGAAGCTTTTTAGGTCGATGTCATCCTACTTGTCTATTTTTGTTTTCGTTGCCTGTGCTTTGGTGTCATATCAAGGAAATCACTGCCAAGACCAATGTCATGAAGCTTCTGTCCTATGTTTTCTTCTAGGAGTTTTACAGTTTCATGTCTTAAACTTAAGCCTTTAATCCATTTTGAGTTGATTTTTTGTGTATGGTGTAAGATAAGGATCAAATTTCACTGGATTAATTCTTTATTGTGAGGAGTTTTCTCGTGCATTGTAGGATGTTTAGTGGCATCCTTGGTCTTTACCCATTAGATGCCAGTAGCACCCCCTCGCTCAAAGCTGTGACAACTAAATATGTCTCTAGACATTGCCAAATGTCCCCTGGGGGGCATAATCAGCCCCAATCCACTGCTCTAGGATTTCTGGTCTGGATGGCCCATGGACTGACGTATCATTCACTGAGTAGGTTCAGATGGTGGGTGATAAGGTCAGATTTAGAGTCTGTTGATTTCACTCGGCTCCTAAGGTACCGTAAGCACCCAGTTATTGGGACATAGAAGCCAAGTGGAATGGTCAGGCCTGGTGATATGGATTTGAGGTCCATCAGCATATAGTTGAAACCATAAAGAATGGATAAAATATCCAAGTAAATGTACTAAGAGAGGAGCAACAAACAGAAAACAGAACTTTGGGGAACATCAACTCTTTCAGAGGTGAGTGAAGGAAGAGGTGTTCATACAAAGGAATGATCAGGGATATAGGATAAGGAAAAGGAGAAAAAAGTGTCTCAGAAAACAGTGGAGGAGAGTGGGCAAGGAGAAAAGAGAGATAATATTTGAAAGAAGCAAGATTCACTAACACCAGGTCTGACAAGGGCTCATGGGACACAACTACCAGAAGATTGTCTTGAACATAGAGACCTGTGCTGTGTAATTTGATGGCCACTGACCACATGTGGCTACCGAGCAGCAGAAATATGGCTAGACCAAGCTGAGACGTGCCGTAAGTGTAAAATTCACATTGGATTTCAGATTTACTCTGAAAAAGAAAGAATGTAAAATATCTCATTAATCTTCTTTTACAGTGATGCACCTTGGAATGATAATATTTTGTATATATTGGGTTGAACAAGATACAGGATTAAAATTGATCCCACCTGTATGTATGATAAAATGTGCAGTTACACATGTGGCTTACATCCTATTTTTGTTGGACAGCACAGGCATGGAAGAGTTTCTGTGGAGGGGTGAGCACTCAGAGCAGCAGATAGTGAGCTGAGGAGTGAGTGGAAGGTGGGGACGTGAGCTGGAGGGTGGGCTGCTCTTTGGGCAAAAGGGAAGACAAATGATCACGTTGGAGAGCGTGGACTGCTTGCTCTCTGGCAGAAAAGGAAGACGAGTGATGGCATCGTTAGCTGGGAGAAGAAGCGTCGCTACAAAGAGTTTATTCTTAGGAGGGGAGGGGACTGAGCATGTTTGAGGCCAAGCATTGAAGAGCCTCAAGAGGGGAAGAAGTGATAGATGAGGACAGAGGAGAAAGAGCAAAGCAAGACAGCACCTGGAGAGAGCGTCATTGAGCAGGTGGGTGGGAGACGCAATTCTATCTTTAACCCCTTCGAGCCTCATTCTTTTCTCCTGAAAAATGGGGATCATGCTGTGATAAGGATGCTGCCTCCTAGGGGTTGTTCTGGGGTTTAAATGAGGTAAGAGAGGAGGATCAGCTTCGTAGGTGATGAAACGTTGCATGAAACTACTTCAGCCACAGTCCCCAAGCACCTTTCTCTCTGACGGTTTACTGCCTCAGCTCTGATGTGTTCAGAGCTCATATTCTTTATTGCCAGAGAGCTGCAGGAAGAAATCATCCCAAATTTCAAAATGTGGGGCCTTCTCAACCCCAGATCTACTACTCCCATATGGAACATGTGGGATTTTAAATAGTGATAGGCACTGGGTGACCCTCATTCGGGGAGCAGAGGCATCAGCATCACCTGGGGATACGACCCCAAAGTGCACATTCTCCGGTCCATATGAGTCCTACTGAATCAGACACTCTGAGGCAGGGCCTGTCTTCTGTGTTCTAACAAGCCTGTCGGGTGATGCTGGTCCAATCTAAACCTTTAGAACCTTGCTCTGGTTAAATCAGATCACCATCTTTAGTGCAAGGATTCTCAAACCTTGTGAAACCAGTTAAAACAGATCCTGGGCCTAAGAAGCTACCTATTTAAAATGTCCCTGGATTATTCTGTTGAGCTACCGTAAGACGTTGTAAAGCAGGGGTTGGCAAACGTTTTCTGTCAAGGCCAGATAGTAAAAGTTTTAGGCTTGGCAGACAAGGAGGCCATGTGTTCCACCACTGCAGCAGAAAAACAGCCACAGACGATATATGAAGGAATGAGTGTGGCTGTGTTTTGGGGGCCATATAAAATTGGCCAGTGGGCTGTAGATTGTGAACCTCTGCTTTAGAATCTAAATGTCACTCTTAGTTGTGATTCTGGTTTTCTCGTTTTCCCATCAGTCATTCTCCATCCATCCATCCATCCATCCGTCCATTCGTTCTTTAATTCAATGCTTTTCCTTGGGTCCTGACTGCATGCCAGACACTGAAGTGGGCATGAGAGATTGACTGCTGACTTCCTGGCAAGGTTCTTGATCTCAGGGAGCTTGTGGTCTCATCAAGTGTGTGTGTAGGGGGGTTGTTAAGCAGTATGAAAGTCTATTTCCATGTCTGGTGAAAATTGGGGGAGAGAGTTGACTAGCCATCCAAACAGCCCCTACCCCATAGCCAGGCCCCATAGGCTTTGTGCTTAATTTCCTGGCTTCCTAGCGGCCCAACTTGGAATGAAGTGGAGGCAACTTTTGGGATCATTTTTTGCTTTCACCCCACCAGTTGCCGGGTGTTCTTTGCAAATGGTTTACAGGGCTCTTGTCACCCACCAGCAGGCTAGAGCCATTTGTGAGTCAGACCAGACCAGCTGGTTGATCGGCACAGAGGGTTAGGAGACGAATCTGTTCTGGCTGTTGGTATGGAAATGCTGAAACACCATGCAGTGTTTGTTCTGCCAACATATGAGCATGCCACAGATAGTAATTAGTGAGAAAGTCTTACTTTATTTGAAACTTTGGTCCAAATGGAAACTCTAGATTTGTACCTCTTTTGGAGCAATCTCTGCAGACCTGAGCATTCTCAGGGTTTACAGCTAATTTGGTTCCGATTTGCATGCCTACTGGGCTCAGAGCTTCCTCCTCAATTCCTTGGAATCTGGGGTAATAATAACAATAGTAACATCATAACAACTAATCGTTCTTAGGCGCGTATTATAAACCAGGCATTGCGCTAAGTAATATTGTGTGTGGTAGGCAGCATCGTGGCTCCCCAAAGATGCCCACGTCCCAATCTCTGAGATCTGTGAATATGTCACTTTACACGGCAAAAGGGACTTGGTTGTTGTGACAAAGATGAAGGACCTTGAGATGGAGAGATTATCCTGGATTATCCAGATGGGCCCAATTTAACCACATGAATCTTTAAAAGTGGAGAACTTTTCTGGACTGTGGTCAGAGAAAGATATGAAGACGGAAGGACGGTCAGAGAGATGCTACGATGCTGGCTTTGAAGATGGAGAAGGAAGCCATGAGCTAAGGAATGCAGGGGAAACTGCAAAAGGCAAGGGAGAGAGTTCTCTGCTGGAAGCTCCAGAAAGGAATGCAACCCCACTGACATTGATTTTAGCTCAGTGAGAACTTTTTTGGACTCTGAACTCCAGAACTATGAGACAATAAACCTGTAGTGTTGAAACCACCAAGATTGTGATAATATGTCGCAGCAGCAAGAGGAAACTACTACACTGTAGTTGATCTCATTCAATCCTCGAAAGAACCCTCTGAGTTAACAACTAGCATCAGTCACATTTTGGGGAAGACGAATCCCGAGCTGAGTAATTGCACAGAGTCACACATTTATCCAGCCGTAGACCTGGGATTGGACCGCTGGTTCCAAGCCACACTTGTACTGAGACTTCGCGTTAGCATCAAGCTCCGTGTGGATCCCTGAGCATCCCAGACATTTCAGGCAGCTGTCCCTTTGCCTTCACACCTTTGAGGACGCTCTCGCCTCCTCCAAAGATCTACCTGGAAGCTCTGCTGCATCCTTCAACTCAGCTTGTGTTGTGTGTCCAAATTCACAATCAGGCCACAGGGCCCCTTCCTTCTGTGCATGACTAGCACCAAGGAAATCCACACGCCCCATCACAGCACTTACCACACATCGACCTCCATCCTCCCACCAGACTGTGAGTTTTCCCAGTTCCTGCATCGCCTTACCTCTCCTTCACCAGGACACAGCACCGCATCTGGCCTGTGGCTTACTGAAATGCCAGTCCCATGAAGGCAGGGAGTTTTGTCCATCATCGCTGTGTTCCAGTGCCTAGAAGAGTGCCTGGCACATAGTAGGTACATAATAAACATCTGTCAATTGGATGAGTTAGCGAATAGCAGGTTCTCAGTAAATATACAGAGACTGAGAGTTAACAAGCCTGCACTAATTGTTTAAAAGCCTTTTAGTTATTTTTCCAGTCATCCTTTATGGTGGTATCGTGTACAAATCCTAAGTGTACAGCTCGATGAGTTTTTATAGGTATGTACAACGTGAGACCACTAGCCAGGTCAAGATACAGAACATTTCCAGTGTCCTAAAAACTCTCTTTTGCTCCCTTCCCATCAACCCAAAGATAATTACGACTCTGAATTCACTCAGCAAGCATAGATTCGTTTTGACGATTCTTGAACTTTGTGTAAAATGTCTGCATGTTGTGTTATGTTATAAATGGGATTGTATCGTGTGCATTCTTTTGTCGCCGGCTTCTTTTACTTGGCATAATGTTTTTGAGGTTCATCCATAATGCTGAGTGTGGAAAGCTCTTTACTTCTGCATCCATCAGTGACCCCCATCATTAGATGAGTCCCCAGCCTGGAGGATGGGCATGCTACTGGATTATGGCTCCTTATTGACATGGGAACGGTACCCATTGACTCGGGCTCAGAATGTCTTCCTCGTGGGCTGCAGCAGCAGGGCGAAAGTGGCTTCTGGTACATAGCAGAGATGTAATGAAGGGCCATTAAATAAATGAGTACACGAACGAGTGCTTCTCTACCTAACATCTATTGGGTGTTTACTGTATCCAGGCACCACAGGGCTGAGGATCGTGCTTTCATTATCTTATGTAGATGAGAACCACAACTCACTTGAATGGTAGAGACTATTTCTAGTATATAAATCAGGAAATTGAGAGCTTCATTTTGGGCCCATGTCAGATGGTTAATAAATGACAGACTGGTGGATTCCAATGAATATATTCCCCTCGCCTGTCTGGGCTGTCTATTTTTTTTTTTTAAAGATTGGCACCCAAGCTAACAACCGTTGCCAATCTTCTTTTTTTTTTTTCTTGCTTTTTCTCCCCAAATCTTCACCAGTACATAGTTGTATATTTTTAGTTGTGGGTCCTTCTAGTTGTGGCATGCAGGATGCTGCCTCAACGTGGCCTGATGAGCAGTGCCATGTCCGCGTCCAGGATCTGAACCCGCGAAACCCTGGGTCGCCGAAGCAGAGTGTGCGAACTTAACCACTCAGCAACGGGGCTGGCCCCTGGGCTGTCTATTTTTAAAGTAAAGTAATTTTTCCTTTATAAAGGAAACACAGGTTAACCATAGAAAACTTGAGAAATACAGAAAAGCAGAAGGAAGAAACCATAAAGGCATCCATGTGCCACCACCCCAGGGCTATCACGATTAATATTTTTGTGTATATTACCTTTTTGTATTATTTTCTATGTGTAGTACACTATTTGTTTAATACAGTTATGATCACGGCACACCTGCAGAATTTTATCTTCCTTTTTCATGTCACTTTTTCCTGGGGTGTTACAAACTCAGTGGCTGTGATGTATTTCATTCCGTATTCATTCAACTGATGTTTATGGATTACTCACTGTGTGACATTATTTATGGAGCCCTCCTGTGTGCAGGGCGCTAGGCAAAGCTCATATTCCTTACCATTAGAGTCTACTATCCCCCACCCGAGCCAGCGTAGTTGGATCCCAAGCAGGAAGCCACACCATCCCTGCCTCAGTGTTGACATTGCTGGATTACATGCCTTTAATGGATGCCTAGGTTTGCTGCAATGTGCTACTTTTTTAATTAATAAAAGAAGAGAACCACAAGAACACCAGCAGCCATTCCCTGCAGATTCCCCCGGCTCCTTGCTTTAGCACAGCGGGAATCCTGTGTAACAAATTGCAGCAGGGACTCCCAAAATACATCATCCCAGGTGAGGAGTTCAGATACCGCATGCCGCAAGCGCGCGCTGCATATTTAAATACTAACGAGCCTTGCTCTGCAAATAGATCGAAGGGATTCCAAAACCTGAGTGCCATAACTTGATTTTCAGAATCAGGCGGAACCTGCAAGCCGGTTAGGAGCTCTTGCTGGGGGATGTGCAGGGTGGGAGGAATTGCAATGGGAGGAGGAGACGCGATGTCAGGTAATTTCACCCTAGGTTCAGAGATGAGAGCTGGGGGGTGGGTCCGGGTGGGCAGATGAAGCCAGCCTTTTTATCTCTTAGGAGAAGCTGTTTTCAAGACGGCTGTGAGAAATTTGAGGCCGATTTTGGGACCTTGCTAAGATGAATGCAAATCCAGCCTATTTCTCTGGTCTGGCTGTTTACTCATCCTTGTGACACTCAAAACCAAACATTTGAATGGGAAGGAGTCCTTATGAGGTGGCACAGGGCCAGACCACACCTGATCAGAAGCTCCTAGCAGTGTTTCAGTGGCCTGATGGAAAGATGGTTGTAAAAATCTGTGCCACGGGGCAGAAATCAAACATTCGTCTGTATCGACATAAATGAGCACCAATTCTTCTCTTCTTGTGCCTTTTCCATACCGACTCCTCCATATTCACTTACTCATTCATTCATTCAGCAAAATTTGCTGCACACCTCCTGTAAGCCCACACAGGCGATACCACAGGGAGCAAGGCCCTGCTCATCTGGACTTTATAGTCTGTTGGGGTGGTTTATATTTTAGCTATTTATTGAGCGCCTACTGTATGAGGCTTGGGGAGAGCTGGAAGTCTGAAGGTTTTCAATTTCTCATTTCTGCTCTCAAGTAGCATGCCATCTGGTGCGAAAGTTAAGATGTGCAATGTTTACCTAGCAAATATTCTTCCCCCAACTCACTGTCATGCTTGATAGTTCATTTTGGCAAGATGCTTCCATTCCATGGGGTCTGTCCTAGGGCCAACTTGAGGCCCAGAATTTGCTTAAAAATAGATTCCTGTGCCACACCTCAGGCTGCTACACCAGATAAAATCTATGGGAATAGGTTCCTAGGAGACCATGGGTAAAAATACAGAGGGGAGACTGAGCTCAAGTGTGTGTGCGTGTGTGTGTGTGCTTGTGTGCGTGTGCGTGGTCATTGACAGATGGGAGGAGTAGTCAATAATAAGCATGGAAACTCACAGCCTGGTTTCCCAACAAAGTTGACTCTAAAGCCCCAACATTGCCCAGTCTGGCAAGAGGGAGCTGTGGTCCTCTGGCAAGTCAGCATTCAGAGAGGACGGATTTGGTAGTAAGTTCCGGGTGGGCTGGGTGACGTCTAATGGCAGTTAGAGTGACAATGGGATGCACTGGGAGTTCATCGCGTGCCAGGTGCTTCTATATCACTGCCACCTCTCACCCTCGTCATCTCTTCTGCAGAAAGTACAGTTGTTATCTCCATTCACAGAGGAGGAAACCAAGCCACAGAGAGGTTAAGCATCTTGCCCAAAGTCGCCCAGCTTGGAGATAGCAGAGCTGGAATCCTAATGCAGTTCATCGCTGTCCTTCCTTCCCGGTCTAGCTGAGAGGAGAGACGAGAGAGACACACACCGTATGAGAAACGAGCCAACCTGTCCCGTGGGGAGGATTGTCGTCTCATCGGCCAGTGTTGCTCATGAGGGTGACCCACGCCGCACTCTGCAACCCTAAGGGTGTGTTTGCTGGAAACGTCTGGGAAGAGACGGAGGCGATCTTCTCCTGCCTCGGTCTCCGGAACGGTTCTCAGGTGAGGTTCAGAGAGGTCCAGGGAACACTTCTCTGAGCCACCTGGCCCTTCCGAGTTGCCGTTGGTCGTCTTTGGGTTGTTAAATCACCCAGTGCAAGAAGAGTGGAGATTGCCCCATCCCTTGCCTGCTTTCCCCTGGTTGGGAATTCTGGCTGCATCCGCAGGCGTGACGTGATCGCATCGTCCTCGTAATCTCCTCTCCTCTAGGAAACAGCCTCTCAGGAGTTTGATTTGCCTCATTTCTGCTCCTCTGGCTGCCCAGTGTAGGCAGAGGACAACTGTGGATTGCAATTGTGTCCCTGATAATGTCTTCCAGGGTGAACTGGGGTTTCACAAGGCGAGGCATGAAAAATAAGGCTCCTTAAAGGAAACCACAGTCTGTGGACCCAAATGCTGAGAAATGCTTTTACAAATGAAAGACCTTGTTCCTCTTTGACGGCCTGTGGGGCGAGTGGTGGCTGCGTCACGCAGCCAGAGCAGCCCTGGGTTTGCAGTTCAGTTTGTGAGCTGACCCTGGGTGGGTCCTTTAACTCCCCTTCCCTGAGTAAAACTAGGGTCTGGTGCCAGATAGGCCTGACCCCATAGCTCAGAACAGGCCCAAGGCGGGGAACACATGGGGCCTTAGTGACAGCCCAGTGGCATTTCCTGGTGGAGGAAGTTAAGAGCCTTTTGTGATCACAGAGAAGCAGAGGAGTGCTAATAAGGTAATTAGCACCTTTTCTCTGATTAGCAGCCAGGGAATGATTGAAAGAGATTAACTAGAAACTGTGAAAAGATCTCTGGCAACTGAGAAGTGAGAGAAAGGTAATCACCTGTTTCCTATGTATAAAGGCATAAAAATATGTTTTATAAACAGAGAACGAATCTCTCCCATCCTCGCCTCAACGGCGTCAACTGGAGGTCAGTTGTCTCTGACCACAGGGCCTTTGTACATGAAGCTCCCTCTTCACAAGAGGCACTCTTTCCTCTGCTCTTTGCCTAGGTCACTTCTGCTCTAGACTCCCTTCAGTAGGGAAATCTCTGACCATCTAGATTGTTCAGTTTCCCTCACTGTGGATTCTTAAAGTACCATAAACTTTTCCTCCAAAATGCAAATGTCAATAGCGATTTTATGTTCATGTGGCTCTTTGATTAATGCTTGTCTTCTCCATCTGGACCATCAGCTCTTTGGGCGCAGGTCCCATGGCTGGTTTTGTTCACTACTGGATCGCCAGCCTTCAGCACAGTGCCGGGTACAGAGATGAATAAACAACACGATGAAGGGATGGATTAAAGAAAGACAGTTAAGTGATCCTTGACATCTCCTGGTCCTTTGTACAGTTCTAGGAAGCTGGAAAAGCTGCTACTATTTCTCAGTCCCCTGAAGAAACTGAGGCTCTGAGCATCAGGGAAATGAGGCCACTTTCCCAAGACACACACCTTATAAACCAGAACTTACAGAACCCTGGAGAAGCTGAGATTCTATTCATCTTTGCTTTAAATATGAGTGCTATGTTGCTTACTGGTAAAAGCAGAAGTTTTAAAAATTTAGAAATTAAAATGAGAAAAAACCAACAAAAACAGAAAGACAGACCACAAAGCCCACAGGATGATGGATTCTGTTCAAACTCCTCCCTTCGGTGTCGGCCACATTTGAAGAAAGTCTGCCTGTTGCACTTGGCTTGCCTGGCACACACCTTGCCGTTCACCTGGCGGCAGCTGGGAGTGGCTTGTTCCAGCCCCTGGGAATGGTTTTGCATCTTGATCACCAATTGGAACAAGAAAACCTTCCAGGGATGACACAAGCCATTTTAAGGAGTGATGTGGAAATGATGGGGGAACCAGCATCCAGTGCTCGGCCGAGATCTGTCAGCAGGATGCACAAGCCGCTGGGCATTTCTGCCCGAAGGATGTTCAGCCTACTAGGCCTCCTGGCTTGTTGAGGTTGGAGGTGGAGAGAGAATCTGAATTAAACATCTTCCTTGATGCTGTGTGACTCGGGGACCGAATTCACGCTGACGCGCTTGGGCAGGACTCCTAACCTCATTCAAAACAAGCCAGGAAGCCAAACAAAACCCAAGATTGAATGAGGCCCCTCTGTGTGCCAAGGGTATCGTGACTCGTAAAATGGAGTAGAACAAACAAAATAAAACATCGCACATAGTTCCTGCCTTTATGGGGCTGATCTTCCAGTGGGGGACACACCCACTCAAAAAAGCCTAGAAATAAATGCTAATTAACCACCGCGTTAAGCTATGAAAATACAAGAAAGCATCGAAGAGAGGAAATTGACCTAGTCAAGGAGGTCAGGGAAAGCATCCCTTAAAAAATGATGATCCAGCAATGAACTGAAGGATGAGTAAGAGTTAGACTGAGAAGGAGGGAGATGGAACAGCACGAGCAAAGGCCCTGTGGTGGGCACAAGGAGACTGAGACATCACTGCAGCGGGAGGAGAGGAAACAAGGTGATGTGTGGTCTGAGATGAGCCTACAGAGGTAATAGGGTCCAGGCTCTGCTGGCATCTACAGGCCACGCTGTGGTTTGTGGTATTTGTCCTAAGAGCCATTTGACACTGAGTGGTCAGTGTCAGAGTGGAGATAAACTCAGGTTGTCGAGAATGAAACCCTCTGCTTGACTCAGGGAATTAATTGGCTGCAAGGATTTAGTGAGTGCCCACAGGGATGACGCCAAACTCATCCGCAAGCCCAAGCACACAGCCTGCAGACATACACCGTGATCCCAGGGGAGGGAGGTCACATCGTCACTATTTGCATGATACTCATGGGGCAAATCCACTGCCACTTGCTACACTCATGACGTGACGGACAAACAGGGTGGCCTGGAGAAAGGAGGACGTTGACGGTAGTGACTCCTGGGCTCGTTCCACAGCCTGACTCGCTTTGGGGATGTGTTTCATGGGAGTGTGGAGAGAATGGAGTGTCGGGCAGATACATTCATTTAGAGGCAGAAAGCTCATTAAAATCCCGGCTTTTCTTTTTGTACCTGCAGCGCCTCAACTTGTCTAATTTAGGGCCTGAAAGTTTTGTGTGGAGAGGGGCTAAAAAAATGAAGAGAGTTGGGGTTTTCTGCCAGGATTGTCCGATCCCCATCTCACAAAAGGCACCTTTGGGGGGTATTAGCGAGCGGGGTGTTCGATGGCCCCTCGGCGCTCTTTTCTCTCTGTCCTGTTCCAACGAAAGGGTGTTGGAAGAAACCCTCCAGGAGACGCAACAGAAAGAGGAGGCAACGTGCGTGAGTTTCAAAGAGCAGCCATCTCGACTCCCACGAGCGTCCGTGAGGCTGAGGCTGGCTGTCTCCATCTGCCCACCGTGGTCAGCCTTTACTTCCTCTGTTCTCTGGGCAGCAGGACACAATTAGGTTTTATGTTTTCTCTGCAAAGGGGAAGGGATGTCCAGAGCAAAGAACTAAGGAACCCCTTTCTTCAACAATGAAGGTGTATTGCAAGCCCGCATTTGGGAATTAAACAAAAAAAGTTCACGTTATCGTCCTCTAGTGTGTAGGGAGTTACTTTAGGACTTCCGGGGTTTTCTTGCGTTCGTTTCCTTGTCCAGCCCAGGAGGAAAGATGTGGAGGACCTGGTGAGTGGGGAAAGAGAAGAAGGCAGGGGAGGAGCCGCCTGGCCCCGCTTGGAATGCCAGCATCGGACGGATTCTTCTCTCTGCCTCAAAGCACCTTCGTGTCTGAGAAGCACCCTTTGGCTGGAAAGTGTCAGGCTTCTTCCGCTATCTGCCTCACTTCTCCGTCTCCTCCACCCCTCTGCATGGCCCAGAGGTCTGGCTTCTGTGCCCTCACTCAGGCTGAAGCCCCCGTGACCTCTGGCTGCCTTCCAGTCTTCGTCCCCTCGGACACTTTAACACCTCTCACCCCTCTCTCCCTCCTCCAGCTCTCTACTCCCTTGCCTTCTAAGACTTCACACTCCCCTGCTTTCTCCTTGCGCCTCTCCTGCCCTCCTTCTCTGTCTCCCGTTCATGCATCTCCCCTTCTGCCAGCCCACGCTTTCCCGTGTCCCCCTAAAGTTCTCAAGGCTCCCCTCATTCCGCATTTGTTAGGAGATGTCATCCACAGCCGTCAACAGCCCCCTACAGATGGACGACTCCTAAATCCAGCCCCATCCTCTTTCCTCATCCTCAGACCTGCAGATCCTGCTGCCTGCTGGGCTCCCCCACACGGAGGTCTCACGGAGCAGCTAGTCCCAGACTGCAGTCCACGTGTATTTCCCCCCTCTCCTCCCTGTACCAATTGTCCCCCTTGGTCATTCAGTCAACAAACATTTACTGAGCTGCTACTATGTGTCAGGTACGGTGCTAGGTGCCAGGGAAACAACTGTGAGGGAGAAAGCAATTGTCTACCTTTGTAAGTGACATCACATTCACCTGGCTGTCCTCCTCAAGTCCTCTCTCTCCTCCACACCCCAAAACCCCGCCAGTCCCATTAACTGGTTACCAAAGCCAACAGAATTTATCTCCTAAACATCTCTTGAATCTTTCTCCTCTCCTTTATCTCCATTGCCGCTATCCACGTTCAAGTCTTTCCACCTTTTCTGGGATTGCTTACGTGGCCTCTTGACCTGCTCTTCCTGCCTCTATTTTTACCCTCTTCCAAGCTGTTCTTCATGCCCCAGCCAGAGTGGTCCTTTCCGAAGTCAAAAATCAGATCATGTCATGTCTCTGCTTAAAATTCTTCCATGAATTCTCATCAACTCCAGAAAATCTTAGCTCCTTCTCTTTTCTCTTCATTCCCTTTCTGTGTCTCTCCATCCTTCCTCTTTCCCTTTCTTCCTTCCCCCTCCCTCTGTCTCTTTTTCTTCCTTTTCCCCTTGTTCCCTCACTTTCTCCCTGCTTGACTTTCTCCCTTCCTTCCAACACCAATCTGAGCATCTTCAGTTCAATTCCACGAGTTTATGTATTGAGCTCCTGTACAGAAATCTCCTTACAAACTTGGGAGACATCAATGACCAAACAAACAAAAAGAATATTCCTGGCCTCACGGAACTTATATTCCATCAGAGACAGTCAGTCAGGAAACAAGAAACATAATAAATAAATCCTAGGAATTCTTTGGACTGTAAAGTTGATGAGTGCTGTGGAACCAGATTCCACGGTGCTCCCCATCATGACAGCAGACGTGGACCTCCCTTGGGCCCCTGTCCCCCCAAGCCTCAGGCTTCCCCTCCTCTTGGCTGTTCTGCTTACATTTTGGCAGCACCAAGTGGCTTGCCATTCTCACTGCATACCGTGTTCTTCTTACCGCCCTGTCCATGCACACGGATGCTCTCTCTAGACCTTTCTGTCCTGTGCCTGGTTGCCTCCCATTCAGAAGCAGCTCAGGGGTCACCTGCTCTGGACCCTTACGAACCCTCTCACTGGGTCAGTGGATTCTCTCTTTCTGGATGCCCCTGGCATCTGGAGCTTTCCCCGGCCGTGGCTCTCAACTCTACTGGACTGTGGGTCCCCTGAGGGCGGGCCCAGCTCTGCGGCTCTCTCTCTGGCTGAGTCTAGAAGGCCAGTGAGCCCCCTACCCTCCAGCCTCAGTTTTCTCATGCATAAAATGGGAAGAAAGAGAGCCCTCTACTGATTTTCTTGGTTGCCACAAGGGTCGCAGCAAATATGAAATACCGAGGGGGAGGGCTGCCAGTGGGTGATGTGTGTCAGGGCTCCCCTTGCCTCTGAGGCCCTGAAGAAGGGGTCCCTTCTGTGTTCAGTGATGCTGGAGAAGACAAACCTACCCGAGCTTGAAGAGCACGTCAGCTGGCCCAGGCTCCTGCCTGAAGCCAGCCCTGAGTGTGGTGTCATCGCTGAGGGGCCCTGGGGCTGAGCAGCAACACAAATGGACCATCATCGATTGTGTTTTTCTCTTTTCAAGTAGTAATTTGCAACCGTTTTCAGAGGCTGGCATTCAGTTTTCCCTTTTATGTCACTTCTCAGGAAAACACTCAAACCATCAATTTTTCTGTTAAAACCTCTCCCTTCCCCTTATTTATGGTCCTAATTTTGTGCTTGGATTTCAGTGGTGACGGTGAACTCTGGCCACAACTAATTCATCCTCTTTTTTTGAGTGTCAAGTGGGTCTTGACTCAGCACTTGGTGGAGGGAACAAATGTTAGCTTTGTGACAAGTGCACACACACACACACAGACACACAAAGGCGCACGTGAGAATTTAGCGTTGCCCTGTTAAAGGGGCCAATGGTATTCCGTATCTGGTCTACTCGTCTCCAAGGGCATGAGAGAGGAATAAATCTGATGTTTTAAGATGCCTGTGAGCCCGCTCTGATGGCCTAGTGGTTAAAGTTCAGTGCGCTCTGCTTCAGCGGCCCAGGTTCAGTTCCCGGGCGCGGAACCACACCACTCGTCTGTCAGTAGCCATGCTGTGGTGGCGGCTCACACAGAAGAACTAGAGGGAACTTACAGCTAGAGTATACAACCATGCGCTGGGGCTTCTGGAGGAAAACAAAAAAAAAGAGGAAGATTGGCAACAGATGTTAGCTCAGGGCCAATCTTTCCCAGAAGGAAAAAAAAAAGGATGCCTCAGTCTACATATGTTATAGGAAGCTCCACATTCTGTTAGCATCACAGGAAGTGATTGGCAAGCAGATGCTTTGCCAGAGTAAAATGGGGCCGATCGGGTTGCTCTATCTGTGGGCATTGGTTCAGGGCTCATTCTTCTGCTGTGGAGGCATTCCTTCTAGAAGAAGAAGACGACAGTGACCAGCACTGTGCTGAGGAAGAAGGATCTTTGGGTGATATTCAAACATATGCAACAGGGTCACCCTCAGGTCAAGGAAAGGGAGCAAGCAGGTGCAGATGGATGAAGAGGAAGGTGCATCTTGCCCAGGGGCGGCGAGCAAAGGCTTCAGCCTCCAACCAGATTCGAATTCATTCGCTTTGACATTAATGCTGCCTGCTCCACGGGGATGTCCCAACAATTAAACAAGACACCGTAGAAAAAGTGACTGATGACTGACACGCAATAAAGAGTCAGGAGATAGTAGCCAGGGTGGGTCAGGCGCGGTCCTGCCGGGTGGGTGTGCGAGAGCTCATCTACTCCGTGAGGTGGGTGGTAATTGCTTTTCCCACCTTGCAGTGGAGGAAACGGGGGCTTAACGATGTTGAGTCAGTTTCTCAAGGCCGCAGAGCTGGTACTCGGCAGAACAGAGGTTTGAACTCAGATATGCCTCATTCCCAAACCCGTGTGCCTCCCACTGCACCAGCTCACCCCACGCAATTCTGCTGGGTCTCTGTTCTGCACAGCAATTATAGCCTTCCTATCAAGTGTGTAACCGAATGGCAAGGGCCTGCTTGGCAGCCCTGTCCAGAGAAGGCTGTTGTCATAGCCCACTCAGGTGGTAGGTTCTGTGAGGTCGGGGGCGGACTGATGACTGCAGGGCTGCCTGGGGACTTCAGATACCCCAGAGGAGCAGGAAAATGTGGATGGCAGTGTGCTCCCTCCTGGACCCACAGGAGCTTCTTCCATCCGGCGGGGCCAGTGCTCAGGCTGCCACATGGCCCAAGGGCCCCCCTCACACCAAAGGGCTGCAAGACTGAAGGAACCTAAGAGAAGTATCCAGCCTCAGCTGTGGGCTCTGCTTGCTTTATTTATGTTTTTTGTCTTTTTCTTGTTGGTGAGGAAGATTGGCCCTGAGCTAACATCTGTTACCAATCTTCCTCTTTTTGCTTCAGGAAGATTGGCCCTGAGCTAACATCCATACCAATCTCCCTCTATTTTGTATGTGGGACATTGCCACAGCATGGCTTCATGAGCAGTGTGTAGGTCTGCACCTGGGATCCTAGCCTGTGTACCCCGGGCCACCAAAGCAGAGCATGCAAACTTAACCACTACACCACCCGGCCGGCTCCTTGTCTTTTTTTTAACTGTGATAAAATACATATAACCATGTAAGCATGTTAAAGTGTACAGTTCATTGGCATTGGTGGTGTTGTGCAACCACTGTCTATTCCCAGAACTTTTTCATGACCCCAAACGGAAACCCTGTACCCATCACTGTCACTCCCCATTCCTCTCTGCTTCCCAGCGCCTGGCAACCACTGATCTGCTTTCTGTCTCTGTGGACGTGCCTGCTCTGGACATGTCATGCAGCGTGTCGGCTTCTGTGTCTGGCTTCTTTTGCCAAGGATCTGGAGTTGGGAGGGGAGGGCAGAAAACAGGGCTTGGGAGTGGGGTGGAGCCTGGGGAAGGGAGACCGACAGCAGTGGACACAGGCCCTTGTTGGAATCTGTTCTGTTCCTGGGTTTGGATGGAGCGGGGCACCATTTTGTCTGAATCTGTTTGGAGATGCAAGTAGCAAGAGTTTGGACAATGAGGAATCCTAGCTGCCCCCCCCGCCCCCCACCGCCCTTCCAAAAATAATTGTGTATTTGTTTCCTGCCTTCAGAGTGTGAGAGTTTGGGTAGCAAAGGATTCCGGTACTTCAGACACTCAGACTCGCCTCCCTGCCCCCCCTTTTTACACCCCCATTCACACAGCACTGGCTTACACCCTATCCCCTAACTGCATGGACGTGCCCTGACTCAGCCACTCTCCTGCTCTCTCTGAATATTCATTCATTCCTTCACTCTGTCATACCCTAACCCACTTCATTCATTCCTTCACTCACTCATTCATTCATTTATTCCTTTGCCTATTTGTGCCTTGAGCTAGCGTGTTCCGGGCTCCACCATACACCAGGAGCCTGCTCGGTGCTGTTGCTGAGGGAGACGAATTCGCATTAATCTAGTCACAGGGAGAGAGATATATTTAAATAGACACTCAAAATACCTGGTGACGACAGCGACAATAGAGACCTGGACAACGTGTTCTGGGAGCACCATGCGGGTGGAGCGGGAGGAGGGGGGCTGAGGCAGCAGCCTCGCGTTGCAGACCCTGGAGCTGGCACATGTACCGCACTTTGCAGTTCGTGGAGCTCTTGGGTATCACCAGGTCACCGATGCCCCGGCACCGCTCCAGGTAACCAGAGTCCCAGTGGGTCCATTTTATAGATGAAAACACGGAGGCTCAGAGAGACTCGGCATCTCGGTCAAGTTTGAGCGCAGCAGGGCCAGCACTCAGGAGGGGAGGAGAATGGGGTCATTCTCACCCCGCAGATGGGCGTGGGCACCGGTGGAGTGGCGGCTACCTCTCCGCACACGCCTGGTTCCCAGGCGTGGGGCGCTTCCCCCCCGGGGCAGCCTCTCTTCCTTCTTCCCCTGCAGTGCCTTCTGACTCAGCCTCTCCGAGAAAGTGCTTTGTTGGATAAAGACGAGGGGACTGACAAGCTGTGACATGCGGCTGTCTCAGCCGGGGACGCCCGATGCAAACACCTGGAGGGGAGGATGTCAGACAACAGACACCGTCTTGTGTCACCCCCCTCTTCCTTGGAAGAGAGAGGCCGCCTGGGGTCGTGGCTGAAGGCTGCTGCGGTCAGACCCCTAGGTGTGAGCCTCTGCTCTGCCAAGTGCTGCGTGACCTCGCGCGCATGTGACTGAGCCTCTGCACGTTGCCACCCAAGGCGTGGTCCATGGACCAGCAGCATCAGTGCCCCCTGGGAGCCTGTTAGCAGTGCTCCGGCCACACCCACTGAAGCCCTATCTGCAGTGGAATGAGGGCCCCCAGTGATTCCCATGCTCATTAAACTAAAGAAGCACCTCTCTAGAAGCCTCGGCTTCCTTGACTGTAAAGTGGGCACAGAAATACCTTCCCTGAAATGTTAGTGTGAGGATTAAACCCACTTCAAGCTCTCGGCATGCCTGATGGGTTGTCCTGCTTTGCCCACAACAAAAGGGGCTCTGGGGACATGGGACTGCCCTTTGTCACGCTCTCAGCTGGGTGCCTGGGGCCCAGGAAGGGCTCCTCTGGCGTGGTGGTGTCATGATGAGGACATGTAGGAAACACGTGGGAAAGAGCCAACGGGGGGACTGTTCGTGTCTACAGTAATGCTGTGCTGGTGGGCTGGAGCGTCTGCGGCTTCGTCGCCATCGTTGTGCTCCATCCTTTTATGATGACACCAGCCGCGATCCTGCCGGCTCTTGTTGGTCAAGCTCTCGGCAGTGTGCTGAGAGCAGTCTGTGCTTTATCTCCACCATGGCAGCCTCTTAAAACTGGGGACTAACACTCCCTCCATTTTAAAAATGAGAAAGTCACGTTTTGGACGTAGTACTATTTTGTCCAAGGCCGTGATGTCAGTAAGAGGAGGAGCCAGGACTCGAACCCTGTGCCTGTTTGGCGCCAACGTCTGTGCCTGAAATAATGTGAACACGCAGACTTTCAAAAGGAGAAGCGGTTTCCTCTGGTGGCTCAGCTCTCGGAGCTGTTGGGAGACATTTATTACAGAACAATGGGGCCTTTTGAAGAGGACGTTTCCACTATAATGTTTACCACCAGGGCCTGCCCCTAGCAACTCTCCTTTTTCCAAAACTAAAGTCGCCTCCTTCAGTTCAGCAGTGGCCCCTCTGTGTGTGACAGCCGGAGATGAAGACTAACGAACGGGACATGTTTGCCGTTTCTCCTCGCTGGAACGGCTTAATGACAAGCAATTATTGTTGGTGGCAACTTGTCATGTCTTTCTTCTGGGTCGTAGCAGCTGTGGCTGTCAGACTGTCTGAGAGGAAACCAATCTCAGTGGCATATTAAAGGAAGAAAAAAAAAAAAGCAAAAATAAAAGCAGGATGAAGAGCTCATGCAGGGAAGAGGGAGAGAGGTGGAGAGAGGCAGCTGCCCCAGGGGGAGAAACATTGATAAGAAAAAGGAAGGATGGCAAAGGAAAACGCACCACTCTGCAGTTTGAATTCTTCTAAGTTCAGAAGATAAGTGAAGAATGAGTGACATTATTCTTCACTTTTTTTTCTAGCTAAAGTGGCATCAGGTGTCTTCGGTTGCCAGTGACAGAAAAGCAAATTCAAATTGGCTTAAGCGAAATAAAGTAATTAATTGGGACATGTAATTGACAACAAGAGTATGTTGGCTTCAGGTGTGGCTTGAACAAGGTGCTCAACAAGAATGTCGGGACTTGGTAACTCTCCATCTTTCAGCTTTGCCTTTGGCTCTGATGGTTTCCTTCTCAGGATGGTGTATGGTGGCAGGATAGCTACCAGAAATTCTGGCTGAACATCGTTCCAGGTTCAAACCTAACTTAAAGGAAACTGTCTTTTCCTAGTCACTTTCTCCACAAATCCGGAGAGTCACTCTGATTGGGCAACAGTTTGGGCATGTTACTATCCCTGAATGAATTGCTGACAGTAGGGGGATTGGACGAGCCAATTGGCTGGACTGAGAGAAGAGAAGGGATGGCTGCTAATGAAAATTCACTATTAACTAGTCAAAGAGAGAAAGGATGCTCAGTGGTCAGAATAACAAAGGCCCATGAGGTGGCTCAGGGAGGCTCATACTTCCCTAAGAAAAGAGATCTGACAAAAATGGCTTCAGCTGCACACAGCAAGGCCAGTAGCCCCGTTGGGACTGGCAAAAAAAAAAAAAAGAGATGCTCATGTGTACTTGAGGTTATCAGCTTCTCGGAGACCTGACTCAGTGATGTCTGATCAGGTAGAATTGCCCTCTGGCTTTCTGTGTGGGAATGGCTGGGTCTAGCGTCGGATAATCCATAATTGCTATTTGAGTCAGATGCTCACCTGCAGGTTGACAGAGTCCGAGGGGAAGCCAGCTTGGACCTTTGCTGTGTCCTTGTGTAGAAATAAGGGCCTGAGTCTCAGCAGGCATCTCTCGTTGGCCAGCCCTTCCAATGATCGAGAAAGCAGGGCTGGATCCAAGAAGAGCCATCTTGTGTGATTGTGACGGGTGTAGAGGATGTTGGGCTGTTCTCAATGAGTTGCAACTGGAATTAAGGCGTACACCCTCCATGCCTGTGTGCTTTCTCTCCTCCGGCATTGCGTTATATGCTACAGGGAGAGCTTGGCTCTGGATGGTGAGCTGGGACAAGGTCTGAAACGCCCAGCTGGACATGGGAGTTCCAGCCACCCTATTTGAGGGTAGGGTACCCGTTGACTAAATGATGCGGCAAACAGTTACGTGCCTTACCGCGTCCTCAATGTGGGCTCCCCTCTTGGCACAGATCAGAATTCTGCAGGGAAGAACAGAGATGTTTCACATGAAAGCCCAACATGCCCAAAATTCCAAGTCCCCTCCTGGCTTCCCTGCTGGGAATTAAATTGACCTAGGAGTTAAAGGCGGCCCCCTTGCTGTGATCTCCAGGGCACTCACAGTGTGATATGGCCGCTGCTTCCTGTCCCAACTCGGCTCTCAACACTCTCTCCCTTGCTCATTAAACTTCAACTGTCCTGACTTTCCTTCTGTTCCCCAAACCTGCCAAACCCTTTCCTGCCTTTGCACGCGCTGCTCCTTCTGCTCAGGTGGCTTACCCCTACCCTGCCCCTCGGCCCTGCCTGGCTGACTTCTCCTCAGGATCCTTCTGATCAGCTCCGGTGTAGCAGACCAGATGATGCCCGCTCTCTCCACCCGATCCTGAACTATTACATAATCTCGTGTCCCTGATCTTATTCTCTTTATTGATCTCCTTCTTCCTTGTCTGTCTCCTCCCGTAAGAACGGAACCTTCATGAAAGCGGGGCTCTTCACTTTGGCAGTCTCCTTCTCTAGATTCACTTCCCTGGAACAATGCCTGGCACATAGCCGGAGTTTGTTAAATTCGTTGAGTGAATGAAAGGCAATCAATAGATGAATGTTTCTTCCTAGAACCGTAGATCTGGCAGGTTCGCTCAAATACGTAAAGCACAGTCTCCCTTTCTGCCCAGTAGCAGCCTTGCAGACTCAGAATGCTACTCCCGTGCATTCCCAGAGCTGTGGCCCAGCGCCACGTAAGGTGTCGAAGAGGACTCTGAAGGTCATCGTGTCCTGCCCTCGAGAATTCTAGTCCGAGGGGCAGACGAGGTGCATGACTCTTGGCAACTAGGCAACCACGTATAAGTCTGGGCTGAAGGGTGAGATGTAAAGACGAAAGTGCTGGAAATTCAGAAGGGGAGGAATACGTAGGAAGTGGAGGCACTCTGGAGTCCATGATGGATGTGGGACGTGGGGCTTGACGGTCAAGGCTACCATCTTCACTTCACCACTGTTGACACCAACTCCGCTTGACCGAGTCTCTCCTGTGCACATTATCTCTCAAAATATCCACAGCAACCTTTTAGGGTGGTTACTGTTATTATCATTCCCGTTTTTCAGATGAGGAAACAGAGGCTTAGGTTAAATAAATAACTTGCGGTAAGAAGCAGATCCAAAGCAGGCTGTCAGCAGAGCCCATGTTCCTCCTACAAACCCCCTGTTCCTTTTGGACTGTCTTTGGCGAACACACGTCACACCTGTGGCCTCATGAGTCAGCAAAGAGAGCACCCAAGCAGAGGGTAAGAGACCCCGTGTCTGTTCCTGCTTTCCCACAAATTTATGTGAAATTTGGAGCAAGTCATCCAAGCTTCTGGAGCCTTAGTTTCCTCAGCTAGAAAATAAGGAAGCTGGACTTAGCAGTAGCAAGAATTCCTATGCATCAGCGTATCCTGGGGAGAATAGGTATTCTAGGGTTCCTCAATGGAGATTCTGATTCAGTGGGGGTGGCGTGGAGTGTGGAAATCTGAAGGTATAAGAACTTCCCCAGATGAGCTGATACACGGCTAGGGTTGGATACTGTAGGCTTAGGTTAGTGCTTTCAACTCTGGCTGCACATTAGACTCACCCAGGGAATTTTAAAAATCCTGGACCCTGTCCCAGACCAACTGAATTGGCATCTTTAGGGGTGAGGATGGCGGGGATAGGAAAGCATCAGCTTTAAAGTTTAAAGACTACTGAGCCCTTCAAATGTGGCTAGAGTGATTGAGAAACCAAATATTTAATTTTATTTAATGCTTTAACATTAAGTTTAATTGGGCTCATGTGGCCAATAGGTGCTGTATCGGAAGCCAAGGCTAGGATGAGGTTGAAGTCTTGATAGCGCTATGTGGCTTCATTCCTTGCTCCACCCCAAGCTGTAGAGCTCTTCTTAGAAATTGTCTTACATGATACCCGTGCCCTCCACTCTAGTCTGAGAGATGAGCGCACAGACTCTGAGTTAAGGCTGGTCTTCCTCTCTTGGTCTTTGAATCACAGCACTTCAGCCACCCTGGACAGCTACCCTAGCTGGGAACCCACGGTCACCAGAAACTTAAGATAAAATTCTCAATTTGGGGGCTGGCCCAGTGGCCGAGTGGTTAAGTTTGTGCACTCTGCTGCAGGTGGCCCAGTGTTTCGTTGGTTCGAATCCTGGGCGCGGACATGGCACCGCTCATCAAAAAACCACGCTGAGGCGGCGTCCCACATGCCACAACTAGAAGGACCCACAACAAAGAATATACAACTATGTACCGGGGGGCTTTGGGGAGAAAAAGGAAAAAAAAAATTCTCAATTTGGAGAGAGAAGAGGAGACAGCAGAGAAAAGGAGAGTTAGGTTTTTTTTAGAAGAATATTTGTAGATTTGCTCCTGAGACAAGCAAAATGGAGGATAGAATGTAAATCATAAAATGGTCCAATGAGTAGAGATTGCTTGGGATAAACTCTGTGTTTGTGAATAATGGGCTGATGTGCTTTTGGGAAATTGCACCTCGGAATGATTTCCCCTCTCAGCTCCAGTCTCCTGCATGAACTGATGGCCCATTGATTTGAGATCATTGCCATTGGTTTCTCATTTCTGGGCGATTTTCTTTTCTGGTTGGGTGCCTCAAGAAAGATTGAGTGCTGGTTATTTATCTCTCACAAACACACACACACACACACACACACACCCATTTCTGTTTCCTGTTCTGCATATCTGGGATCAGTGTTTCCAATAGCTAAGTGTCCAGATTCTGGATTTGGATTACCTGGTCTTTATTCCTAGCTCTGCTATGTACTAACTATCTGAGTTTGGACAGGTTACATCTTTGAGCTTGAGTTTTCAATCTGTAATACATGGATGATAAGACCTCCTACTACATGCTACATTGTACTACATATTGGATGTGCCCAATAAATGTTGGCTATGATGACAACTGTGATGATGATGAGGAAGAGGAGGAGGATGGATGTATGTAATGGTGATGATGATGATGGTGGCAGATGATGGTGGTAGATGATGGTGATGGTGGATGATGATGATGGTGGTGGATAATGATGATGATGGATGATGATGGTGGTGGTGGTGGTGGTGATGATGGATGATGATGATGGTGGTGATGATGATGGTGGTGGTGGTGATGGTGGTGGTGGGGATGATGGATGATGATGATGGTGGTGGTGGTGGTGATGATGATGGTGGTGGTGGTGATGGTGGTGATGATGATGGATGATGATGATGGTGGTGGTGGTGGTGATGGTGGTGATGATGATGGATGATGATGATGGTGGTGGTGGTAGTGATGGTGGTGATGATGATGGTGGTGGTGGTGGTGGTGATGGTGGTGATGATGATGGATGATGATGATGGTGGTGGTGGTAGTGATGGTGGTGATGATGATGGTGGTGGTGGTAGTGATGGTGGTGATGATGATGGTGGTGGTGGTGGTGGTGATGGTGGTGGTGGTGGTGGTAGTGGTGGTGATGATGATGATGAAGGAGGAGGGGGAGGAGGAGGATGGGTGACAATGGGATAGAAATCCTCCAGTGGGACAGATTCACTTATATGTATGTGAGAATACTGTTTATCTGAATCCTGAGACTTATCAAGTTTGATACCTTTCCGTTTTCTCTAAACCATGGAACTGAAGTAAAATATGTTTAAAAGCTCAGTTGATACACGCTGAGAGTGACAGAAAGTACGTCAGGGCTCACAAGGGCAACCCTCCAACAGGAGCAAGCAAATTCCTAAGGAGGCCCTCTTGCTCTTTGCTGGGTCACCTGCGTCATTATTCTTTTTGCTGGTGCCGTCTCTGGCAGGCAGAAGGAAAACAAGCTATGGAAATGGGTGCGGGGTTGACAACAGCCACCAGTTCTCTCTTGCTTCCTGGGGATGAGCTTCCTGCTCTTTTATTTCCTCACCAAGGATTTATTGGGCTCCTACTGTGTGTCAGACACAGTGCTTGGCTTTGAAGATGCTAGCTTGAATAACACTCATCCTGCTGGTGAGGCGAGAAAAGCAAACAAATCAGCTTTCGTGTTCATATACTCAGGTCACAGAAATTTAGTTTCAGTTGGACTGGCGTGGGGCACAAACATTGATATTTTTTATAACTTTCCAAGTGATTCTCTTGTTCAGCCAGAGACGAGAGCCACTGGTGTGTGCAAGGGGGCATTGGACGACATCTTGTAATAACTGAACTGTTGTCTGCATGGGGCCAGGTGGGTATTAGAGAAACCACTTACCCTCGCTTCCTGTGCCTTTATGAGAAATGCCATCCAGGAGGGTCGTAACGACTTGCAACACCTCATCTCTTGGGTAGTTAGAATCAAAGAACTAATAGGTATGGGTGTCCTTCATAGCTTCGTGAGTGGGTAAGGGAAATGAAAGTTGGTGTTAGACTCTATTAAAAGTCAGATCTTGATACCAGTGGAGTCAGATCTCACCCTGGGGACGCAGCAAGCTCCAGAACATTCTAGAACATTGCATCAGGAGAACTGATCTAATGAGACCTCAGTTGTGGTCGTACTGAAACACAGAGTTGAGAGTAGACACCCAGAATCCCACATACCCCTGCCTCCCTCGCTCTGTGTTTAAAACAGTTTGTTCTGTCTTCAGCAGAGCAGTGAGCTTGGGGAGGGAACTGCTTCTGCTTCAGCACCGAAGTGGGTGTCTGAAATCTGTTCCTCTCCCCCGGCTGCACACTGCCGAGGAAGCCGGTGCCAGAGGTGGTCGAGACTCATCTGTAGAATCTGAAAAGCACAGGCTGAGTGGTGGCAGGAGGAGGTGAGGGAAGGAGGGACAGCCTCTGCTATCCGGACAGGAAGCAGGAAGAATGTTCTGGGCCTTGAAAGAAAGGGCCATTTGGCATGTCAGATGCCAGACCCTGGGAGTATGGCCAAATTCCCCCGTCACCTCCTGCCAGTCCATAAAACCACCTTAGAAAAACTCAAAGCTAAATGTGAGCTTCCTCAGTGCCGTGCTGTGAAATTATGTTTTGGAAATACCTCTTGCTTCCACCCCTCTGAGGGGTGTAGGATGCCTCTGGCCCACGATGGTTTTGGAAGTTAAAGTTTCAGATGCCAATGGAAATGAAAGTGGTATAGGGTAGCTGCATGAGGTCCATGAAGGACATTAGTGATGGTTTCTCTCCGAAGCATGATTCATCACTGCGAGGAAAGACAGTCCCTTCTCCTCTTCATGCAGCCTCCTTGGGCTCAGAATGACTGGGCTGGTTTGTGGAGGGGAGGGGGGATGTGAAACTAGCATGTCAGGAGACCGGGAGATTCCAGTTTCTGAAATAGGATGAAAGTCTCCTTAAGCTTCCGGAGGTGTCCATGTGGTCTGCAGGACTGAGGACGTGAAGAGGAGCCCCCTCCTCTTGGAGCCAGAAATGGGTAGATGAGCTTTTTGATCTTACCAGTTCATCCCATCCTAACAGCAGTCCCATGGAATGGTGCTCACTATTCGCATTTTATAGGCAAAGAAACTCATATTCAGAAAGTTTAAGTAGTTACCCACGGCCACGTGGCTAGTTGACAAAGAGCCAGGACGTGGACTCAGGTCGGATAGACTCTAGATCCCATGTTATTTCAGTTATAAAGTTTGGTGTGCCTAAAGGGGTAGGCTAGAGAGTCGACTTAATGTGATAGGTCAAAGGGAGCCATTGATGACTACGGAGGGGAGGAGTGGTATGGTTAAGGCAGTGTTTTAGGAATGTCAATTAGGCAGCCATCGACAGGGTGAATCGTTGAGATGCTCAAGTCCAGAGGGTGAATTACCTCTTTCTGGGGCAGGTAGCATAAGTCCCTAATGTGAGACACTGAGACTCCTGACCCGTGGGGAATCCATCAGGGATGTACATTTGTTGAGCACTTGATATGTGGTGGCTACTGGATGCTTTTCTACAGGGAGAGCCTGAGTGTGTTTCTTCATTTGTAAAATGGGGATGATACCAATTTAGGAAGGCAGTCGGGCATGAGATTAAAGAAGATGCTCCATAGAAAGTGTTGAGCCATGTGACTGTCACCCAGTGAGCAGTTCTGGCATGTCGGCCAGTATAAATATCACCATTGCCATACCATTGTACAGACGTGGAAACTGAGGCGTGGAAGGGTTAAGTGGTTTTTCCTAGGGTCTCGCAATCAGAGTTGGTACCTGGGCAGTCTGACCCCAGAAGTTACACTGTTTCCATCCTTGGGAGAAGATATTCATGGGGTTCAGAAGAGGGCAAGAGGAGAAATTCATCTTGGGCTAAAGTCTTGCAAGATGGGGGAGTGGGGCTGGCATAAGGCAAGGGGTTTGCACACTCTTAAACAGATGGCCTGTGCCAACCGGCTCTTGGCCAATGAACTGCTACTGCTATGATCATCTTTCTCCTTCGTGAAGTTCACAATGCAGCCATGCCGTCCTCTATACATGGTGAGCCCGATGAGGTTGCATTTGCTTACAACTCTGCTCTGTGCACAGAGCTGCTCATGGATTCACTGGTGATGTCCAGATCATGGTACATAGATGAAGGGGCGTGTTGGGGCATGTTGGGACATGTTGGGGCAAGTGTTGGGGCATCCCAACGCCACCAACTGCCACATCTAGCGTGTTTGACCTCCACCTCTCCACCAATACCAATTATCCCTAGGAAGTGTGTGTGCGGGGGTTGTCTCAGAGACGGTTCTTGTTGGGTTCCAGCTGTGCTCCTAGCACATGTCCTCCTGAGAACTTTCTTTGTCCGCGTGTGATCAGGGCCAGAAGATGCTGATCTCAGTGCCTTTTGCAGTCATAATGTAACTCTGGCGACCAGCTTCTTCAGAGGCATCTTTGCTCTGTGGGAATTATTACATCACTTCTGTAATTAAGTTTGGAACTTTTTAATTCCATCCCAAGATGCACCTGGCAATGCAGGAGCTTGATGAATATGACTGCCTTGAGACTTCACTTCCGCGTGGATTCTTTATGTTGTTGCTTCTTTTTGGTATTTAATGAGATTGTATGGACAGCTGTTGAGGCTTATAGGCCTTCTATCTTCTCCTTCTTCTTGCTCAATATATTTGGGAATTGGATGGTTCCTTGGATGGTATGGGATGACGTTGAAAGTTTTTATTTTTTGGACATGACATTTGAGAGTTAGAAGACAATCTCAGACATGGAATTCTCCTCTTTCATTTTAAACCAGGGGCCTCCCTCTTAGGCTTCGTTCGCACATCCATTCACTCATGCATTCCTTTATCCCCCATTTACTGATGTGTCCTGTGCCAAGCTTCTGTCGGCTTCTGGGGACAGAAAGAGGAGGACAGCAACATCTCTGCCCTTGAGCAATTCAGAGTCTTGTTGAAGCGTGATTTAAAATGATTAGTCAATCCCAGAATATTGGATTTCTCCAAAAGCTACTGTAGGGGAAAAGGTAATTATACAAAGTCTTTAATCTGTTACCCACTTTAATTGATTTAACTTAATTGATTTAATTGATTTAATAGAACAGTAATGTTGGAAGGGGCCCAGAAGGGATTTAGTCCTATTTTTTCTCTTTCCCTTCAGGTCACACTGCACTCGAATTATCCCCCAGACCCATGCATTTTAGAAAAGGGGACTATTTTGAAGAACTAGCACTTTTGGCCCATTCGGTAAAAATGTTCTGTTTGGTGAACACCCACAGAAAAATGAGGTAGACTTGTTGAAAGAGTTGACACGCACAGCTACAAAGTATCTTTCTGAAAGACATGAATAGAATCATCCACTCTTAACACACACACACACACAAAATGGAATCCCCATATTCATACTTTTGAGGTTGTGTTCACTGCACGTGGCCAATACAGCATGCAAAATGAAACATGGATGCAATATGATAAGCACTGTTTGAGAATTCTTCCAGTTCCCAGACAAAAAAATGTATCTCAGCATTTGTCAGTCCTGTCTTGCTCTAACACAGAGACTTACCTTCTGTTTAGTTGGCATTTTTGCACCATGCCAATCATTCGACAACATGGTTGAAGCATCTGCTATGTGCGGATCTTCAATGATTCCCAAGAAGGCTGTGGTTGTGGCTTGTAAAGGGAGGTGGATGTGAAATCAGAGACTGAGTTCGGATGCTTGCTAGCCTATGTGATCATTTTGAGCCTCATTTTCCCCTGCCAACAATACCAGCTTCATAGGATCATCGTGGGGATTTGACGAGTTAAGGGGTCTGAGGGTAGTTTGTAAATTAAACAGCTGTAGCATCGCCTGCCTTTTTCAAATGGATTCTTGTGATCAGATCACAGACTCGGGGAGACATCAGGTCTACTAGAGACCCTTTAACCCAACACAAATTACCATGTCACTTTCCAGTTTAAGAGGCTCCCCCTTATGCTTAGAATAAGGTTTAAGCCTCTGAACATAGTCTCTGATGCCATACACGACAGGGTTCCTGCCAAGCCTTTCAACATCGTCTTATCCCCTACTTCGTGAGCCATGATGCGCTCATCTTCAGTTCCTGGAATAGTCAGGATGCATCCTCAGCGCTCCCCTGACTGTAGTGTCCCCCCATTACCGCTCTTCTGTACCTGGATACTCCTTCAACACCCTCTTCTGCCGCTCTCAGCTCCCAGTCCATGGAAGTTGCTCTTCCTCAAATTCCCGCCAGATCTATGAAGGCAGAGACCATGTCTGTCTGCCTTGTGTATCATCACTTCTCCAGGCTCTAAAGTGTTATTGCCACATAATTAGGTGTTCAACAAATATTTGTTGATTGAACAGATAGATGTCCACCTAACATTTATTATACTTTATATTACACAGGAGTCTAGAGTTCAAGTGACACAAATCCTACTCATGTGGGCTCAAGTGAAAATGGGAACTTCTTGGCTTACATAACCAACAGGTCCAGAGTAAATGGCTTCAGGTACGGCAGAGTCCAGGTGCTCAAGCATGTCATCAGGAATATGTCTCTATAATCTGATGTTTTGTCTCTGTTGGCTTCATTTTCCAGTCATGCACCTGGGGGCCAGATAGAGTTCATTCTGTTGGAACCATATAGACTCAATGGGAAGGGATGGGATGAACTAGAGGAGGATAGATGATGGGCTGGCGAAAATAACAGATGTCCTTCCCTGTACCAGGCTGTGGGCTCCATGTTCAGGGGCCTCTCTCATCTTTGTCTTTCCAGCATCTCTTCCAGAGCGTGGCATATAGTGGGTGCTCAGGAATGTTTGAGAATGAACAGATGTGTGATTTATTTCCCCTCATTTCTAGGAAGGAGCTTCTTTAAGCCTAAAAAGACAGATGGTTCTATAAAAACTTCCTTCTGCTTCATCCTCAGTTTTGCTTTTTTTTTACCTCTTGGCAGGATCCGACCTCTACCTTCTTCCAATTTGGAGCGTCCATCCAGCAACAAGCCACAGTCATGCTGAAGATCATGCAGGATTACGACTGGCATGTCTTCTCCCTGGTGACCACCATCTTCCCTGGCTACAGGGATTTCATCAGCTTCATCAAGACCACAGTGGACAACAGCTTTGTGGGCTGGGACATGCAGAACGTGATCACCCTGGACACTTCCTTCGAGGACGCAAAGACGCAAGTCCAGTTGAAGAAGATTCACTCTTCTGTCATCTTGCTCTACTGTTCCAAAGATGAGGCCGTTCTCATCCTGAGTGAGGCCCGCTCCCTTGGCCTCACCGGGTATGATTTCTTCTGGATTGTCCCCAGCTTGGTCTCTGGGAACACAGAGCTCATCCCCAAAGAGTTTCCATCGGGACTCATTTCAGTCTCCTACGATGACTGGGACTACAGCCTGGAGGCGAGAGTGAGGGACGGCCTGGGTATCCTGACCACCGCCGCGTCTTCCATGTTGGAGAGATTCTCTTACATTCCGGAGGCCAAGGCCAGCTGCTACGGGCAGACGGAGAGGCCAGAGGCCCCGCAGCACACTCTGCACCAGTAAGAGGGGCTCTTTGCTTGTCTCCCAAAGTGGGATCAGCTTTGTTGTTGTTGTTTGTTAGTTTAAATACTAAGAGCAATGCATACCCATTGCTGAAAATGTACACTGAAAATAGAGAATGTTGTGTGTGTGCTTATGAGATTTTTTTTTTTTGGTTCTGCTCTCCTCTCTCCTCTTCCTCTCGTCTCGTCTCTTTTTGTTTTTAAGTAGTATGCTTTGTTTTATGAAACTTACTTTTTGTACTCAACAATATATCTTGGAAACCTGCATTTGAGATCTATCCGTCTATCTATCTATCTATCCATTCTCTATCCATAGCTATATCTCAAGTATGTTTGTATACATGCATATGAACACACATGCACACACGTGTGAATATATGTAGAGTTATGTGTGTATATGTAGATATGTGTGTAAGTGCATGCATAGAGAGATATATATGAATATCCATATTCTGTGTAACTTACACATTGCATTTCTCAATAGGGATAAACCATGATTTATTTATCCAGTCTTGTTAATCACAAAAATTCAGATTGTTTCAGGTGTTTTTCCATTAGAAACTGAACTGCATTGATAATCATCCTCCATGTCTCTTCATGCACATGAAGTATTTCTCTAACGTTGATTCTAAGAAGTAGAATTTGGGGGTC
Organism: Equus asinus; assembly: GCF_041296235.1. Taxonomy (NCBI): domain Eukaryota; kingdom Metazoa; phylum Chordata; class Mammalia; order Perissodactyla; family Equidae; genus Equus; species Equus asinus. The sequence continues at coordinate 41,566,385 of NC_091803.1, forward strand.
CTGGAACATGTGCGCTTTAAAATTTAAGTATCTATTGCCAAATTCTCCTCCAAAGTAACTATGGCAATTTATAGTCACACCAGCAGTTTATGAAATCACTCGACTTCCCACGTCCTCACTAACGTGTGACACTTTGGGAAAACTGCTTACTCTGGGGCTCCTCATCTCTGTCTGAGTCTGTATCTGAATTTTTTCCCTTCTTATGTCCTCAGTATTTTTGTAGGTCATTGGAAATCTTGGCAAACATCTCTTTTAAAGCTGAGTTATATTCCGTCGCATGGATGTACCATAATTTATTTAACTACTCCCGTCTCAGCAGACATTTAAGTTAAATTTTATGTTGCTGAGCAATGTCATTGTTCTTTGTGGGCTGTCATTATGGATCAGCTGTTGGGCCTTGGAGCGATCACTCCTACACCCGTTTGGCATGATTTTCACTTGATGTTTGCTGATTTAATCCGTGCTCATTCCTCAGACAACGAGCAGTGTAGCACGGTGATTAAGAGACTGGGCTCTCGCATTAGACTTGTCAGGGTTCACATCTTGTCTCAGCCACTTTCTCTGTGACTCGGACAGTCATTTTGCCTTTCTGGGCCTCAGTTGTCCGTTGCACAGTGATGATAATAGTGCCTACTTTCTGGGCAGAGGTTCTCAAACTTGAGCATGCGTCAGAATCACTGGGAGAGCTTGGTAAAACACAGATTGTGGGCCCCACGCTCAGCCTCTGTTTCAGTAGGTCTGGGGTGGGCTCCAAGAATGTGCGATTTGGACAAGTTCCCGAGTGAGGCTGATGTGGCTGGTCTGGGGACCACACGTTGAGAATCAACATCCTAGGGGTTGTCGTGAGTGTTAAATGAGGTGATACATAAGAAGTGCTGCCTAGCAGAGGGCCTCGCACCTGTAACTATTTAGTGAGTGTCAGAAGCATCAGTGACGTTGTTTTTGGTCATCGGAAGTGACAGTTGGCAGACCAGGTTCGTTAATTATCCGCAGAGTAACATGTCACGCTGAAACGTCTCTGGAAGGTTTTAGGACTTTGAATCTGCTACAGTTCAGGGATTATCTCTGGGCTGGAGCTATAGAGGTGTGTATGTGTGTACGTGTGTGTGTGTGTGATGGGGTAGACAGAATATGCCTTTCTACAATCTGAAAAATGAACTCTTGAATTAAGAAATCACGGTCCTTTGAAATTTTCCCCCTTCCTCTTTCCTCTCCCCGTCTTTAACGATCCTGTTGCTACATGGCCACTTTCAGCATTTTAAATAATTGTCCAAATATCGGGCAGGAACCCAGATAAATCAGTATGAGACACGAGTGCCTCTTCCAGAGACAGGATTGCTGCCAGCCGAAAGACAAGGCCTGGGCTAATGAATTCTTACTTCCCATGAGAAGTGCCCTGCAGCTGGACTAGTCAGAGATGCATAATTTTGATGGGAACATAACTCAATTTTAGGAAAATTGAAATATAGTATATACAGGAAAAGGAATTTGAGAAGGATAAGTGGTAAGACATTCAGATCTCTTGCAGTGCCCACCCAGAACCATTCTTTAAAAAAAGAAAAAAAAAATCCTATTGCTGTGAAATGCTGTTGAGCTGTTTCCAGGAGTTATGCTTTGAAGACAGCAATTTTGTAGATGGTATTTCAGCCCCAGAGAAGAAATGCAAGTGTGTTAAGTCATCATCCACTGCCTGGTGTTTAATGAAACATCTCTCCACCCATGGACCGCTGGTGGTGCCCCCCAGTGGGTGGGACTGGGGTAACAGCGCAAGCAGTGGGTCCCCCCCCCACACTTCCCCATCATAGTGTTTCTTAACTCCGCCCCCCAGAAAAGCAAGGACTGGGAGCTTGGAGAAAGCCCAAAGAAGGCAGTTTTTAAGAAAAAGATTAAGGGCATCATATCTCTTTATCCCCCATCCATCGCTGCTTCTATCCAACGGACCTTGCGCTAGCCCTCGGAATACATACAAGAATTAAGATATAACGTTGCTCCTCAAAGAATGTACAGTCTGATGAAGGTGGGGGAAATTTGTCCAAAGACAAACTCGGGCAACAAGAACTCTTTTTTTTTAATATTGAGAAAAAAGAAGAGTGCAAAAAACTACAGTCTGCTACAACACCCATCCCAATTCTCACCACAGAGAGCAAAAGTTAACATGTCACATTTGATTCAAAATTTTACAAGAAGGGGAATACCACTGATAATGTAGAAGTCCTGGTTATTCCTCTCTCCAGTCCCACTTTGCTCTCTTTCTCTCCACGGGAGGGAAAAGCACTATGATGGACTGGGTAGGTATCCAAATCCACGTGCGTATTTTGTACTTTCAAAATAGAGGTACGTGCAACCTGAGACCCAATGCACTGTCCTTTTTAATGTACATAAATGGTATCTAATGTGTTAGAATTTCCTTTACCTCACCCTGATGGTTCAAGATCCATCTATGGGGACACATGTGGTTCTAGCGTATTCATCTTGGTTGCTGTTTTGTATCCTGTGGTATAAGTGTTCTGTCTTTTATTTGATCATCCCCCTTTGATGGACATTTAGGTTGCTGATGGTAAGGGGATCTTCCGTCTGGATAGCTGAAGGCAGAGAACAGGTGTCTCTGCGACCTGAGTTGGACTCGTTAGCTTGTTCCGTGGAAGCCCGGGACTCCAGAGTTAGGGCTTCTCACTTCAAGCTTTAAAAAGCTCCATTTTCAGCTGAATTAAAAAAATCTTATTTTGCAAAGCATCCAGTAAACAAATTGCTCTCGTTACTCCCACTGAGAGGATGCAAATAGCTTTGGAAGAGCTTCAGCTGAAGTCACACCTGATGGTTTCATGAGGCATTACTGGGGGGATGTGGGGTCCAGCTTTAAGTAGTTGAACATGACATCTTGGGGCTACCTAGACATGTCCCCCGTGGTCCTCATGGACATTACTTATACTCTTGCACACAGAACATGTGTAGTTAGGATGCTGTCACAATGACCTATTGTCTACGATGCTGGACCTGGTACCAAGGACTGCCGGCTGAGGATGATGTGTCAATGATCTTACCATGGACCTGTTTCTGTTCCTGGGATTTCAGGAAAAAACAAAGTGGGGGAAGGGAGAAATGTTCTTTATGTCGAATCTTCCTAGTTTTACAGAAGGCACTTTGAAAAGAGCAGTCAGCATTTTCCGAAGTTCAAAAATAGCTCAGCTGTGTTATGTAACCTCCTGCTTGCTCTCGCAAAGTTATTAAACATCTGTTCCCTCGCCAAGCGTAGAGCGCATCACTGGCAACTCCTGGAGCTGTGAAGGTAAACCAGTACCTGTTCCGCTGGTACGGAATCCAGGCTGTTCTGTCCAGTTCTGTTCCAAGAATCTGTCCAGTTCACTGGCGGATGGGCTGCCTGGGAGTCCGCGTGGCATCGCGGTTAAGAGTGGGCGCTGGAGCCAAGACTGCCTGGTGTGAATCCCTCATCTGAACCCCCTTAGATCTAAGACGTTGGGCAAGTCGCTTAATTCCTCCACGTCTGCTCCCTCAGATATAGCATGGGGCTAAGAAAAATTTTGTCTCTTAGCCCAGAGGCTGGCATACGGAAAGCAGTCTATAAATGGTTACTATTATTGATAAAATATGTGTGTGCCTTATAGTCATCTCTTCTTACTGTAGCAGAATTAAATGAAAACATATATGTATAACACTTATATTGTACCTGGCAGGTAGTAGGCGTTTCACAAATAACTGTCAACTCATTATTGTCTTCTTGTTATTATTATAATGTAATGATGGTCGTCATCATTATTATTACTCTGATTTGTGCTTGTTACACTCAACCTATGCACAGGCAGGGAAGTGAGAAATGGCGTGTATTTCCATCTTGCTTCTTAATGACTGAATTCTGACTCTATGTCCTGTGGCTCCGTTTCAGTTAGAGGAGCAGGAGAAGTCCCTGCATTGGAAGTCACATAGAAGCGCTCAAGTCAATCTGTAGCACACACGAGTACGAAAAGAACAGCTTCCCCTGGGAGACTTATGAATTAGTATTGAAGGGAAGTTATTGGCCTTAATTGATGAGACCTGGCTCGACCACTTATGTGTTTTACATTAACTTCTTGATTTATGAGGTTGGGTTTCTGCTCTGAGAAGCAACAACATTGTAAATTATCACCCCGACAGGAAGGAGAATGGAAGAAAGATGTCTAAACGAGAGTGAGTTTAATTCATATTCAAGTTACATTAACACTTTTTTTCCATCTTCCTTTCTAAAATAACCACAGGAAATGTTTCTGGTTTAATGACCCATTAAGAGACTGCACTAAACCTGGTTGGCATATTTTTGTTCAATAGTCAGAATTATCACTGTTGGTTTCTTTATGAGTGCTGATAAAAGAGCATGCTCAGTTAATTCTCTGAGCTTGACCGGAGTTAAAACTTCCCTGGGTGAATGTGATAACTCTTCACAAATATTTATCTGTGGGATTGCCGTATGCTCGACAAACACTTCTGCCAATGACACTGAGCACCCAGGAGACCAAGCCATCCTCTGGGCTTGTACTGCAAGTCCAACCCGGTCTCTGGACTCAGGAATGGGGGGAAATGGCTGAACCTCAAAGAGATATGTAGGGCGAGAATCCAGGGGCATGTGCCAAATTGAGAGCCCAAGTACATCCCACCAGGCTGTGGAATGTGGGTTTGGACAGTGCTCTGTTCAAACCCTCTCATTATCTAGGTTGTCCTGGGCAAGTTACTTAATTTCTTTGAGCCTCCATTTCCTTCACTGTAAACAGAGATAATTCCAACCATAGAGGATTATGGCGACACTTAAATGCATGTAATTTACTTAGCAAAGCATCTAGGATATAGTTGGCACCCTACAGACATTAATTCTCCTTCCCTGGGCCAAATGCACAGCTCAATCTGACTCCTTCTGTGTCCCGATCGACCCATGAGATGTGGGCTGTGCTCTCTCAGTGTTCAGCCTGAGAGCTAAGTCAACATTCTCTCCTCGGCATCATTGCTGTTTGTGGCATCTCTCCTGGAACACAGTCCTCTCTTTTTCTGGCTGAAAGTCAAAAGGACTGTATGCCAACCCTGCAATGCGAGTCAATCATCTCCAATTGGCATCCAGTGAATAGGTCGACAAATGTTGGAAACCCGATGCTGGCACCTTGAGAGAACCAGAAGTTGGCTGTGCCTTTACCTTGAAGGAAAGGTGGTTTGGGTTGTTTTGGGGTCACGCATAGAGCATAAATATTGTTCAGATTTGCTTTAGGCCAGATGCAAGTCTTTGGATCTGGGGACCAGCACGCCTAACAAAGAGATGTATTGATCTATTTCCTCCAGGGTTGAATTCCAGGGAAGTTTCCATTTTGAAACTTGTTAATTTGGTGACATATACTAGTAATTTGCTGCAACTGTCTTCTGTGAAAAGATAAAGCAAAGAAAAGCACCATCTTTGTTACCCGGGTGCCTGCTGACAGAGAGCATACTGGGGCAGGGGGTGTAAATGTGTGTGCACGGGGACCGGCTGGGAGACCACCTCATAGTCCAGGAGAGGGAAGCTGTGACTTGGATTGGAGTCAGGCTGCGAATTCAGAGCAGGGTGGGCGGGCTCGGTGCACGTTTTGGAGGTAAAATTCACAAGACTTGGTGGATGGCTATGAAATGATGAAAGAGATGTGACGATCAATAATTTTGCACCTGTGCTGCTGCATAGATGGGGGTGGCTTTTACAAAACTGGAGAAGAAACAAACTGGGAGAGAGTGAGTCAGGAACAACATATAGTTTCAAACACGTTCAACTGACACACTTTTGAGACATCCAAGTGGAAATCTCAAGTAGGCCAGTTGGAGAGAAGAGTCTGAGTTCAGACTGAAAATTACAGCACACAGGTTTTGAGCTTATTGGTGGCGGGTAAAGCACCAGGATTGGGTCAGGTCACCTAGGAGAAGATGAAGACTCAGGACTGGGCTCAAACCATGAAGAGCTGCAGCATTAATTGGGAAATAACCCCTGAGGGGAAAGAGATTGCTGGAGAGAAGGCATTGGGCTGTGAATTCCAGCTGCATCTCCCCACGTGGAGACTCTCTGTCCCCAATCTTGATTTTGTCCTGGAGCCTAGTGGGTGTCTGTACAGTGTCTGCGATATGCTAGACATCGTGATAGGTAGAATGGACCTGCCAAAGATTTATTATCTATAGCCATTGCTAATCTATCCGGGTTTAGTGCAACCTAGGAGAGTTAAATAATCACACCAGCAATTTTAATCAATACGTGGAAAAGTAAAATTTATCATGTGATGAACTGCCAGGCAAATCATCAGAGCAGTGCATCCTTTGAGGCAAAGGCAACTAATATGTTACTGGGCTGGAGCCATGAGGTAGACGGTGAGCCAGGCTTTGGGTCTGGGGAGAGGAGGAGATGATACTATAGGAAGGGGAAAAAAATCTCTGCTTTTGTTTCATTCTTGACATGATCTGGGAAACACCTGATGGCACACAAAACAACAAAATTAAAAATCCCTCCCATCGTAAGGGAGGGCATGTGGCACAGCGTGAGGGGCAAATGCTTGGGGCCAGTTTGTTTACAAGCTGTCCTTCCTTTGCTGTCCTGGAGGAGAGTCTGTCTACGCGCCTCCTCGTATGCAGGACAGAAGCCTCCTTGTCGTCCCTTCCAGGTGGGAGCTAGACAGCCAGCACGGGCCTCTCCCCCTGTTCTCTGCCTTCATCCTCTTGCGTCTCTGCTTCCTCCTCTCTTGCCTCCGTGTGGATGCCGCCTGCCTGCAGGTGTAACTGAGCCCCGTGCACGTCCTGGTGCCTCAGAGCCTGGCCTGAGTCCCAGGGACGGAGGAGTCACTGTCAGCCTGGTGACGCTAGCTGGGCTCTGCGTGGGCTGGGGAGGCCAGCTGCATGTTGACACAGGCCCCGAGGTTTGGTGAATGAACTGGCTTATCTGCTGATGTCTGGTGTCTTCTTGTCCAAATCCCCACAGCCAGTTCCTGAGGATTCATTTCATATGGTTAAGTCCCATCCAAACGCAAGGAGTAAATGCACACTGCTCAGTTTCCTGCATGAGGAGAGCGGCTCTCCTGACGCCTGTGCTCATCTCCTTTTCATTCCCATCACTATTAATAAAAGGAAGTTTTAAAAATTCAATTTAATTAGGGGCTGGCCCGGTGGTGCAGCAGTTAAGTTCGCAGCTTCGGCTGTGGCGGCCTGGGGTTCGCCAGCTCGGATCCCGGGTGTGGACATGGCACCGCTTGTCAAGCCATATGTGGCAGGTGTCCCACATATAAAGTAGAGGAAGATGGGCATGGATGTTGCTCAGGGCCAGTCTTCCTCAGCAAAAAGAGGAGGATTGGCAGCAGATGTTAGCTCAGGGCTAATCTTCCTCAAAAAAAAAACCAATTTAATTAATACATCAGTATGTATGTGTGGGGGGAGGGCAACTTCAAGTTTCAAAAGTTACATTATAAACCATATGTATTTTAAAATGTGATATGATGGAAATATTAAAATACTCTAATGATATGGCCTACCATGTATTGAGTGCCTCCTATGTGCCAGTCAGTTTAAGTACATTATATAACAGGAATTTAAATAAATAAAACGTTCTCCCAAAGCAGAACGTGTGAACTTAACCACTGCACCACTGGGCCAGCCCCTAATTAAATTGAATTTTTAAAACTTCCTTTTATTTAAAACTTCCTGTTATTATATAACAGGAATTTCAGTGGTAGATTGGACTTCAGGTACAGGATGATCAAGGTTTTGGTTCTTTTCCCTATGATCTCTTGACTCTGTGTTTTGGGGGGTGTGGTCTTTGTTCTTCAACTAGTTCCCTTCATGACCTCAAGTTTGCTGCCAGCCACACCTGGGATGACTTCTTTGTGGCTACAGTAGAGCATGTGCACATTATTGGGCCAATAATAGCTATTTTGAAAATGCCATGTATTGACTGGCTTAATTCTGGACTCCTGCCTCAATCACTGAGAAGGCAAATAGGCTTAGGTTAAATCAAACCAGTCCAACTCTTAAAGCTGGGAATGGGGTAAGCTTCCCCCAAGGCCTGTAGATTCTTATGGGAGGCACGAGTCTCACCAATGTGAGTTCTGTTAAGAATGAGGAAGAGAGAAATGGAGCCTGGATAGACTACTAGCAGGTCAATTATCAGTCATAATAACTCATATTACGTATGAGGAAACTGAGGACCAGAGAAGTTACGTAACTTGACAAAAGCCACACAGCTAATATAAAATGGAAGCAAACCTCATATCCAGTTTTGTTTGGATCTAGCCCCATGATACTCCTTTCAGAGGCTGCAAATTGACCTGTAGTTGTGAGAATTTTTTTTAACTCACAGAATGTTTTTACCACTTTCAAAAGTTGAATTTCTCGATGTTTAAAAATTGTAAGATTGTGTGAAAAATTGTGTTTTTAGCTAATCTTGAAAATACGAAGAGCTGATGATCATAAGCCTGGAAGTCTGAAAAGTTGGGACACTAGATGCTGGGTCCAACCCCTCCGCTCCTCAGGAAAAAGCTGCAGTTTGCGAGTTCCCTCCTGATTGTGTGTTGCTGGGCCGGGGGTGGGTTTATGGGGAGAATTATCTCAGCATTTACTGCCCCTTCCAATCTGGGTGTTTCCTCATTCACTCGATGTGTTGGAGTCACTCGGTTAGTTTCTGAATTTCTTTCGGAGGGAATTGCGCCGTGTGTGGCTGTAGATTCAGTGTGTCTGTGGGAGGAGGTGAGTTCAGGAGCCCCCTCTTGTCGCCATCTTGGACCAGATCGTTCCTCCTACCTGGAGATGGTCAACCGGACATGGGAAGTGACTTTTAGATTGAGGAAGGCCTGCCCAGTTCACCTTAGTCCCTATCTGGACCACTTACTCATTCATATTACCTTCATGGCCTGTTTAAGCCTTTGTTTAATCGTAAGATGTATTGGATTGATTACTTTTATCATAATCACCATTATTTACAATCACTACCAAAATAAGAACTTGATGAACCTGAAGACTGGGGGGGGGGGGCAGTTATCAGAATGAGTGATAATGGGAAACTCTGATACCTCACCTCCAGGCATCCTTATCCTGGCTCAGGACAACTAGATCTGAAGACCACATGGATCTCTCATCCTATACGCTTGCAGCTTCACCGAATTCTGGAGAAATCACCTAAAGAACTGCTGGTCTATGATTTTCTGTGACTGGACGCTCCACAAGATTGGAGAGGCGCCTCTGATCTTTGAGTCACATTTTCCCAAAACAAAACAACAAAACAAAACAAAACTGGCTTCTAAAGTTGCAGCTGGGAGTGTGTGGGACATAGTCATCTGGGACTAAGTGGTCATTTTATGTGGCCGTAGGTCACAAACCTACTTCTCCATTCAACTTACAGGTGAGAATTTGAGCTGTTTGTCCCTAGAGTGGCTTGTCCAAAGGCCAGAACTTACTGAATTACCCAAGGAGGGTTCCCACTCACCAGACTGGATTCATTTGTAGGTGGTCTTCTAAAGCTGGAAGAAAATCATTTGTTCTGGCAGAGGGTGGGGTGGGTGTCCAGCTTTTTTTTTGCAATGTCATGAAATTTGTCAAATGAATGGCGGACGGTGGAGTCTGATGGAACTCACGTCACTTGTTCAGAGTCACTGCTGAAAATGTCAATTTGTCATCTAAGCCTCGTAAAATATATGGTTCTAATCTGATTTTTCTTCTTTATGGTACTTGGGTTTTCAATATTTGCTATAAAAATAACTTTCGGGTTTGTAAATTCTAACTGCTAAGGATATGTTCAGCAGATTGAATGGTCTTAATTATCTTCATTAAATTTCATCTTGTTGACTTCCACTTCTGACCAAGATGGAGTAACAGGGACTTGATAGATCCTACTGACTAAAACAACCAAATACAGACAAAAATATAGGAAATGATGATTTTTCGGGACACTGGATATCAGGCGAAAGAAGATAAGAAATAAACTGGGGGAGTCCTATGAATGCCAGCTCACCGCCTTGAGAGAGTTTCCAGGCTGCGACATAAGGATGGGAAACCCAAGTCAAGCCTGGAAGATTCTCTGAGCTGAGCAGATGAAGATGAGGCCAGGGACATAAAAGCAGCTAGAGCTCATAGGACAGCATCCCTGAGAAAAGTGTGGATAGAGAGCGCTGGAGGTCCACACAGCAGGTCATGGATGTGAGGGCACACAGAATGTGCTTATGGACAAAAAGAGGGGAAAATGGGGTCCAGAGAGGGTTTGGGTGTCATTCTCAGGCAAGCTGTGTTCCTTGCCATCATCAGAGTTTTTAAGTGATGGTGGAAATAGAACTTGTATTAGTCAGGGTTCTCCAGAGAAGCAGAACTGATAAGATGTGTCAGTGTGTATATACGCATGAAGAGAGAGGGAATGGGAATTGGCTCACGCAATGATGGAGGCTGAGGAGTCCTAGGATCTGCAGTCAGCCAGCTGGCAACCCAGGAGAGCGGATGGTTTAAATTCCAATCTGAGAGGTGGCAGGCTTGAGACCCAAGAAGAGCTGCTGTTTCACTTTGAGTTCTGAAGTCAGGAAGGGACTGATGTCCCAGATCAAGGTGCTCAGGCAGCAGGAGTTCCTCCTTACTCATGGGAGGATCATCCCTTTTGTTCTATTCAGGTCCTCAACTGATTGGATGAGGCCCACCTGCATGAGGGAGAGCAATCTGCTTTACTTGGTCTACTAGTACAAATGTTAATCTCATCCACAGACACTCTCTCAGACACACCCAGAATAAAGTTTGGCCATGTATCTGGGCACCCTATGGCCTACTCAAATTGACACATAAAATTAACCATGTTAGAAGCCAAAGTCAGATTTAGGGCATTGGATTCTAACCCAAGCTTTGCTTATGTGTATGGCTGTAATCTTTGGCGAGACTCTTAGCTTTTCTGGGTCTCAGCTTCCTCCTGTGTAGATTTATGGTGTTGGATACAATAATCTAGAATGGAATTGCATGATGTCAGAGCAAAAAGGGATGCTGGGAATGACTGAGACCAATAATTTTAAATGTTTTTTCTTCTCTGTACATGAGGGAGCTTCTGGTTGCTTCTGCGATATTAGCAGAATCCCTGCATAGTGGTAACTCCGGTCCTTTTTTCTCATTCAAGAAAACATTAGCATGCACATGAGTTATGACAGTGACTCTGCTCTAATTTATATTTTTAGAATAAATAATTCATAAAATTTGCTCAAACTCATGAAGTAAATTATTAGTTGTAATGTTGGTTTTACAACATCAGACTTGTAAATTACTTCTCTGTGCTTTATTACAGATGAGGAAATTGAGGCCTAGAAGACACGGGGCTCGTTTTTCACTAACGAGAGACTGGTTAATGGCAAAGGCAGGCTAAGCCCAATTTTTCTTTCTCCCAGACTTCGGTGTGTTGCTTCCAATACATCAGTCCTCTTTCCTTCTAGTTCCTTTGTGATTAATAATAATAATTTGGTGGTGATGATGATGACACTCATGGTGATGATGGTGATGGTGATGCTGATGATGGTGATGATGGTGGTGATGATAGTGATGATGATGATGGTAAACTCTAGGGACCTTGTACACCAGTACTTAGCACAGCGTAGATACTTAATAAATGTGTTGAATGAATGCATAATGATAATTGCTAACACAGCACTTGCTTTGATCTAGATGCCATGGTAAGGATTTTTACATGCATTATCTTGCTTTATTCTCCCAACAACTCCATGAAATAAGTGGTATTATCGTTCCCATGTTTGCATGAGATAAAAATGACTCTGCCGGGGTCCCCTAGTGGTAGAATCAGGATCCAGGTCGTCTCTCTGACTCTAGCACCTGGCCCTCTGGTTCTCTGGCCTCTCAGGGGAGGAGGAAGCTCCAGGTGTGCTTTCCTGAGGCCCTGGCAAGCCTTCCAGTGCCGGAAAGCACATACGAAGACCCTCCCATTGTCAGCAGGAATCATTTGCTCGTCTTTTGAGTTAATTTATTATGAAAATGTGATAGATGGGAATTCATTTTATAAACCACAAAAGCTTTCTGAAAATGTTAATATTCTCACCATAATATCAATTATTATTATTGTCATTATCATAGAGATCTATGTTTGGCATTGCCAGAAATAAAGCAGGTGAAGATCAAAGGGGAGAAGCAGTTCTTTCCTGGGAGGATTTTTATGAGAATAGTCAAAAGCTCAGTTGCAGAGTCATCAGCTGCCTTTAAATTAGTTCTAGAATGAGTCCCTTCAGACTTTGTGCACCCCTGAGGAGTACCAATAAATATTAACTGGATGCAAATAATGGAGCAGAAACGTCAGCAGGGGAGTCCCAGTGATTCTGAGTAGGCAGAAGGAGGGAAGTAAAAGGTAGAAGGAAGAGGGAAGCCAATACTTAATTTTGACACTGGGTGCAAGCCAGGTCCTAATGGGGTTGTCTGCCTTGATTTTTAAACTGTTCTATTCACATCTAGGCAGGAAGGCCAAACCATTGGCAAACATCTTCCACTCCATACAGGAGCTGGGGGAGGAAGCCATTGTGCGTGCCGCTAAACCACTTCCAGATCTTGAGTTTCATAAATCTTCTGCTTTCGAAACAGAGCTTTTCTTAAATAGATTGAGCTCTGAACACAGGACTAGGAGAAAGTGTTTGTCTTCAGCCGACTAGGTGAAAACCAAACCAAACCAAACAAACAGAGTAAAAACAGTCCCCTGGCATCTGTCACCCATGTTCATCTCCTGATTGCCTGATCTCATTCTTTCATTTGTTCATTCATTCATTCCCGCATGCATGCATTTGTTTTCATTCCTTTGCTCTTTCATGTATTCGACTCTTAATAGGTGTCTCTTACCTCTAGTAGATGTGAGACGCACAGAGTGACGAGCTAGACTCAGAAAGGCTCCCCACCTGAAGCTCCTATTCTGGTGGGGAGACCAAAAATAAGTGAATAAACAGATGCTGTCATGTGATATTGACAGGGGGTGGGAAGAAGAATGGGGCAGGGTAAGGGGATGGAGAACGAAGGGGGCTTGTTTTACAGAGAATGGTTGGGAAGGTGGAGTTTTGGCGGATACCTGTAGGAAGGGAATAAGAAAGTGATGTGAAAATCTGGAGACACTGTGTTCTGGAGGGGGGACCTGTAAGTGCAAGGGACCACAATTGGGAAATTGATCGGATGGTTTGAGGACCAGCAAGATGGCCAGAAGGGCAGAAGCAAATTGGGCAAGTGGGACCTGCATTGGGAGCGGCAGACCAAGTTCCATAGGGTCACAGAGGTCACGGTGAAGGTTCTGGAATTTGTTTCCAATGTTATGGGAAGCCATTGGGGATTTTTGGCAGGGGAGTGAGGTAGTCTACAGCAGGGACCCCTGAGCTCGCACAGGCTGTATCTGGAGCCTCATTTGCTTTTTTTCCCCCTTGTGCTATTTCATTTCCTATTAGAAACAAGCTTTGCTTGGTGTGGAGCGTAATGTGCTTGCTTTCCCAGATTCCATCCCTCCCCTCTCCCATTATGCAGGCTGTGATGAATGGGCCCTATTTGACCACAGCCAATTAAAAAAATCCCATCCCTCTCACTAGAGCAGTTGGCTCAGGAACAGACATGTGATCTAAGTTGGTCCAATAGAGAGAAGCTTGGGACTATTAGATATATGGCAGATGTGAGACTGGAATTTCTGCTGCCATTTTGTTACCCTGGAAGAAATCAGGCTGAGGATAAAGGTGACTCACGCACGGGACAGAACTAAGAGGAGTATGCTATGAAGAACAAGCCAGAGCCATGATCAAACTGCACCTGAAGTCCACCGTGTCAATGATCTTTTCAGATACTAATCATGAGACTCCCTTAGTGGTTTAAGTTGGTTCAAGTTGGTTTCTGCTAATTGCAATCAAAAGAACTTGATAGATATGCATATTTGGCAGCTAATCTGTAATATTATGCTCTTTAGTTGATGTATTACACCCTTTAAATTAATGTGGTTGCCTTTAATAAAGCTGAATTTGACCAACAAGGGGATATTATAAGTAAAAATTTTAGAAAGATTGTTTTACATGAGACAACTGTAGCTCTTTAATTCTATACAGAAAACTCCTGATGGACATACTTTGAGCTCAGAATATGTTTGCAGCCTTGAGAGGATCCCAACCTCTAGATCTACAGACTTTGGAATCAGGTTCTAGCTTTTTCTCCCCCTTGTTAGCCATGGGACCTTGAGCAAGTAACTAGGTACACCTGGGCCGTGCTTTCGTCAACACTGGGCCCCACCCCTAGTAAGGAGTTTGAGAGAATTAAATAGGCATACGAAGCATTTAGCTCAATGCCTGGCACTTGCTAAGTGGTCTATGAATGTGAGCTCTTGTATAATATATAATTCTCAGAACCACCAAGGAAAGTGGGACCAAAAATGCCACCTAGACGGCAGGATTCCTCTGCATTGCTTAATTAAGTGTGTTTCATTATTCTAACTCCCTGGGGCTTTTGAAGGAAAGATAGATTTTTAGAAACTTAGAAAGGCAGTCTCATTAACTCAGAGAGTGGGGAGGAGGCAGTCCTCAGGCAGGAAGTGAGAGGGAGGCGATGGTGCAATCATGGAGTAGAATACATGAGTATTGATGTTCACCAGCTCCTTAAGCAGTAAAAAGACACAGAGAGCCACATCACCATGTCTTTCCAGAGGACTTTTTTTTTTTTTAATGTAAGTAGAATTTGGGTCCTATATAAGAGTGAGATGTTACTGTATTTTATGTAGTCTTAGACTCCAGCAATTATAAAACGATCTTTATTTCAAAAAGGTTAAAATGCAAAAGATGGGCATCATAGAATTGATGCAGTGGAGTACCAGTGCCTGCCATGCCCAGTGCCCCGATACCTATGAGGTAGGGGACAGCCTCATTCTATGGATGAGAAAATTGAGGTCCAGGAAGGTTGTGACCTTTTCAAGGTCATATCATTTGTGGGCAGCCGTGACAATTGCGTTCGCCCATTCATTTGAAGAATTTATCTAGTGTTCAGTGTCAAGCCCGAGAGGGGATACCCAGTGAAAACAAGAGTATAGTCCTTATCTTCATGAGGTTCAGACTAACAGGGAATTGACAAAAATGAGAAGGGAATCAAAATAATTACACTTTATTATGGCTGCTGAGAAGGGAAGATATGGGGTACCGAGATGGAAAACCTCGAAGATGGGAGAATCACTTCCTCCATACAGGATGAAGAGAGAATGCCTCTCTGTGGAGGTGATGTTTCAACTGAGAGCTGAAGCATGAAGAACCAGACAGGAAAAGAGCCAGAGAAAGTCATGCCAAGCAAAGGGAACAGAGTGTGCAAAGTCCCTGAGGTGGGAAAGACTTGGGTGTTTACAAGGAAATGAAAAAAAAAAATTGATCACAGTGGACTCCATTTCAGGTCTTTCTGATCGTTAGACCATACTGCCTCTGCAGAAGAAACTGTTGCGTGTTTGAAGGGCAAGAAAGACCACGGAGCTGTGGCTGTCACAGGGAGTCTGGTCACCTCTTCACATCAATTACTTAATCTTCCAGAAGGCAATTCCTTTCGGACATTATCGGACCAACTCCAGCCCAGTCCTGTTAAAGCCGGAGGAGATATTTGAAGAGCTTCCATAGGAGGTGTGGTGGGGGAGGGAGGACTGTCTTGAAGGGGCTGGAAGGGGGAGGATGGTGGAAGAAGGGCTGGGAGTGGACGATGCTGTTGACTCGAGCCCACCGCTAGTCAGAGCTGCATCACGGACCAGCTCCCTGCTGGAACACTAGGTGTCTCTGTTAACCCACATGGTGGAAGGACATTGCCCTTCTCCTGGTATTGCAGTGGCTCTTAAAGTTGTGCCGTTTAGTCCCAAATGGCTTTCATCTTAGGACCTTTCTTCCCAACAGAAGGCATTGAAAATAAGGGAAGAATAAGAAGATCTCCATTTATAAATGCCTGCAAATTCAGGGTGCATGAAAGGCTCCCACTCTCAATCTGTTGGTCCCCCTAAGAGGTTGGGTGATATTTTAATGTGCAAAGACTCGTGTCATGAAGCTTTGGGCTTTGTTGGATGACCTATGGCTAATGGGACCATCTTTTTTCCTGGTTCTCATTCTACAAGGACATAATTAAAAATTATTACAATAATATCATATAGAGCTTTTTAGATTCAAACACAAAATATCTTTGACTCCTCATAACAATTCTGTGAGTCACATGAGATTAGTCCCATTGAATAGATAAAGATAATAAAGTTCATAAAGATGATGTGGTGGAACCAAGATCACACAAAGACATTAACCCAACTCTTATGCCTCCAAATCCAGAAAATAAAGGTTGCAATGTATGAAAGATGCGTTACTGTCCGCCTCTTTCAACGATCTCAGGGAGGGAGTAAAGATGTCAATTAATAGCAATAACTGATGGTATTACCACTTCTACAACAGTTAGCGTATATCAAGCGCTTAGAGTGTGCCAGGCCCACTGAGCTATGTTCTCTCTGCTTTTTAACCAGTTTAGTCTTCACAACAATTCCCTGAAGTAGGTACTGTTAATATCTCTGTTTAAGAGACCAGGAAGTTGAGGCTTAAAGAGGGGAAGTTAACAACTTACCCCGGTTTACATAACTAGCAAGTTGCAGAGATAGTTCACAAACCCTAACAGTCTAACGTCAAAGCCAGGACTTGTCATCACCACTTAAATTGCCTCTATTGATGACATACTTCAGTTTTATAGGAATCACACCAATTTGTTGCATTGAGCACATTCCTAGTTGTGAATCTCTTCTCTCACTCTGGGTAAAAAAAAAAAAAAAAAAGTAAAGGTTTTGGCGACAGGATACCATTATGCTGTCTCTTTCCACATAGGCAAATAGAAACAATAATTGGAGCAATTGCCTTGATAAATAATCAGACTGTAAAGCTGCCATCAAAGAAAAAATTGTTTGATGTGTGTTTTCTCCTTTAATCAGAATGTTTGCAGAGTTGTGTGGGTCCATGCCATTCTTCTTAAGGAATGGGGCTGCCGTCAGTAAGGGTAGTAGATTCAGTGCAGCCTTCCCAATTTTGATGTGTTATTAACCAGTTGATTCCGATTTTCCTGCCTTCTATTTTGCTGTCAGCTTAGCTTCTTCCGCTTGCCTTATTAAGAATTCTGCATAGTCAATAGGATGCAAATAAATGGAAACATATGCACCTCTCTGTATGTGGGAAATGTCGCTGTTGGCTGTTCTGCCACTTCTCTGCCTTTGCAGTGAGATGCTTCAGCTTCAGATGGAGGCTCTTCATCTTTAGGGGCTGGTCTGACCGCACCTGTCATTTCCGTGATGGATCTAACACGGCATTAATAGCGGGTTTGGTTCACTGACTTCTCCCTCAGCTTTGGGTCTGAGAGCCCCTTAACTGCCAGCTCCTTTCACTCTGGAGCCATTTGCACATCTTCGATAAGCTTAACTTCCGTGCCACAGCAGATCATGGGCACCGGAACAAGCTCTGGAACCTGTATGTCGGGAAATTTTCTACTGCGGTTTAACGTGGTAGAGAAGAACCTGGATAGACTGTGCTGTTTGAAAGCCACCTCTGGGATTGAAGGCAGGTGCAGACCTGTCAGCCACACAGCTGGTTGAGTTAACTCTATTAGACAGTGTTGGACAATTTTGTTGTCTGAAATAGAAACTGGTATGGTGGCAGGTCATCTAGTTGCCAAATGGTGCCCCTGCTAGGCTGGTTTAAGTCTGCCTTTCTCGTTGGTGCATCTGCTGGGGTTGGCTGCCAGCATGTTGAAAACTGGCAGTTCTGGAAAGTTTTATTGTCTTTCTAGGTGTTTCTGTCAAGGAGAGAAAGACGAAGACTTTCCATTGTTTGATGATGACTTGGCATTTTGATTCCTAGCTCTGCTTCAACTAGAAGAAATTAGTCTCTGACTTTATGTTAATATTGGAAATGTATCATCTTTTTGACCAAGAATGATTTTCTACTTCTCTTTAAATCATAGATTCCCAGGAGCCTCTGTGCTAAATTGTTTTCTCACACTCGATTCCCATGCCCTCGTGTAATGGATTTTTGTAGTTTCTTGCTTTCTTTTTTCTTTTGAAACTCAGCAACAAGTAGAAAGAACCTCTATGGATGAAATACAATATCCCTCCCAAAGAAGAGATGGAAAAAAATGTTTTCCTAAGCTTCACGCCCACACCGATGTGATCTACCTTCTACATTTTAAGCAGGCTGAGAGCCTTTGAGAATTGAGGCAGAGAATGCAAAACGTGACCTCTTAGTTAATGGCAAAAGCCAAAAATAGGGATCTAGGACATCAAATAGCTCTTACCAACGGGTGCTTTTATGAGTGAAGTGCAAATGAAGCAGAGAATGGAGCTCCTTTCCAGGACGCAAGACCCAATTTCCAAAACATGTGAACACTCTCTCAATTGATTGTGTTAGCTGCCTGGGTGCAGAACTGTTGGGGTCCAGAATGGGATGACTTACGTTAGACACCCAACACTGCGCTTAGCACATGCGGGACCCCAAATTTCACATCACCATTAATTATTCCTGTTTAGAGGGACAACATGAAGAAAGTCGTCTCGATTACCTACGTCTTTGACCTGAAACACAAGGTCGCCTAACTCATTGTTATGAATGCCTATAAATCTTTACAAAATGGTCCCTGGGATAGCATCTCGTTCTGAAAATGTTCTGAAAATTCCGGATCCTGTCTGGAGAAAAGAGAGAAGAATCTACAAGTGTGTTTTTGAATGGAAAGGGGTGCCCGTGACTGATATATGTCTATATGAGGAATGGTTGAGGGGTCCCACAGAAGAGACTTCCAAGGGTGTCACAAGAGTTGGTTTCAGTTTTAAATGTTTGCCATCTGGAAATAGGAGTAGAATTGGTCTCTTAGTGACAGTGCAGAGCTAGAGCCAAGAGGTTGAGGTTCCAAGGAAATAATTCTGACTCAGCGGAAGGAAGTCTTTGCTAACCTCTTTGAGCTGTCAGTGAAGGGGACCCTCTGAGGGAGTGGGGCTATCCCTCAGACACTGGAACCCTCCCAACCGACGGGCAGCTGTCCGTCAGGAAGGGGTTCTGCAATGTGGGTGGGGTCAAATGTGGAGGGAGGGAGTTCTGTCAGTTTAGATAAATAACCTTAACACCCTCCTATGTGGAGACATTCGAGTCCATTGATTTCTCTGCCCTAGAGTCTTCCCGTGCATTTTTGCTGAACGGCACAGCTATTGTGATAACTAATGTTTATTCTTCAGTCACTACAAACAGTGTCACTCATTTAATACTCACAGCAGCCCTATGAGATGAGTATTTTTTTAAAGTATAATTAAAATATAACATTATATTAGCTTCAGGTGTACAATGTAAGGGTCCAATATTTGTATATATTACAGAATGCTCACCATAAGTCTAGTTAACATCCGTTATGATCTATAGTTACAAATATTTTTTCTCATGGTGAGGACTTTGAAGATTTACCCTCTTAGCAGCTTTCAAATATGCAATACAGTGTTATTAGCGATCGTCACCATGCTGTACATTGCATCTGCAGGACTGGTTATTTCATACCTGGAAGTTTGTACCTTTTGATCCCTTTCACTCATTTCATCCGACCCCTAACCCTCCTCTCCCCTCCCCGCTGCCTTGGGCAGCCACCAATTTGTTCTCTGTATCTATGAGCTCATTTCTTTGTTTTTGTTTTTGTTTTTAGATCTCACAAATAAGTGGGATCATATGGCATTTGTCTTCCTCTGTCTGACTTATTTCTCTGAGCATAGTGCCCTCAAGGTCCACCCGTGTTGTCACAAATGGAAGGATTTCATTCTTTTTTATGGCTGAATAATGTTCCGTTGTGTGTTTGTGTGTGCGTGTGTGTGTGTCTCACATTTCCTTTTTTTTTTTTTTTGAGGAAGATTAGCTCTGAGCTAACATCCGCTGCCAATCCTCCTTTTTGCTGAGTAAGACTGGTCCTGAGCTAACATCCATGCCCATCTCCCTCCACCTTATCTGTGGGACTCCTACCACAGCATGGCTTGCCAAGTGGTGCCATGTCAGCACCCGGAATCTGAACCGGTGAACCCTTGGCCACCAAAGCGGAACGTGCCCACTTAACTGCTGCACCACTGGGCTGGTCCCTCACATTTTCTTTATCCATTCATCTGTAGTCGGACACTTAGGTTGTTTCCATGTCTTGGCTATTGTGACTAATGCTGCAATGAACATGGGAGTGCAGACATCTCTTCGATATCCCCTTTTCCTTCCCTTCAGATATACACCCAGAAGTGGGATTGCTGCACCAATTTCCATTCCCACCAACAGTGCACCAGGGTTCCCTTTCCTCCACATCTTCACCAACAGTTCTCTCTTATCTTTTTGATAATAGCCATTCTAACAGGGGTGAGGTGGTATCTCACTGTGGTTTTGATTTGCATTTCCCTGATATTAGCGATGTTGAGCACCGTTTTATGTACCTGTTGGCAGTTTCTATGTCTGCTTTGGAAAAACGTCTATTCAAGTCCTTTGCCCATTTCTTAATCAGATTATTAGTCTTTGTGCTATTGTGTTGTGTGAGTTTCTCATCTATTTTGGATATTAACCCTTTATCTCATATATGGTTTGCAAAGATTTCTCTCCCCTTCTATAGTTTGCGTCTTCATTTTGTTGATTTTTTCCTTGCTGTGCAGAATCTCTTTAGTTTGATGTGGTCCCACTTGTTTATTTTTGCTTTTGGTGCCTTGCCTCCCCTTTCTGCCAGAGATGTTGTAGAAATGATTTTGGGGTAGAAGGTTGAATCTAGAAACCTCTGGGATCCCTGATGAAGCTCATATGCCAATTTAGACTACTTGTTGCATCATTTGAATTAGTTCAGTCTCTGTTCAACCATCTACTTACTTTCTTCATTACGTTTTTTTTTAAAAAATGCCTTTTCATTGTGGTTCAATACAGTTTAACATAAAATTTGCCATTTTAAACTGTATAATTCAGTGGCAGTAAGTATATTCACGATGTCGTGCAACCATCACCACTATCTAGTCCCAGAACTTATTCGTAAGCCTAAACCATTCCACACTTGGTTAAATACCCCAAAGAATTAAAGACAGGTATTCAAACAAAAACAGTCCATGAATAGTCATAGCAGCACCATTCACAAAACCCAAAACGTGTGAACCACTCCACATCTACCGACAGATGAATGGATAGATTTACTAGGTATATCCATCCGACGGCAAATGCTTCAGCCATAAAGGAGTGAAATGCTAACACAGGCTCCCACATGGACGAACCTTGAAAACGCACCAAGTGGAAGAAGCCAGACACAAAAGGCCACATATTGTGTGATTCCATTTATGTGAAATATGTTCGTTACTTTTTGTCATATCTGTAAACCCTCTGTGATATTTTACACATAATGCTTTTTATTTACATTGATTTACTTTTTTAGAGTTATAAAATTCCACTATAGTTTCTTCCTGAGCAATGCTATCTGTGAAATAATGGGTTTGGTACGCTAGTTCCATTTTCCAAATATACATGAAAAGAAACCAATTTAAATCTAAAAATAAAGTTAACCCATGCACCATCTAAATGCATCCATCTGTGTACCGACTGAAGTACATCGACAACTTTTCAGAAAGCAGCCTTTTGGTTCCTCTTGGTGATCAATTCCTTCTTGAACATGACCCACACTGCTCCTAGACTTAAGCTGTCCGGTAGGGCAGCCACTAGCCATATGTGGCTATTTGAATTTAAATTAATTAAAATGAAGTGAAATGGAAAAATTCAGTTCCTCAGTCACACTATCCACGTTTCCAGTGCTCAGTAGCCACAGGTGACGAGCGGCTACCATATTGGACGTCACAGATATGTGGCATTTCCATCGCTGGGGAAAGGTCCATTGGACATGACTGTCTAGAATTGGCTTCCATTCTTCCAGTTGCACCAGGGAAGCATCTCATCTCTCAGGCCCTGTGCTTAGGTCAACCTCTCACTCAGCATCCTCACTTCCTACCTCTGGTGGGGACCATTCATCCCCCAGCCAGCTCTGAAACTGACCTACTTTTCCAATGTCACCAGGGAGGGCTTGATGCCAGACCACACAGCTTGGGACCTCCTCTCGCCCTTCCCCTTCCTGCTTGCTGCTGACCAGCTCTGGACTCGCTCCATCTTGCTGCTCTCTTTCGCTCTCATCCCACTGACGCGAGGATCTCCTCCCACATAGTCCTTTCCAGCTTTCCTGGAGGGCCCCGCTCTGCTTCAGACTCCATTTTGTTTTGTTATCCGAGGGTGAGAAGACATCACCCTCCATTTCCACTCTTCTCTCTCTACTCTCTTATGTGTCTGTCTTTCTCCCTTCCCCTGGCTTTTCCTTCTCTTCCTTTTCTCCTTCCTACTCTTTTGTTTCCTCTTTTTCTTCTTCCTGCTCTCCCCACAACTATTCCCTGTGGTCATAACATTAAACCCTTCAAAGCTATTGAGAAAACAAACAGGAAGAGGAGTTTTGGAAAAAAAAAAAAAGCTATATTCTTCCTATCATTTAGACAGAAAAGACTAGAAAGCAGTCCCTCCTTGATCTGGCAGTTCTTTGCACCTTAGGCGGTAAATACATCATTTTCTTCCCCACCAGGAGAGTGATGTAGCAATTATGGGCAAAGATATGAATATCGGGGCAGTGTCAGGGACTGCAAAGCTGAGTCTTCTGGGGGACACGTGTCCACCGCAGAAATCCGTGGCAGGATGTGAAGCGTTATTGCTGCTGAATTTACACAGGGCTGTCAAGTTTCATTAGGAGAGTGGGCAGCACTTGGACTGCTATTTAGGCCGGGACATATTTAACTCTGTTCTGATGGTTCTGAGGTGTCATCCAGCACAATGGGACATTCTCCACGCTGCCGAGGACTCCAGCTCTGGCCAGATGAAAATCTGCTCCTGTTCATTCAGCAAATGGCCACTGATCACCTACCATATGCTGGACGCTGTGTGCGGTGTGGGGGGCATGTGGCAATAACTCAGACACTGTCTCTGTTCCCCAGGAGTTTACCCTCCAGCAAAGGAGCTGATGTGTGTGTGTGGAAAACTCTGTAATAATAAGGTAGAAAGGGAGGTGCAGGGGAAGCGATGGAGGTTCCGAGGAGGGAGTGGAGACTGGAAGCTCCGTGAGCCTTTTGGGAAGAGGTGAACCCTTGTGCTCGGTTCTGGAGAGTCTGAACATGTGACTATTTAGGGGGGAAAAAATCTTTGTATTAGTTGAGATTTTTGTGATTTTAACTGATGGGAAATCAATTCTCAATCACTTAAGCAAAAATGGAAGCAAAAGAATTTATCGCTCCATTCAACTGGAAAAGGATGGAGTATCCTTGTTGTCTGGCATATCTAGATCCAGGCTCAAATGATGTCTTCAGATCTCTCCTTCTCTCTCTCTCTCTCTTTCGTGTTTCTCTCTCTTATGGCTCATTGTTTGCCACCATGAGATGGGGAAGAGCATCACCTAAAATGAATGTGGATTCCCATACTTTTGTCACTGTATCTCCTTAAATCAAGAGAGACATTATCCCCTCTACAACAGAAAATTCCCAGAGAAGGAATCCGATTGGATGAGCTCGAGCCATGTGACCATTTCTGAACCAATCAGTATGGGCAGAGATCCTCCTGTTGGCCAGGAAGGAGAAAATCTATTATCAGGAAATGGAAATAGCCAGAAACAACAGTGATTACTGCCTTCCCAGTGGAACACAGGGTAGGAACAAAAGCCAAGAAGCGGGAAATCGCAAGGACACTATGAGTTGTCTGGATTTGCTCCAATGAAGGATCCATAAAGAACAGTTTTAGGAGGTAAGGTTGAAAGTTAAACTTGGCTAAAGAGTAATGGATTTTATTTCTGGACAATAGGGAGGCATTTCAGGCTTTTGAGCAGAACTGAACATAATCAGAACCGAGTTTAGGAATGTTTATCTGGCAGGTGGGCTTCATGTGAGCGTGGGGATGACGTACAGGGAATCTGGAGACCAGGCGAGGTGTTCTGAGTCCAGGCAGGAGCAAAATGAGTATTACATAAGTTATTTTGGTAATAAGTAACAGAAATTAGCTCTGATTAGATTAATTTAAACAAAAGAGGTAGGAAGAAGGAATGATAGAAAATATATTGGGACTTTACTGGGGCATCTTAAAAAATCAAACTTGGGCAGCCAAGGTTTAGAAAGGACAGAAGATGACATAACATTCATTGATGGAGGAAAGTCACCATTACCTTGGTCCAGATCGAAATTCCTGGTCTCTGTCTCATCTGTTAAGTTTCAGATTCCTAGGACAGATAGTCTGATGGATCCAGCTTGGGAAGACGCACCCCCTGACCCCAGATCTATTTTTTGTGGCTGGGGGGAAGAATGATGTTCAGATGTACATAAGTGTTGCTTTTTCCAAAGAAAGGGCTTATTATATGTCAATAACCCACCCTACAAGGGAAGTAATCCTGTGAACTCTACTGGCGTAGAAGGAAGCCCAGGTTTTTGCTAGGGGAAGGAACATGAATATTAAGTTTGTGTTTAGAACAGAGTTCAAACGAGTGGTCAGCAGATGTGTTTTATTTCATTGAGGGTGTTATTTTTAAATAAATTTGAATGCCTCTGGATGGGATTTTCACCACTCTCCAGAATCTTGCACGTGGCCCATTTCTGTCGTTGATGCTTCCTGGAAAGCATGAGTTCTCCTCCTGAGGACTCAGCTTGGTGTTTGCCGTGAAGAAAAGCAGGCAGAAATGAAGTAATGCAAGATTAACCAGTATCCCGATAGGTTAGGTCCCCTGCTAACACTTTTATAGCGTCAGGGACTTTGGTCGCAAATATACTATCATTTATTGTAGTTATTTATGTTTTATAATTATTCCCCAATAACGGTAATTTTTTCCTGCTAAACTCTAAAGACTTTGGAGAAAGGACCACAAATTTTGTACCTACCATCTTATCTCTTGCATGTTGCTGTCATATAGTAGGTAGTCAATTAATATTTGTTTAAATTGATGTGTTTGCTAAGAAATGGATTTGAATCATTTCAATAGATGTTCACTTGAGAGCTTACTTAGTGGACCAAACTCTTGATTTATGGTCATCACTTACGGTCCTAGTTTTAACACTGAATGTTGCATGCCCCAGGAAACCCCTCAGTTCTGGGAAAACTGGGGTAGTTGTTCACCCTACTTATGGCTGTCAATCAAGAAATGTGTTTATTATAGGCCCTGGTCTAAGTCTTAGCACTGTCACCAGGAAACTTCTCAATTACTCTGTGTGGTTGCTTGTGTCCTCCCGAAATTCACATGTCGAAACTCTGCTCCCCAGTGTGATGCTATTCAGAGGTGGGGTCTTTGGGAGGTAAGTAGCGTTCGACGAGGTCATGAGGGCTGTCGTGATGGGATTTGTGCCCTTATAAGAGGAGGAAGGGACTTGAGATCGTCTGTCTCTGCCACGTGAGGACACAGAGAGAAGAGGGCTGTTTGTAAACAGGGAAGCCGTCTCTCACATCGGCCAGGGCTTCATCTTGGACTTCCATGTCCCAGAACTGCGAGAAAAAAGTGTTTGTTATTTAAGCCACCCAGTAGCTTGTTACAGCAGCTGAGTAGACTGAGACAGTGGTGTTGCCCATATTGACGCGGGAACGAGCCGAATCTCAGAGGACTCAGGTGATTGCTTAAGGATACAGGGCCAATAAGGGTGGATTGAAAACTCAACTCCAGCTTTTCTGTCCCCAAATCTGCTTTTCTCTCTACCTGACAATATTCCCAGAGTTCAGAGCGCTGGGTTATGAACTCTTGTCCTCAGGAGTTTATGATCTAGCAGAGGTGATCAAGTTGGGCAGGTTACAAATAACACAAGTCCAGGCGTCTCCCTTGGCATCACATTCCTCACGGATTTGCATTTTATTTTCACAGCTCTTCTGGCAGATGGTAGTATTGGGTTGTGTTAGTCAGGGTCCTCCAGAGAAACAGAACCAGTAAGATGTATCGAGATACAGAAATACAGAAAGAGACTTATTATGAAGGATTGGGTCACATGGGGATGCAGGCTGAGAAGTCCCACAGTTTGCTATCTGCAAGCTGGAGGCCCGGGAAAGCCAGTGGTGTTGTTCCAGCCCAAACCCAAAGGCCAAGAATTAGGGGATAATGGTGTGAGTCCCAGACTGAGTCCAGAGATCCAAGAACCCGGAGCACTCATGTCCGAGGGCGGGAGAAAATGGATGTCTGAGCTCAAGCAGTGAGAGCAAATTCTCCCTCCCTCTGCTTTTTTCTTCTGTTCAGACCCTCAACAGATTGGATGGTGCCCACCCACACTGATGAGGGCTGTGTTCTTTTCTCAATCTACTGATTCAAATGCTAATCCCTTCCAGAGACACCCTCACTGACACACGGAGAAATAATGTTTTGCCAGCTCTCGAGGCGTCTCATAGCCCAATCACAGAAAATTAACCATCGCAAGACTCTGCAGAAAGGTGTCTTTTAAAAATTTCCTCCAAGTGGTTGGGACTACCCATAAATAAGGAAGGTGTACTCTAAGAGAGGCGCCTTCTGCATGAAAAATAAGCATTGACAGTTAGGAGAGGGCTTACCTGGTTTGGAGGAATCAGGGGAGACTACGTGGGGGAGGTGTTATTTGAGATGCTCTTGAAGGGTGGCCAATAAATATAACGTAGGGGACGGAAAGGAATTATGGCTCCAGAAAACCGTGTGGACAAAGACATGTGGCCTGGCTCGGCCTCGCCACTCAGTCCTGTGGTTGGTGTTAACTGGGAAAAACGTGGTCCCGAGGTGAAGATTAATGCGCTCCTTTTCGAATCAAGTCAGTTGAATGTTGAGCAGGCTGTGCCCGACAGCATGGTGCTAGATAAACAAGACTGACTGGAGCCAGGACCTGATCTGTGCTTCTGGTGAGAGCAAATCTGTGATTGTGACATCCTGAGGGAACAGTAGGAGACAATGTACGGCTAAGGGCTGTAACACGAGGTGTGGATTACAGTGAACCAAGAAAAGGAAAGATTACGAGGAGAGGCCACGTGGAAGAAAGTGAGCTTGGAATCAGCCTCATTCTCTCTATTCCCCCTGACAAAAGTATTGCGTTTAGATTGAAGATGATGAGATAGGAAGGCATTCAGGGTGAGAGGAACAACGTATACTAAGAGACGGGGATAAGACCAAATACAGTGTGTATTGGGAGAGAAATTGGGAGACTGGATCAAATGCTGCAGAGCTGGCGGGAAACGGAGGCGTATGTGGCACCACACCCACATTTTTCAGAGAAGGTTAAATGAGGTGCAGAGAGGCTAACTGGGAGCAGATGCAGCTTAATTCAGAGGCCTTGGAATTTGTTTTGTTTCAAATAGTCACTCTACCACTTAAACCAGCTGGGATTAATTTTATTTTCAAATAACAGCAAGCCCAAAACATATAAGTGGCTCAAACAAGATAGGCATTGAATTCTCTCTCCTGTAAAAGAAGTCCAGAGGTAGTCCAGGGGTTGTGTGGTGTTCCGTGGTGTCAGGAACTCAGCCTCCGTTTGCCTTGTGGCTCTGCCACCTTCAGCCAGTGGCTTCTACCTCATAGTCCAATAGGGTTGCTAGTGCTCCAGCCATCATGTCTGCATTGCAGCCAGGAGGAAGGAGCAAAGAAGCGCTTTTCCTCTCCCTATAAGATACTCCCTATAAGTTATACACATATATTCTCTCTTCCAGTTGGCTAGAACATAGTCACATGGCCATGCCTAGCTACAAGGAAGGCTGGGAAATGTAAACTTTATTATAGAAGGCTATGTGCCCAGCTGAAAATGGGTGTTTCTATTACTAAGGCAGAAGAGGAGAGAGGACACTGATGGACAACCAGAAGTGTCTGTCACAGGGTGACTTTGGTACCATCATAAAATCATCATAAAATCTTCTGAGCCTCTTGTTCTTTCTCTGTGAAATGGGAAAATCCGCACTTAGTTCTCAGGGTGAAAATTCAGGTAACATACGGAAAGTATCTGGCACAACATTGAACACGCATTGGGTGCGAGATACATCTTAGTCCCTTTCTCTAAGTGGTTGTTATTACTCATATCCAGGGAGGTCACAAGCCCTCAGGTCTCCTGGGGTGAAGACCAGGGTTCGAGCCGGGCGGCAGCATGGAGAAACGAGTTTCTTAACTGTTTTCTGGCTTGTTTGCTTAATCGACTGATCTAAGCAGTCGAATATTTTTTTCCAATAATAATTTATAAGGAAGTACAATATATTAAAGATTCAAGCACGGTGGGAATCTGAGAGACCCATTGGCTTCACGTCCAAGCTTTCTCCTCTGCCTTCGAGTTCCCTCGCCGGATGCCCGCTGATCCCCCAGCACAGGTGGACGCCCACTGGACAGATAATAGAGCTCATTGTGGAGGGTGAGATAACGTGGCAGAGAACTGAGACCTGTCCTTCCTTTAATAAATAGGGTTGAGCATCTCCTCTATGCCAGAAACTGTTCCAGGTTCTGGAAGGGGAATACAGCGGAGAATAAAATAAACAAATCCTCCATTCTCATGGGGCCCGTATTCCAGTATGGGGATATCCGGAAATTCCTGGATAAAATTGCGCTTTGAGCTGATCCACATCATCTCATTCCACCTATTTTCGGGGGATGCGAAGGTGAGAAGACAACATCCACGTACATCTGCCTCTTTGAGATCCCGAGTAATTTGGCAGCATAGACGCAGGTGACTGAGTGAGCTCAGGAGCTGCTTGTCCCATTACCTACTTTTTTTGGCTCTCTCAGAATAGATGCTCATTACGTGGGATGGTTCCATTAACCCCTGTGCCAGCCAGTTCCTCATCTAAACGGTTAGGTGAGCAGAGTCATTAAAGGTTAGTGGTGGTATATTTGGTGCTGTTTTGATAGTGTTATAGGAGACTATCCAGAATTTCAAGAATTTTCAGACCCCCCCCACCCCCCCCACCCCCCCCCCCCCACCGCCCAGGTTCCTGAGAGAACCATGCATGTAAGGGACAAGAGCAGAGTGGCATTCCAAGAACCACTTTATTAATGGACACTGAGGCTTCCAGTAACTTCTGATAACGTAGAATGAGGACAGGCATCTTAGACTCTGTGCTCTGTGTCCTGTTCCCAGTGTAGACCTTTGGCCAACTGGTTCAGAGATACCATCTGGGGCGGGAAGGGAATGGCCATATTTACAGAGAAAGCTTTGCCCTAACTTACTTACTGCAAGTTTTAGACTCAGAGGTTGGATTCCCAAAGACAACATGTGGGGCATGTCCCCAAAATGTCACCTCTGGCTCGGGTGTACTACCAAATAGAGACAGGAAGCCCAGGAGACGTGAAAGGCAGGCTGTCACCTGGGTCACTGCCCTCATACCATAGCCTGGTCCAGGGGTACTGTGGGCTCTGAGCCATCAGATTCATTCCTTCTCCTTCCCTGAGGGAGGGGCCTCGAGGGCACATTGGCTCCCTTGGGGCACTGGGATTAGCAGCCAAAAGGATCCTCCTGCATCTGAAAGAAAGCCCTTTAATCTCAAATTTTAGGAGGAGAAAAGATAATTATTTAAAACTGTAACCATTACTGCTATTCCTGCTACCATCATTTATTATATGTCACACACTCTTCTGGCCACATTACATACCTTGTCTCATTAAATTTCATCTAATTTAATCTCTATAATTATGCAGCGACGTCACTATTAAAACCTCGCTTTTACAGAAGAGGAAATGGATGCTCTGAGAATTTGGGATACTTACCTGATATGGAAAGCAACAGATCTACATTCTGAGTCAGGCCGTCTGATTCCAGAACTAAGCAGTTGTCTTCCAGAATCCCCTCCCGAAGTTGTTGCACAGGAAATCAGCATTTAATGAACAAGAGCCTGGAGGCCTATGTCTGCCCATTCATTTGTTCATTTATTCGACAAATACCTTTAAGCTCTTCCTGCAAGATGCTAGTTGCTTTAGAATCGCAGTGATCAAAACAGACTAAGATCCCCCCCTTTGTGGAAGTTAGCATCTCCTGCTCTAATTTTTAAAAATTTAGTATCACTCAGCCAAGGCAACTAACATTATTTTTTTTTTAATGGCCACAATAGAATTTGAGTTGAAAGAATAAATACTCCCCTCTTCTTTTTTTTTTTAAACCCAGTTTTTTTTTTCCTTTTTCTCTATGCTGTAGTTTCTGAGCTCATTTTGGATGGCGCTGGCCTGGAATATGCAGATCTGTGTGCTGGAGTTATTGCATTTCTGTCTTGACATTTAAGCTTTAGCTCTGTGGTCACACCTTTGGGGATCATTCAGGGGAAAAGGGAAGCCACCAATGAGGGTATGCAATTGAGCACGGGGCAAAGAGGAAGGTGCATTCATGAAGACGCTTGCTGGAAAGAAACCGTGGTGCAAGGGTATCTGGGCAAGGGGCGGTGCAGGGGTTGGGAATTGAAAACGGGTAAAGGCACCAGGAGTTTGCTCTCAAGAGAGGCGAGGATTCATGCCCAGAAGGGAGTGGTTAATGGAGGATAAGAGGGTGCTGAGACAGACAGCACAGTCAAAGGGATTTCAAACCACCCAGAGAAAGCTGGAAAGAGCAGAAACGTTGTAAAAATGCGAGCGTCTTGAGAACTGAAAGGAGGTTAAAGAAAACAGTGACTCTGTTTTCAAAAACATGTAAATTAAATGACAAACGAAAAAACCGTGACACCCAAAGCAGTTCCAGGAGGCATTTTAAGGGATAGTGAGATTCCAGACAAGGCCTGGAAACGTGGGAAATGGCAAAGCAGATGGAAAATTAACTGAAAATTGAGAAACTCTAACCAGGTTATGGTGGCATTTATGAAGCGGTAAGAGAATTAAAGTCTGAAGGGAAATAGTGAATAATAAATATGTCTAGGGAACATTTCCGAAAATCAGATTTGGGAAGTTAAAGGAGACTTACGACTGTAAGGCAAAAGGGAGAAAATAGAAATCTGGAGGAATGAGACATGAAAGCAATAGTTAAGGAGCATATCCAGCCCGTATATGGGGGTTTTTTTTGGTAAAGAAGATTGGCCCTGAGCTAACATCTGTGCCAGTCTTCCTCTATTTCTGTGTGTGGGATGCTGCCACAGCATGGCTTGATGAGCAGTATGTAGGTTCGCACCCAGTGGCCAAACCCACAAACCTGGGGCAACTGAAGCTGAGTGCACGAACCTAACCACTACGCCACTGGGCCGACCCCAGATTGGCGTTTCATAGAAGGACAGGGGGACCCTGGTAATGAGAATGGCTGTGATGAGCATGGCTTTAAAAATACCAGGTTGCATTTGGGGCAGGGTAGAAAATATGACAGGGTGGAAACATAGTAAAAAACGCATGGGAAATTTACATATACATTAACTACTATTTATTAGGCAACAGCTGTATACCAGGCATCTTGCTGGGCATTTTATGTCCATTGTTGCTGGTCCTGCCCCTAGACCTGGGGGTTAGGTATCTGTTAGGTTAAACTACATGAAACCGTCATGGCTAGTTCCTAACGGCTTAACCCGATCCATTTTTACAGAGAAGGAAAGAAAGAAATGAAGGCTCAGAGCATTTTAAATACGCTGCCCAAGGTGATACAGCCAGGGAGTGGCAGAGCCAGGCTTTGATCCTGGTGCGTCATCCACCATGGAGACACAGCAATTCGTTCTTTTATTCATCTCCACGTATTTATTCAGCACCGGCTCTCTGCCAGGTGCTGTTTGGCACTAGAAAACAATACGAAACAAGGCCAGTGAGGTCCCTGCCTTCACGATGCATACAATCTACTGGTTAAAACAAACAGACAAACAAAGCAAGGACAGCCCAGAACAGCTCTCGCATAGAAATATAATGCCAGCCTCACGTAATCTGGAATCTTCTGGCAGCACGTTAAACTAGTGAAAAGAAGCAGATGAAATTTGTTTTAATAATACATTTTATTTCACCCAATGTGTCTAAAATATTTCAATATGAAATCAATATCAATTTGTCCATGAGTCTTTCCCACTATTTTTTTATACAAAGTCTTCAAGATCCAGGGTATCTTGGGCCCTTGTGGTGCATCTCCATTCAGACTAACCACACTTCAAGTGCTCAACACTTGAAGCCACCTGTAGTTGGTGGCCACCATATTAGATGGCGCAGGACTACAGAGAACTTGACAATTCTGGCCCAATTTCTTTGCAGTCATAATATAGGGAAAAAAGCCTACCTTTTTTTTTTTTTTTTTTTTGGTGAGGAAAATTGGCCCCACATTTTTATGTGGTACACCACCACAGCATGGCTTGAGGAGTGGTACATAGGTCCACGCCTAGGATCCAAACCTGCAAACCCCGGGCCCCTGACGTGGAACATGCAAACTTAACTGCCATGCCTCTGGGCTAGCCCCTACGCCTATTTAGTTTTCAGTGTTATTTCTGATCCCCATATATCAGCTATTCATAAGGCACAAAATACAAGCAGTAGAGAAATGTTCCTTTCACCTGGACTTCAGCTTCAAACACCTAGGACTATAGATACCAAAGGAAGCTTGTATGTGTGTCACATAATTTTCATATTTTCTGGCTGAGTGTTGTGTATGTCACTGACAATAAAAAAAACAACTACCTGGCATTTACCGTCGATGGATGATGATAACAGAAGTGGACCCTCTGTGAACCATGAGAGCCCCCCGCCCTTCTATATTTCACCAGCAGGCTTTTGTGTGTTTATTGCTCCTGATGGAAAGATTGAAGGTGTAATGTGAAGCTTAGCAGCAGCCAGAATTTCTGATCTTTTATCTGGGCACTAAAAGTTTATAATCAATTTTTGAGAGAGAAACAAAATGGTGAGCTTTTACTGTTTAATACAAGTGCCCAGCAGGTGTTAATGGGGACCAAGCAATGGGGCGTATAATGGTATTGTAGATAAGTTTGCTCTGGAGCAAGTTTAGATGGGAAGAAATCCTGAGGAAATACAGACTCCCTTTCCTAGAAATTGGATGGGGAAATCGAAGGTAATAGGTCCTTGCTCCCTGCCAATTTCATAATGAAATTACTGCTCAGCAAAAGTTTCTGTTAGAGTTTTTTTTTCCCCCTTCCAAGGTACTGAAGACTCTTAATGGAAAAAATAAAAAAGAAAGAGACATTATTAACATTGAGTGTATGGACTCATTGGTCCAGAATATTGAATCTTAAAGGAACACAGAAAAATCTGGAGCATGAGGATCTCCATATAATCTGAAGAGGAGTGATTACATGTAAATAATCACCCTGGTAATTCCATCTGATTTCACTACAAAATGGGAGACAAGGGAATGAGCGGAGGAGATGGAGATGGGAAATTAAAGAACGAGATTTAAGTAAATTCGACTGACAACTCCAAAGACCTGGGTCTCAGCAGCACACGTCGGCTTCCTTATTGAAATGGTGACTGTGGTGTTCGGTTCACGCGACGTAACCCCGTGTATGGCTCCTCCTGGCGTCACATGTCTATGTCATACCCAAACATTTGTTCTCTGGCCTGCCTTTTCCAAACACCTAACACACTGGATATTTCCAAACCTCTTGATAATTGACTAAAATTTTCAGTTTCACCCACATTTGGGGCATTAGGTTGATCCGACCTGAACTCTATTCATCCCAGAGTGTTGGATCATTAAAACCTGGCTTGAAAGCTCATTGGATTCAATAATTAAAAAGAAATACCTCACTGATTTGGCTGGTCTAACTGAGTTTTGGGCAGCAGATACAGAGGGACTTGCTAACGGATTTTCTACTAGCCCAGATGAAGGCCATGCACTGGTGGTCTTTGTCTGCAATTGTTCTGTAGAAATTCCATGAACAGAGTTCCATCAGGGTGTTTCACAGTTCTGTGCCTTTGGCTTTGCAGTTTCCTCCATGCAGCATCTCCCTCCTTTCCCCTGGCCATTCACCTGGCCAACTCTTACTCTTCCTTCCAACACAACCCAAACATCTCCCACTTGGTTTCCTGACTTCAGCCCTGCCTCCACACTAGAACTGGGCACTCCATTCCTCGTGTTCTTCACCAACCTACTTGGTACCTACCTCTAATTTCACACTTACTGTTCTTTACTGCAATTATTTGTGTGCCTCTCTAAAGCCTTGAAAACTGAAATGTTTGGCTATTTTCGTGTCATTTTTCTAGCATAGTTCTTGGTGTGGGGCATGACACATAGTAGGTACTCAAGCATGTCTGTTGGATGAATGGATGGATGGATGGACAGATGTATTGGTGAATGGACAGATGGCACTTCTGGTGGGGACCTGGCAACATACTCAACCACCAAACATTAAGTGCACCCCGACAGTGTGCCAGACGATGTGAGAAGACTGAAAATAACCATGGGGAGCAAAACCAAAAAGTCGACTTGAAAAATATAAGCAGCTTGATTTCGGCCCCAACTAATTACTTTAAAAGCTGGTTGGTAATGAGGAATTTGACCAAAATTCAGTCCTCCTCTAACCCTAGTCCATGCAAATATCTTCTCAAGAGTCTCAGTAAAGGAATGTGAGTGGAACCTCCTTAGATGTGCCTGTCTGGGCTGCATCCATTTAGCTCATCAAACACCAGCCAGGAGGCATCAGAGGAAAGAAGAAACAGAAAAAAAAGTTCCAATTGTCTTAATAGCGAATTTTTTTTAGCCATAAACAAAAATGTTGACGTTGTCTTCAAACGCAAAGAAACATTGTTACTTCTGCTTCCAATGACAGCAAATCAGAGTGCATCGCTCCTCTTCTGAAAACCTTTCATGGAACTCCAGGGCTTTCTGAATAAAATCTAAACCTTTTAGGGTGTCATACGAGGTCCCTTATGATCTGGCTTCAGGGATCTTCTCCAGACAAATCCCGCTCAGCTTTATCCTGCTTCTCCCAGCCTGTGTCACTCCCCTTGCGGGCTCTCCTTGACTCAAGATGCTTCCTTTGCTCAGAATCCTTTTCTCCCAGCTCTCCTCAACCCCTTCCCTCTTCAAGATTCCCCAGGAAGTCCTCCCTAAATCCCTCAGGTGGAGATAGAGCCGTTCCTCTGAGTTCTCACAACTTCTCACATTTACGGCCCGTCGATGTTCAAGTGGCATTCTCTGTGCTGCCATTGTTTATGTGTCTGTCGACGAATTGTAAGAATGTGGGTAAGAGAGTGGACAGACACTGTATGTGTTTTATTTCTGTGTCTAGGGGACTCATCATAAGGCCTGATACATAGGCATTCAGTAAATAGTTGAATCAATAAAATACCTCTCTAGGAAATGCCTGAGATACCTCAAATGCACCAAACAGAATAGTGGTTACTCCTTGCTTCTTCTGGAATAGCAGTGTTTTATTTTTCTGGTTTTTAACAAACAGTATTTTTGTTAAAAAATAAGTATTTGCAGAAAATTTGGAAAATGCAAAGATACGCAAAAGAAAATAAAGAGTACCTGTAATGCTTCTATGCAGAGACCAGCCCTATTTTTCTCCTCTTTTCTGCTTGTTTAACATTAAATAGCGAGCATTTTCTCCATGCTATTAACTTGTCTTCCAAAACATGATTTTTAGTCACTCAAATAGTTCATTGAGTGGATACACAATACTGTTCTTTGCCTCTCTCTGTTTTTTTTCGCCTTGTCCTCAGAGACCTCATTCTCCCCGACACAACACAGTCAGGCCCAGGGGCGGACATGTGACCAGTCAGGCCAATCTCTCCTTTTGGAATTTTTTTGTAGTCTAGTCCTCCTCCTTAATATTTTATTTCTTCAGCTGCTTTTGGTGTTGAAGGAATATAAAGCAAGAACATGCTATGGCTTCTGGATACCCAGTCTTTCTGGGGAAGTCTTGGAACACTTCAATTCCACATAGTGTATTTATTGGGCATCTGCTAAGGGGTATGTTTTCTTGAAAGTCTTCAACAACATTAGTTTTTCTCAAGTTGCAAGGGGATGAGGACCCCTGGAGACCCTCGCCCCCAAATCCTTGGAGATGAGCTCTGCCTCGCCTCCCCATCTGTGTCCAGCCTGACTACAGGCTAGGTGGCTTCGAGGACTGGTGGAGGTAGGGTATTGTGAGGCAGACAGCCGTCACCTGCAATGGAAATACCTGCGCCCAAAGTTGACTGCATGGATGTTGTATAAGGCAGATTGCACAAGACTGTGTAAGATTAGGTAAGACTGAGTCATCGTCCTTGATGCCTCTCTCTCCCTCACCCCCACTTCGAACCCATCACTAAATACCTGCTAAATATTTCTCCACTTGGTCCCATTCGTTGCTGCTGCTTCTCCTCTTTCTTCTCTTTTGAGGCCACAGCAGGAACAAAGCCAACATGACCTCTCACCTGGATAATGAAAGCACTGCAAGCAGCCCCCCTATATCCGCTCTCCAACCGTTCTCTACCCAGCCTTCAGGTCATACTATACAAGAAAAGTCTGATTATATTGTCCCCTGGATTAAAACCTTCAACGTCTACCTATTGTTTTAAAACAAATACGAAATTCCTCAACATGAAAAGCTTTGCACCATCTGCCCCTATTCACCTTCTCAGCCACATCACATTTCACATTCCCCTCTCTCTGTGTCAGCCTCGCTGATTTACGGTCAGTCCCTCATATGTATTACCACAGGGCCTTTGCACATGCCTCCTGTTTACCAGGAACATGGTCATGTCTTTTCTTACCTTGTTAATCCTGGTTCACCATTCAGGTCAAGCTGCACTTTTTTACAGAAGCCTTGCCCGACCCCTGTTTCACTTTCACATAGCACACCCACCTCTGAATTGTAGCACTTGTCATAGCTCTGTGATTAATCAATTAATGCCTGTCTTCTGTTTTAGACTATAAGCTTCACGAGGGCAAGAATCATGGCTGTTTCCTTATTTATCCCCAACCAGCTAGCTGAGTCTTGGCATGTAGCGAATATTTCAGAAATATTAGTTGAATGAATAATGAATGGATGGGATAGTGTTTCTTTGAAGCCATAGACCAGGTGGTTTATAAGCAAGTAGTTTCCTTTAGGGAAGCTTGTTAAAACATAATAGAACATGCTTTAAGGTCTTCCTGTAAGAAGATTATTTGAACAAAGACAGGACGGAAAAGTTCCATCCCGTATGCTGGTTGCAGTCAATTGCTAATGCCTAGACAAGACTGGGGATTCTGAGAGTGAGAACAGGCTCATGGAAAAGAGTGCACAGTCGACTAGCAGTGCCTGCATGGGTACTAACCCTCCCGCAGCAGAGGCTGCTTGTGATGAGTGATGCTGTGTAGATTTACGCTTTTCCAGTGTTACACTGCTGGTGGGTGGCATCCATTCCTTAGTTTACCTCTTTAATTCTGCCCTAAAAACTTGTCTTTCTCTCTTCCTCTCTAGATTTATGGTCAATGTGACTTGGGATGGCAAAGACTTGTCCTTCACGGAGGAAGGCTACCAGGTACACCCCAGGCTGGTGGTGATCGTGCTGAACAAGGATCGAGAATGGGAAAAGGTGAGCACCCGTCTGCGTGCGGAATGCAGGGGAGAGAGGGCAGCGTGGTCAACAAAGGGGCTCAAATTACTCCTTTTCCCGAAACATTTCCCTTTGAGCTGCTCCAGATCCCATCCCAGGGCCAGGGGCAGACCTTTCTAGGAACAAGGCAGAGCAAAGATTGTAAGGTGCAGTTGGAATGCTTTCCGTGGACAAACGGTGGTAATTGTGTGCTGTTCTCTAGGTCAGGCTCTCAGATCCCGGTAGGAAAGGTCCTTGAAGGACTTAGGATAATTTAAAGACTGGAGTTTGGTTCACATCCTTGCAGTAGCAAATGTTGACTATATAGCAGCGATCATACCAGTTTGCTTCACCCTCATAATCCTGTATTGCATTGACATATTTTGCCATAGGACGAACCTGTTGCATTTTCATTTACTTAGTCTATTCCTTTAAATCAACTAATTTCCAAAACTAAAGTGTACCATATCTGTAAATCATAGGTTGGAGAGAGAGGTTATATTTCTCATAAAGCACATTTTCTAGTACATATATATTAACTATTAAAATATAAAAAATAACTGTGCAGGAAAAAAATCATCTCACGTCTCACACAAGCCATCTCCTGGGTCAGAGGCAGGAGTCTTCACGGGGGAGTTATAGATGATCCCATGCAGACAGTGACAATATCTGGGCCACTTGTACTCTCTCTTCCCCCATAATTCAGCTCTCAAATTAGAGGCCACAATATCGCATGAGACGGGAATAAAAGAGACCTTAAGAGAAGCCTAGGTTGCTGTCTTGTCTTTTTTGACAAGCAGTGAATGGCCCCTGAACTACTTCAACAGCTTGAAGTGTCTTCACTTGGCGCATCAGACGGAGGCTGAGAGATCCTTGGGGTAGGAAGTTCCGGGATGGAGTGTGGGAGCCACGGCTGTAGTTAACTGCATCAGAAGAGAATATTGTGCAAACAGAATCGTTGACTTTGAGGGGGTCAGTGACAGATTCCTCGAAGGGAGAGCTGAAGGGGGAGCTTTTGAGATTTTGCACGCTACATCCAACAGCTGCAGAATACACGTTCCTTCAAGTGCACTTGGAAAATTCACCAAAGTAGACTCTATTCCAGAGCGTAAAACAAGTCTCAATATATTTCAAAGGACTGAGATAATGCAGGATGCGTTCTTTGACCACAAGAGCATTAAAATAAAAATTAATAATAAAAATATATCTAGAAAATCCCCAGATGTTTGGAAATTAGGTAGCGCCCTTCTAAATAACCTGTGGGTCAAAGAAGAAATCAGGAAGATGTTAGAAAATATTTTGAATGGGATGGCAGTGAAAACACAACGTATTAAAATTTTAAGAATAAAGCTGAAGACGTGCTAAGAGGGAAATTCACGGCTTTAAATGCTTATGATAAAAAAATCAAGGAAAATGTAAAGTCAATGATTTACCCTTCTACATTAAGAAGCTATGAAAAAAAGAGTGAAGTAAATCCAAATGAAGTAGAAAGAAGAAAATAATAAATATAAGAGTAAAAATCAACAAAGTAGAACACAGAGCATAGAGAAAATCAACAAAGCCAAAGGCTAGTTCTTTGAAAAGATTAATAAATTCATGATTCCCAGCAAGAGTGATCATACAAAAGAGAGAAAACACAGCTACCACTAACCAGTACTGAAAATGCAAGAGGGGAAATCACCACAGACATTATGGACATGAAAATGATAAAAAAATTTATGCCAATAAATTCAACAATGTAGATAAAATGGCCAGATTTCTTGAAAAACCACAAGCTTCCAAAACTGACACAAAAGGAAATAGACAATCTGAGTATCTCTAAATTTGCTAAGAAATTGAATTCACAACTAAAAACTTTCCCGTTTAAAAAACAAGAAAAACTCCTGGCTTACAGGGCTTCACTGTGAATTCTGTCAAACATTTTAGAAAGAGATAATACCAATCTACACAGAGTTTTTCAATATGTTAGTAATCATAATCCAGCAATATATTAAAAGAAATACATTATGGATAAGTGGGGTTTATCCTAGGAATTCAAGATTGGTTTAACATTCAAAAAGTATATTAATGTAATTTATCATATTAACCTAATAGAGGAGAAAATTGTGTAGTTATCTCAATAGATGCAGAAAAAGCATTTGAAAAAAAATCTAATATTCGTTCATGATAAAGAAAGGAGACTTTTTGATCTGAGAAAGATTATCTATGAAAACCCTATAACTAACATCTTGTATAATGATGAAATAATGAAAGTAGATCCACAAACATACATTCAAATGATTTTTTTGGAATAATTGTGACAATGGGGGAAAGGAAAGTCTTTTTAATAAATGGTGCTTGATCAACTGGATATCTGTGGAAAAAAGAAATAGACCTTGACCTGTAGCTCACACTATATACAAAAACTAACTTAAAATAAATTTCAGACTTAAATGTAAAAACTAAAACTATAAACTTCTAGAAGAAAATATAGGAGGATATTTTTGTGATCTGAGAAAGCAGAAGGCAAAAGGCATTAAGCATACAGTAAAAATAATAAACTGGACTCCATCAGAATTTAAAACTTTTGCCCAAGTACAGACACTGTTATAAAATGAAAAAAGCAAGCCACAAATTGGGAAAAAATATTAAATAAATATATATATATATATACATATATCAAAGGACTCATATCCAGAATATATAAAGAACTCCTATAAATCAATAATAAAAAGAAAAACCATAGAATTATAAGTGGGAAATTGACTTAAACACTTCAAAAAAGATATTACTCAGATGGCCAATAAGTACGTGAAAATATGCTTAACATCAATGATCATCAGAGACATGCAAAATAAAACCAAGTTGAGATAACACTTCACACCCACTGAATGGCTAAAATGAAAAAGACTGACAATACTAAGTGTTGATAAGGATATGGAGCAATTGAATCTCTTAAATATTGCTGATGGGAATGTAAAATTACTACCCCTGTGGAAAACTGTTTGGCAGTTTCTTACAAAATTAAACATACACAAACTTTATGATCCAGTAATTCCACTCCTAGTATTCACTGCAAAGAAATGTAAACATATGCCCAAAATAGTATTTGTATAAGAATGTTCATTGCAACTTTATTCATCATGGCAAAGCAGAGAGAACTCAAATGTCCATCAACAAGGAAATGGATAAATAAATTATGGTATATTCATAAAATGGAGTGCTACTCATTAATAAGAATGAACAGGTAATACCTACAACAATGTGGACAAATTGAAAAAACATTATGTTGAATAAAGGAAACCAGACACAGAAGATTATACTGTATAATTCCGTTTATCTGAAGTTCAAGAAGAGGCAAAACTAGTTTATGGGGTTAGATATCAGAATAATGGTTGCTTTTGTGGAGGAGAGCCATTTATAGGAAAGGAGCACAGGGAACTTTCTAGAATTATAGCAATCTTCCCTATCTCAAACATTTGTCAAAATGCATCAAATGATCACACAAGATCTGCTTATTTTATTGCATGTCATTGTACCTTAATTAAAAAAACTTCTTTAAACCCTTCAGATAAAAATACTCGGCACAATTAGCTACCAACGTTTACTGAGTTTTCCTATTTAACTCACAGACATAAATACTAGTTATGACAACAATATCCATTGTTTGTTGAACGGCTACTTCATTTTTCCCTTAGGCGGTCCACCCAACCACTGACTGACAACTTCGTTTATTCATTCACTCAACACACATTTATTCAGTTCTTCTTGTGTGCTAGGCACTATTCTTGATGCTTAGAATCTGTCAGTGAACAAGAGACAAAAAAAAATTTCTGTACTCAAGGAACTTCAATTCTAGTGTGTGTGTGTGTGCAAGGGGATAGGGTAGGACTCCACACATTTGTGAAGCTTGAGAAAAGCATTAGCTTCTAGTTAACTTTCCCCACTTGTTCTCTCTCTCTTCCCTTAGGTATACCCTGTTGTCCGCCGTATTAATTGACGCGCATCTCCATGACTGACCTGGGTTCCTTTATGCATCTGGGACTTTGAACACCTTTTTTTTGGCCTGTAATGCTTTCCTATATCCTCACTTTCTTTTATCCATCCTTCAAGTTCTGGTTTTTCTTTCCTCTTACAAATGCAAAGCCAAAAGGCAAGTTATTTTTTTCTTATCCTTAACAGGAGGTTGAGAACTTGGGCCTTTCTGCCTTATGTTGTTGCGTTTTGGGGTTACTTTTCAAGCTTTGAAGTTACACAATCTGAGGGTCACTTTGGGAGCCGTAAAATCATTCTCTTTGGTTGGATTTACTCAGTCCCGGGTCAGGCTTGGCTCACGCCTGTCGATTTTCCGTGCTGCCTTTGGACCTGGCTCATTTGCCAAGTACTCTGTTCACAGGGAGGCCACTGTGGTGCAGGTGATTACGTTGCATAAAAGAAGGCTGCCCTTCATATACTCCAATTCCAGATACAGAAAATGCCCTTTTAATATTTTGTGTGTACTCCTTCAAATTCCTGTCAAAATACAGCAATTTCCCAAAAAGGCAGCTTGGGGAATTGCTGCCGAGTTGAGCTTAGAATGTACAAATGTTTCCTGGAGTTAGTTGAGTCTCTTGGCACTTGGGGGATCCAGGGCTTCAGAAATAACTCCTTGTGCTGCTGTCTCGGAGAAAGAGGAAGCCAGTGAAGCAGATAAATGCCAGTCGTGTTATCCTTAAGGCTGCCCCCCAGCAGCGCGCACTGGTACAGCGGGTCATCAGAGGGGAAGGCCTGAAGAAAGAGGGAGCTGTTACTCTGGGGCTCAAAGGCAATTTCTTTTCATCTCTGAGGTTACCCTGTGGCGTCATTGGAAGCAGCAGCATGAAATGAGGGTGTCTGGGAAAACATAACAAGCCCTTAAAGGGGCATTGGGTTTCTGCTGGGCCCTTGTGTGTGGCTGGCGTGGATCATTCCAATGCTGTGCACACTGCCTGCTTATGTTCAACAGACACAGAACTCAATGCTGATCAGGCTTTCTCTTGCACATTGGGACTTCCATACCCTTTGACTCTCCTTTCTTCGATGGTTTCCTCTGCCTTGGAGCTTGATGGGTCCAAGGCTTCCCAGAGATGCTTGAAAACAATACCCTGGATACAAACCAATTGGCATCCCAGGCCAGTACCACCAATACCCACTGTGCGCCAACTCTATGGCCAACATTCCATGAGGCACCAGGGCGGAGGCAAGGATGGGTAAGAAACCATCCCTCTCCTCAAGTAGCTCATAACTGAGCCAACTCTGGGAAAGAGGGGTGACCTTGACTCGGTCAATTGGGGAAGACTTCAGGAGGGCAGGGACATCGCAGTTGGACCTTGAATGATAGATTGGATTCCTCCAAGTTGAATCACTTTCCTATTAGCTACTTGAAAAAAAATGCTTTGAGAATAACTCCATTTACCATTTTAGGATTACACTAGCTTTAAAATAAAAATACGTATGTATGTATGCACACACGTACATACATATATATACAGACTAGCTGTAGAAAGGATATATATTCAGAGAGAGAGATTTAAAGAAAGATTTTTAAAGCAGTTTTGAAGTTTCGACACCGAGCATAAATAGGATAAAACTCATAAATATTAAACAACCTTATTTTCTAGAGGAGTGCTAATTAGAGATGATAGAGATGCCAGTACCACAATGGGAGGTAGAGATGCCAGTAAGGCATAAGGGAGACCCATCGTTATGTCTTCCTGAGTGAAGCGTCCCATTCCCCTCGCTCGGATGCATCTGTTTCCCTCTTCCTTCTCA
This sequence comes from Equus asinus, assembly GCF_041296235.1. Taxonomy (NCBI): domain Eukaryota; kingdom Metazoa; phylum Chordata; class Mammalia; order Perissodactyla; family Equidae; genus Equus; species Equus asinus. The sequence goes on from NC_091803.1 coordinate 41,609,549, forward strand.
TCACTCGGGTTGCGTTCTCATTGGTGCCCTGGGTTCCAGCTGCCTTCCTCGCTGTGATGACTCCTAGAACCCTCCCTCCAGCTCAGATCTCCTGACTTCTAGTCTTGCCTGCAGACCACCCCCACGTGGATAGTCTCAGACCTCCAACTTCATCTTCTTCAAAGCCAAAGTCATCATCTTCCTCTCCCAAATGTGGTTCTTCTCCTGTGTCCCAGCACAGAGAGCTTCATTCTTATCCTCCCAGTATCCCCCAAGCCTTCATGTTCAGTTGTCATCTACTCATGTGTAGCATGTCCCTGGTGTTCCTGTCCCTTCAAACATTTTTCCTTCTTTGCCAAGGACACCCTTCCTATTGATTCTGCATCCGGATAATCCTAAATGGATTGAGTCCTTTCCCCTTCGCTTCTACAGACATACATACTAACTCCTAAGAGCGTTAACAGCTTGTGTTGTAATTGCTTGCTTGCCTCTTCATCTTCACTTAGACTACGAGCCCCCTCAGGGATGGGTCTGTTCCTTTCCTGTGTTTCTTTAGCTCTCCCACAAGGCTTTGTTTAAAGTGCATAGAAGGGCCTCTAAACAATCTGTTGGCGTTGATGACTTCAGCCACCATTTATTAACAGCTAACACCATTTATTAACCATGCTGAGGTTTTTACATTCATGATCTCAGTTAGTCATGTCAATAGCTCATCTAGAGTAGGTACTCTTATCCCTGTCTCATAAATGGAAATTCAGATTCAGAGATACTAGTGACCTGCTTCAGATCTCCCAGATAGTAAGTGATGGAAGTAGGATGTGAATGGAGGTCTGCCTGGCCCCAAAGCCTGCATTCGTAATCACTACATCCTACAGGGATGGGATATTTTGGAGGAGAAATTAAGGGATTTCCTTGTGCCCGTAGAATGACACACACCTCCTTTTTCTCACTGGATGCAGCAGATTCCACCCAAACCCGGCTCCTTGGAACTTGAGGTATAAGTATCACATTTCACAGGCCCTGTGTTTTTTTGTCTACAGTAGCTCCATCTTCCAGTTTGGCTCATTAAAGAAGGGGATTTATCGTACCCTGTTTCTTATGTCTTGTGCATAATGAAGTAGATGCCAATTAAAGAATTCTTAGTGCAGATATGATAAAGGAGATCTTAGAAAAAGCTAAGATTGATCTCTGGAGTGTATGATTCTCACTGTGACATATCAACGTGTTGCATCTAGGCTTTCACCAACAATGGTGTGTGCATGGGTTGCAATTATTACATGATGTGGTTTCTAATTATAGAAGCTGTAACTCCCTCTCTTCTAAATCATTGTATTTTAACTACCCCCCATCACTTTCCCACCACATTTAAACTAGAATGGCCCAGTGAGTCTCAAGAACTCATGAGAATGTGCAGAATATTTCTTGTGTGTTTGTGTGTGATATCAATAATCCGCAAAGAGCTTCATCCTGCTAAAGGATTGAAGGATTTATGCAAGCATCGTACTTGGCTTCTGCATACACATATTCCAATGATTATGTAAAAGAAGTCACGGAGGGAAATTATAATTGAGAGGACACCAGTAAATGACAATTGACTGAACAATTGTGTGGATTGCTAAAACTGAAGTGCATTGTTTACACATTCTACCAGTGGGCAGAAACACATTATGCCTTCTGCTATGTGCTTGCTTTGCTTAGAAAAACAATGGCAGTGCATTGATGAAGCCATGAATTCTGGCTGTGACAAGGACTGAAAGAATACTGTTTGTTTGTTTTCAGGGTTTTCTTTACCATTATATCTCTGCTGCTCAATAGCCAAGACTCAATAAATATCTGTAGGATGGATAGGAGAATGAATGGGAAGATTTTTTTTTCATGAACTTCCCCAAGTGAGGAACATCTTTTAGTGTGTTCATTCTGCAAGTGTGGTCCTTTGGGCTACCGGTATCGGAGTCACCGTAGAAAAGATGTCAAGGTCTTAGCTCTCTCTCAACCTACAGAATAATCATTTGTGATTCTGCTTTTTCATAAGCTCCCCTCGTGATTCTCCTGCCCATTAAAGATGTAGAACTGTTGCTTTAGGGCATAGATTTGCTCTTTGTAAGCCTGCAAAAATGGTTTCATCTAGGTCATCCTGGTTGTCAAAACTCCTTGCTTCTTAGTCTTTGTGCCTCTTTCTTCCTTTGGAATACACTGCTTAGCAACAATGCTTAAGAGAATGGTACTGGGGAAAAGGCAATAAGGAAACTGGAGTCTTGTTGCATTTGAGTAATCTCTGGTGAATGAGACAGTAACATGGCCAAATAAAGTGTTGTCTATGGATGTAGCTCAGTTCCTGTCGCTTGGTGTGTCCTCAATACATGCTGAGTTGTTAAATGTTTTATTTTTTTTTTCAGTTAAATCTGTCCCCCGATAAACAGAGACGGCTGAATTTTGGGGTGTATTTATTCAACATTTATTCCATCAAACAAAATTTCCTGAGCACCCACTATGTGCAAGTCATTGTTGAGGACTGCAATAAGACATGGAACAGACTTCAAGATGTATAGAGTTTAATAGGGCTCTAGGAGATGCTCATAACTACAGGACAGTGTGACATGTGCCACAGAAGATGTTCTAATAAGACTCTATGCTGTTTAGAGAAGAGCTATGTTATATGTAGGCAGAAGGATCAAAGGCACAGAGGATTTCTCATTTGAGCCATGTCTCAGAGAACAGGCCTGGGAAGACCATTCCATGCAGAGGGAGCACTGAGAGCCAAAGTCTAGAGGCAAGAGTGCTCAAGGCCCATTTAAGGAGAGTTCACTGTGTCTGGAACGTAGCTCGTGTGGTGGGTGGAATTCGGAGAATGACTCCCAATGACCCTCACCCTTCTATAATCCTCTACCCTTGGAGGATGAGTGGGACTTGTCAATATGATGAGACATAGCTTCCATGATTATTATGTTAGATAGCAAAAGGGACTTTTCAATTGACTTCAAATCAATCAAAAGGAAGATTATCAGGGTGGACTTAACCTAATCACATGAGCCTTTTAAAAGTAGAGAGTTTTCTGCAACTGATAGCAGAAGAGGAAGTCAGAGAGATTTGAGCATGAGAAAGATTTGACTGACTGCTGGATCGGGGGATGGAGGGGACACCTGACAAGGAATGTGGGTGGCCACCAGAGGTTGAATTTAGTCCCTGGCCAACAGCCAGCAAGGAAACAAGGACTTCAGTCCTGCAGCCTCAAGGAACTGAACTCGGCCAACAACGTGAATGAGTTTGGAAGCGGATTCTTCCCACATCCTTGAGCTATGGGCTCAACCTGGCTGTCACCTTGATTTTGGCCTTGTGAGATCCTGAGCAGAGACCCCAGCTGAGCTCTGCTGGACTTCTGACCCACAGACAGTGAGATCCTAAAGAGACATTGTTTCAAGTAGCTAAGTGTGACGTAATTTGTTACATGACAATAGAAAACCAATGCAGATTGTTTGAGGGGAAATTCTGGTAATGAAAGACCATGCTGGAATTTGAATTATAGACTATGGGACTTGATTGAATAATCTTTAGGACACTGTCGAAGAGCTGGAGTTGAGAGAACAACATAAAAATAGTAATAGTGATAGCTAACATTTATTTAGTATTTGATGTACCATGCAGAGTGCTGAGCATTCAAATATATAAACTCGTCTAATCCTCACTGAACACTGTAATACAGATATTGCTATTACCCTCTTTTACAAATGTAGGGAGTGAGGCCCAGAGAAATTCAAGAACTCACTCAGGGTCACAGAGCTAGCGAGTTGCAAAGCCAGGATGTGCACCCCATAGCCTGCCCTCTTAGACATTAACTCCACTGCTTCTTTAAAAATAAAACGGTGATTGGCATGAATCTTTAGGAAAATTGCCAATGGGCCTCTTTAAGTAGCTCATGTTAAAGGGAATGTAGGTGTGAAGGAGGACAGTGGCAGTGGATCTGAGAGAAATGTCAGAGGCAGAGTTGAAAGCACTTGGCATTGACTGGATGATTTGCTGGGAGATTCATGATAGAGAGGAATCAGTTAGTTTTTAAAAATTTTTAGGCATGGGTCTGTGCTTAGGGATTTCTGGACTGAGTATTTCCAGAAGAAATTTGTCATGCCCGGAAATGACATTGTTCTCTCTCTTCCTTCCCTCTCCCTGTCTTTCCCGTCCTCTCTCTTTTTTTCCTTTTTTCTCCCAAATCCACACCAAAAGTCAAGTGCTCTTTTGTAAAATGCGTTTGGTAATATCACTGTCTTAGCAGAGTCTGTGTGAAATTTAATTTGTTTCTTTATATAATGGTCATTAAGTTTCTCAAATTATGTGAGCCATAGAGAGGGAAAGTTAAGCCATTATAAAAGATTTAAAATTATCGTCTGGCTTCCCTAGAACCCCTAGAGGGCCTACTTTAAATATCCACACAGTACAATATGTGAGGTCACAGTGAGGAAAGCATAGTAGGCCTCTAGTAAATTAACACATCCAACTGAAATAAATGATGTCATGTCCTGTGCGTGTGTGTGTTTCTGTCTTTCGCTCTTTTTTTTTTTTGCAATTGTAACATCAACCCAACTCCAGAAAGAACAGCAATTGAACCAGCGCTCTCCTGCAAGGCAACGCTCTGCTAAAAGTTTTCTAGATTTCGGAAGTTTCAAAAACAAACGCATAGGAAAAACATCTATATCGAAACATGCAAACATGCATTGATGGGGATGTTAACAATAAAGAAGACTGATGATGATGGTGGCGTTGATTGATGTGGGCATGATGATGGCAGCAGCTGCCATGAGTCGAGCTTCTATTGTGGGTCAAACACCATGCAGAGTGTTTTCAATGCAATTCAGTTATCTCACTTAAATATCACAATGTTCTCTGCCTTTCCTCACATTTAAAAGGGAACCAATAACAGTAGCTACCTCATAGAGTTGTTGGCATAGTTAAACAAAATAATATATTAAGTGTTTAGAAAACTGACTGGCGTATATTAGATTACCAATAAATGCCAGTTCCAATGATAATTATTGTATCTTCATGTTATAGGAGAAAAATTGGAAGCTACGTGGGATGAATGACTTGCCCAAGGTCATGTAGTGGTGAAGGCAGAATTTGAACCCACTGGTACAAGAGAGCCAGAGTCAACCATTATGTCATGTGGAGTTTTCCTACCTCCCCAGTCACATCCCCAGTTTGATAAGGAGGCTATCAGAGGGTGATGGGACATGATTGAGCAGCCAGATGGTATAAATGTAAGACAAAAGCTGTACCCTTGATAGTTTGCCATTGCCATCAATTATGAAAATGAGTGAATAGATTATTTAAATGATCTCAGATGAGTAAATTATTCAAAGAGCCTCTCAGTCAGAAGTATTTCTAGCAACTCCTGAACAGACAGATGAGAGCCATTTTTACTTTCTGACAGGGTCATCAGCTCCTCTGTGTTGTAGATGAATGCAAAGCTGTGACAGAGAGGGGAAGAGGTGGGGTGGGGGAAGGAGAGAGAGAGAATGAGAGAGCGCTAGGCTCTAGGCCCAACACTGCAGAACACAGAATGAGACTTCATGACATCATCTAAGAGAAAGGTTTTTTCTAACTATGTTCTCTAGAATGCTAGATTCTTTCAGAGTGCCACAGGGGTCTCAGAGGGGATGCTGGTTAATGATACAGGATCTGGCTTCAACTAGAGATGGTAAAGCTTTATCTGATTGCTATGTTGGTGCTGCAGATGAGCTTTCATTTGGGGAAAAGACATAATATTTCTAAAATAAGTTTGAAAGTGACTGAGTAAGGGGATTGACCTTAGTGATCCTCTGAATATAGCGAAAATAAATAGCAAGCTTTTTTGAGGACCTATTATATGTCAAACCTTACAATATTGGTTTTTATATTTATTATTTCACTTTAGCTACATGACAACCCTGTGAAGTAGGTGGTATTCTTTGACTTTTGAGTAGAGAAATCTTGGCGATATTCAGTGGCATTTTTTATCCACAGCTGAGAAAAGATTCAAGTTGAAGTCTCGTGAGTCTTCAAGTCTGGTGTTCATTGCACCACTTTGCACATTTCTGGGATGAATGATGAAAATTTTCACAGAGGACCTAGAGATTCTCATGGATAGTATTTGCCTTGGAAGTTGTGTGGAAGAGAGAAATAAGAATACCCAGCCCTTTAGGTAGACTCAAATCTTACTCTTCAGGAGAAAGTTACTACTAACTATGAATGTCTGATGTGATTGAACTGTTCGTCCATCCGTTTATCCACCTATATATGCAGCCAATCACCCAGTGATCTGTCATCTAATACACCATCCATCTGTCCATTCATCCGCCATCCATCCACCCATCCATCCATCCTTCAACCCATCCATCAAACCCATTTGACCAGCCATCTTTCATCCATCCATCTGGTTGTGCACTCTCGAACCTACCCACTCACCCACTACTGATCCATTTGCCAAGTATTTACCTCCTCTGTGCCAGGCCTGTGGTGGGTGTGGGTGAAGCAGAGGTGAATAATGCAATGTCCCTGCCCCCATGGAGCTCCTAGTTTAGTGGGAAAGACAGAGAAATTAACTTTAAATCACAACATAATAATATGATGCTAACAGTAGAAGTAAGCCTAGAGTACTGTGGACACCTACCCAGCCCACAGGTTAGGAAAGGGACAAGAAAAGGCTTCCTGAAGGAGCTAACATATGTCCTGAGTCCTAAAGGATGAAGAAGAGTTACGCAAAAGGTAAGAGTCATCTGACCCATTATATTAACTGAATCACAAACATTTGAGGCCCCTCCTTATTTTTCTTCATTTCACGGTTCAGCTGGCTAGCAACAGCTACATTGCTTCCCTACCCCACCTACAACTCCCAGACCTCAGTGGTTCGTTGTCTGGACCTGCTCTCTACTTTCTTAGCTTTGTCTCTGTCAGTTTCTGTTATTTCCACATTTGCTGCTGGTGCAGACAGGAATGACATTTGTCTGTAAAAAAAAGAGACAGAAGAGTGAAGCACTCCACCCCAGCAATCTGCTTCTGGCTACAAGTGGCTGTGTTAGGCTGCCTTCTGGAGGTGCAGTTTAGTTTTCTCATCTGTGCTATTGGCAGCAGAAGCTGTGTTCCCCACTACACTGTTTTTCTTGGCATTAGAGCCTGGATTGGACCAGAGGGAAGGCAGAGATAGACAGGGGTTGAATATTCCCAGTGTTGATCTCTAAGATGTAGAGGACATTATGTGCTTTCTGGACTCTGAAGACAAGGAAATTGGCTACCTGAAACCTTGAGATAATTCCCCACATTGTATAAAATAATTAATAATGATGATAATAATAGTAGTAATAATAATAATTACTGTGCCATGCTCATAGCTTAGGGGCTTTTTAATCATTACTTTGATCTCTTTTCAACAGCCATTCAATATGAGTACTGTCACCCCCGCCCCAGTTTACACATAAAGAAGCTTATGCTCTGAAAGGATTGGTGACTTGCCCGAGATTGCAGAGCAAGTAAACGTCAGTGTCGATTCCAGCTCAGGTCTGTCAGACCCTACAGTCCATTTTGTTTCTACGACACCATACGGTAGAGGTGGGGTTCTCTGCATTTCGGTAGTAAAGGTTGTCATTGTTTAATTATGAAAACCTAAATTGGGAGTGCCCCCTCCCTGCATGGTGGACATGCTCCCAGTGTTTGCAAGAACGGCTATTATAGGTACAAGACTCCCCACCGAACCAGGCGTCTCTTCCTGACGTAGCTCTCAGAGCATCCCACTGAGCTGCATGCAAAGCTGCTACATAATTAGTCTCTTGCATCTTTGTGCTAAACCAGTCAGCATTCCTCTGCAAAGCTGAAGAGCTGGATCACCCCCACTCCCGCAGTAAGCTGCGTGTTCATTCTTTATTACTCCACCGTCGGGTTCGTTATCTGTAGCCATTGTCTTTTGAGAATGTGTTTTAAAATGCATCGTAATCATATCTATAGAATTCTTGCAGTCTATTTTCCTTCCATTTGAATTATAATTCTGCAAATTAGAAAAACCAAATGGACCTATTTAAGAAGGAAGGAGGTAAGGGCTGAACCATCTTGATCTCTCTCAGTTTGAAAAAAAAAAAAAGACTCTATTGGAAATGCATATAAGGAAAAAAATCTGAAATTGACAAAAGACAAGAGAATCACCTCTTATTCTCTTGAAGGGAGTTGTATAATAATTTGAAGAAACCCATGGCCTGTCTTTTATGCTGTGTTTAACTTTAAAGTTGAAACAGACAATCTGAGTTGGAAGAATCCTGATTCTTCACGTCGGTTCCCACTGTGCTGGCCTCTCTGTGCACCAGCAGATTATAGTTGATGGCATATTCTTCTTTCCGTGATTAAAGTATGTTTGAAGAAAGTAGGACAGTCAGATGTAAGGTAGGAAAAGAGGGCGAGAATAAGATTTGGATATCAGATCCTGACAACCACCCTATCTATAGGGAAAGCAGGAGCATTAACCTTCTTTTAATAGGTGAGGCCACTGAGATTCAGACAGGATGAGAGACTTGTTCAAGGTTCCTCAGCAAGGACTGTGCACATCTCACTCCACAGATAGCATTCGAGTTGGTACCTTGGATCAACACAGGCAGATTTGAGTTCCATTACCAAAATGACACCCTACTTGTTGCATTTGGAGATTGTCCTCTCTTTGGAGGAACATGGATGAGGATTCAAAAATACATGACACATCAAGTTATACGATAAATCATTGGAGACGGAAGTTGGAGACAAGGCTGTGTCTAATCCAGAGCCCGAAATCCCAAATCAGTGTGGAAAGATAAGGGAGCGGTCCATGCAGACTGAGAGAGGTCAGCACCGTGGTCAGCAGAAACGGGCTGATACTCTAGTTCCCGCTTCACTGAGCGGGACGCTGGTTAGTAGCTGAGACATTTAGGAGAGAAAGGGCATTTGATCAACTGTATAGGATTGAGTTTGGCCGTGGGTAACACTTAGCTCTGAGACCCAAACCAACCCCGAAAAGTTGTCCTTCTTTGTATTTCTCAGATAATCAGAGTGTCTCTATCAGTAAAATGGGGCTAATGGTAATACCCACCCTGTGGGGTTTCTGTGAGGATGTTAAAGCTACCACTTATTAAATGCTTCCTGTGTGTCAGGAAGAGATTTAGGTAAATGATCTCCTTTAATTCACACGAAAACCCTGTGAGATTGGTACTATTATCCCCATTTTATAAATGAGAAAACCAAATCGTACAGGGAACAAGTTAATTTCCAAGAATCTGAGCTGGATTTTGAACTCCCATTTGTCTGATTCTGAAACCCACACTTTGACCATTAACTTCCATTATCTTCCTCAATCCAATTCCACACTGCAGGTGACATCACCCAGTGAAGCAGGAAAAGCATGGAGTTGGTATTTCCTATATAATTCCTAATCATTGGAACAAAGAGCCTAACAATTGCTGAGTGGTGTCTCTGTCACAGGTCCTGAACCAAACATACTCCGTACATTATCACATTTTATGTTCACCACAACCCTAAGCAGTAGATACTACAATTATTTTTATTTTACAGATGAGAATATTGAGGACCAGAGAAGAGCATTAATTGGAACATGGTCACCCAGCCACTTCATAACTTGTGGGGATTAAACATAATGCATGTAGACCATCTAGCACAGAGCCAGGTACATAGTAAGAAAGAGCTTAACAAACAGAAACTATTATGCAAAATTCAATATAGATTTTAAAGACAATTATTTGGGGCTTTTTTTTGTTTTGTTTTTGCATTTTGAGTGGATTTCCAGAAGCCTCCTGATGGCCATTATCTTTTCTCAGAGGAGTTGGGCTCAAAGTTTAAAGATGAACATACTCAAGAATCATTGTCCGCTTGTTTTCTCTTTAAGTCCCACACGAGGAGATGAACACTGAGCCATACACACTTAAGCAAGCCCCGGGCCAGCAGTCAGAAAACTTCTAGTTCTTTTACATATTTGCTGCATCTTCTGGACCAAGTTACTTGAATGAACATTAGTTTGCTGCTCTGAAAAGTTGTAATAATATCTCCTTCACTTTTATGTGACTCTCTGGCATGAAGGTCAAATGAAATGAGATAATAAACAGCAACTTGTAACCCATAAAGGGCTCATAAACTCTGGGGACGTTATATTATTATCCACATAGTGCCGTACAATGCTCTGGCCAGAATGCTTCTTCCAAGTGTGTCTGTGATTGAAATTTCCTTTTCCTATTTCTCTTTTTTTCTCCCCCCAATACAGCTTCTTAGCCAGGTGAGCACTAACAAGTATATTCACAAGGTCGCGCCTTTTGGCATAAAGATCCAAGAAAGCTTGGGTTACATTTATAGTTATGAAATTAACGGTATGCAATAATTGTGTAGAACCTCAAACCAGCAAATGGAATTGCAAATAATTAGCAGGCCTTTGGATTTATCGATAGAGCTAAAAGAACACCAGCCTGCTCTTGGCAGGACCTCCTCTGTGCACAGAATTATATTAATAGGCCATATCAGTTCTATCTAAAATAGAGAGCAGGAAGTGAAGACCGTATCTGTCTTGCCGGAGGGGAAAAAAAGCCAATGCATTTCCTGAGTGTCATTTTGGTATAGAGGCCCTGGGCCTGGGGTTTTGATAAAATCAATGGCTTGCTCTCTCCAGTTCTGGAGGTACAGCCAGTGTCCCCCATTCAGGGCTTCACTTCAACCTCATGAGGGTGTGCATGTTGTAAATAGGATGGAATTAACCTTGACCAAATACCTACCATGGGCCAGGCTGGGAGGTTCGCCTAAAGGAATTAATGTAACCCTCACAAGAGCCCTGTATACAATAAAGCACCTAACATGGGCTGAGCAGTGCTCAGGTGGCAAATGGAATAATTAGTGCTTTGCAGGCATTATTTTATTTAATTCTTACAACAATCGTATGATACGATTATTCCTGTTGTGCTCTCTCTGCAGAGAAGGACGCTAAGGCCCAGGAAGTAAACTTAGCCAAGGTCACACAGCTAGTAGGCAGAAGAGCCGGTATTCAGGCTCAGGTTCAGCCGACTCCAAAGTCCACATTGTTTGCCACACATGTTACCCAGAAGAGACCAAATAAAGTTGATAATTAATTATAGGAAGATGAGGGTTATGGCGGTCATGTTGGTGCATTTAATTTTTCACTTGTTTTCTTAATAAACATTTACCCATCCTCTGTGTAAGAGGCCATGGGCTGGGAGTGAGGGATACTAAGGCAGACAGAACACAGTCCTCACCCGCAATGAGTCTGCTAGGGCAGATGGGTGAGTATATGATACTTATCCTATTTGATGAGATGAGCAAAGAGTTCACCTGACCTGCTTTGTGGGGTCAGGGGCTGCATCCCAGAAGAGCTGCCCTCTAAGCTGAGTTCTGAAGGGCAAGTAGGAGGGTGCCAGGCAGAGAGTGGGAACAAGTTTTCTGTGCCGGGTGACTAGCGTCTGTTAAAACCTGACACGGAGAGGAGCTCGATGTACTCAGAAGTCTATGATTAGTTCTATGGGATTCATGAGTCGATGTGGGTGGGGCAGGGGTGGAACAAGAAGTTGGTTGTCGGAAATGAGTTTGGCATGAATGCAGAGCTAGCGAGGCCTGGCAGTGGGCCGAGTCATTTAGACTATGGTCAGGCGTTTTCACTTGATTCCAAGTGTAGTGAGAAACCATCCAGAGACTTTAAGGGGGAGAATGGAATGATCACATATGCAGAGATATTTAGAGTGATGGCTTGGGCTGCTGCTTGGAGGAGGGGCTGAGAGGAACACTATCTGGGAAAGGGAGAGCAGTCAGGAAGCTGTTGCAGAAACCAGCCAAAGGGGAAGGCCCAGACTGGGTGGTGGTTGCAAGTCAGGATAGAAGAGGACAAGGAAAATTATTCAAATATTAGAACTATCAAGGCTTGGCAATTGATTTAATATATATGGGGGTGGAAAGAAAGAGATGAATTAAGGAATATTTCTAAGGTTGGGGTTTCAAGAACTGATATTTGGCACACAGGAGAGAAATCGTGTGTGTGTGTATGTGTTTAATGATAGAAGGTGAGATGATGGGCTCTACTGTAAGCCTGTTGAGTTTGAGATTTCCTGGAGGCAGTCGAGAGGAGCTGATGAAAGACAGTCACATCTGAGGGTGCTCAACACAGAAGTGATCACTGGAGAGTGGGCAGTAGAAGAAGCCTGAGCATGGAGGTTGAAGGCAGGAGGGAGGGGCAGGACATGTGAAAGAGGAGCTTGCATTTTGGCAGAGCTGGAGAAGTCAAAGAGGTGGGAAATAGCCCAGAAAGGGTAGGATTATGACAGTCTAGGGCAGGGGACTCAAGGAAGATGGGAGTGGCCCTCCACGTCAAATGCGATGGACCTGTTGGATTTGGCGACGAGGAAGCCACTGTCAATCTTGCTGAGGCCAGTTTTAGAGGAGAGGTTGGTGCAGAAGAGGACCATGCCCAGAGCACCAATGATGGAATTAGTGTTAGCCTAGAGGAGAGATGCCTCTTTCAATATTGAAGGAGGGGAGAAGGAAGACATGTGCAGAGGCAGGTAAGTTTGTGGGGTGTGTGGGTTGTCCATAGATTCTGTGGAATAAGAGACAGATTAATCAGCTGGAAGTGAGGAGGGAGCTGGCGGAGTTGCAGTCTCGTGGGCAGGTGTGAAGGTTTGAAATAGTTTCTGGGGAATGCGAGATAGCCAATCAGGGAAACATAGAAGGATTTCTAGCCAGAGAAGGAGTCCTTCCATTTGAAGTGATATTAATCCATGTGGTTATGTGATGTTCTCCGCCTATACTTGGAGGTTTACAGGTGAGGAAGTGGTTGGATTGACTCAGAATGAGGGGCAGTGGTGCCTGGTGGGTGTGACAGCAGGACAAAGTAGGGGCAGGATAATTCTGCATATGGCAAATAATCTATTGATGTGATAGATGAAGAGGTCTCTGTTGGAACGGGGAGGAAGAGGATGCCTGAGTGAGTAGAGTGATTGGGAGAAAATAGAGCAGCCAGGGACCAATGGCCAAAATGATGGAGAACAGACATGAGAGTAGCTGAGTGAGAGCTATTATCTAAATTTAGAATCATTGAAATCAAGCATTTCTAAGTGAATTTCTCCCCATGAGAACAGGTGGGTAAAGTGGACTGGAGGTGGTCAGTGGAGAGAAGGTCAAAAAACTAACCGCTAATTTGATCCTTAGTGTCTGACAAGTATGAATGTACTTATGAAGGAAATGATGTAATTATTTGAATAGGACAATCCAAAAGATGTGGGAGATGATAAATACTAGCCATACATGGATGAAATCACCAATATTATCCTCAGGTGTTAAGTAAATCATTAAGAGATCCCAAGGCCAATTGCCACCTTGAACTCAAATGCAGCCAAATTCCAGTGAGGTTTGAATTTCAGTGTCCATAAATAAAGTTTGATTGGAACACAGCCATGCTCGTTTTCTTATAGATGCCGTTAATGGGTTTTCAGCCCAACTTCCAAGGGTTTCTCTGATCTTGTCTCAACGTATCCCTTTATTGCTCCTTCTCTCTCATTCTCTTTGTATATTGTGTGTTTCATCCAATTTGGGCAATGTCCTAGTCCACAAACATGTCCCTTAAACTCAACTTGTGTGCTTTTGTCCACACTATTCATTCAACCGAGAAGATTGTCCAACCAGATTCAATCCTCTGATTGTCCAACTGTCCTTCTCCTTTGCCTCCTGCACGGCTCCCCTCCATTGCACTCCTTTCATACTTTCTTCCCTCTCTCACCAGACCTGCTCTCCCACTTCTGCCTTTATTGCACTTTTCTTCTTTTGGCACTTGCCATTCTCTGTTTTATAATTAATTCCAAAGGCATTCTATCTTATTTTCCCTACTGGTGGGTGGGCCCCTTACAGACAGGCACTTAGATCAGGCATTGGCAAACATTTTGTGTAAAGGACAGCTGGTAAATATTTTTTTTTTGTATGCAGGCCATGCTACCTGTATGGCAAGTCCTCAATTCTGCTGTTTTAACGTGAAAGCAACCATTAACGACATCTATAAGAAAATGAGCAGAGCTGTGTTCCAATCAAACTTTGTTTATGGACACTGAAATTCAGATCTTGTATCATTTTCACATGTCACAAGGATATTATTCTTTGCTTTTTTCCCCCCAGCCACTGAAAAATGTAAAATCTATTCTTAGCTCGTGGGTTGTACAAAGACAGTTGGCCCTTGGGCTGAAGTTGACTGACCCTCAGCTAGGAGTTTATTTACTGCTGTGTCACCAGTGCTGGGACAGTTCATGGCACATAGCAGGCACTCAATAGACAATGGTTGAATGAATTAACAGTGAATCAATGTCATCCAACTTAAAGTGACTAAAAGCCTAGAGAAGAGCTTCGCTTATTGGTTTGAACACTCAGAGCGATCAGGGATCTTGAGATCTTTCCTTTGGCTACAATTGGTGGGAATCTGAAAAGTTTTGATCTCACTAAGGTGACACAGCTCACACACATCATAGTTGAACTTGATCTTGGGTCTTCTGACTCCAGGAATAGGGTTCTTTTAAACTACTGAGTTTGCCAGTATAATTCAACAGGAAATGCCAACGAGCTGCCTGGTTGGTCACCAATATTCTCATTTCGTCCCAGTACCTCTAAGAGGGCTCTGGGATTGTTCGTTAGTGTCCAAGAGGAGGAGAATCGGTTTGGATGAAATCGAATTGACAGTAGAGTGTTACTTAGGCTCCGTTTTCTAAAATAGTGAGTCTTATCTGGCCTGTCCCAAGAGGATCCTCATCTCCCCCACTGCCTTTTAATAATCGTGTTTTTAACAGTGAGCAAAGCTGTGGTTAAGCTTATTACTGTTTCCTCACCATTAAATCTTCTGTTGGCTTTAGTATTTCAAAGGATCTTCTCCCTGGAATACTTCAGGGCTCAGACAAGCCTGGAGCAAAGTAGTTTAGGGCCAGAGCTGAGCAAAGAAAAACGATTGTCAAAATACCATCTTATCTAAGGAGAATTGAAATGCTGATCAGTGTGCATTTCATCACAGCCATGGATTTCACCCAGGCACAAGGGCTGTGGTTAGCATCCTCGTAATAACCAGCAGGGCCTCAGGCACCAACCCCTGACTCGCCCTTTCATCTGGAAGGAGGAAAACATCCATCTCAAAGATTTAAATGTATTATTTTGCCCCAGATACTGAAGAACAAATGCCCGTCAGAGACCTGACACCAAGTTCTAAACACTTCAACTGTCACAACCCAATGGCTTTTCATGGGGCAAGGGATGAAATGCTTTGCAGCTGATCAATACCCCCAGGTCTTATAACCTTATTTTAAAACTCTGCAGACACGGTCAATGAGGTTAACCTCGAATGTTGAGGGCCGAGATCCAAATGGAATTGGCTTTTTTTACATAATGCTGAGTGAGGAAATCCATCAGCTTTTGGCCTTGTCCGTCCCTCGAGTCGGGTGTAATGCATTGAGGTCTCCCACTTTTGTAGTCTGCAATTTGATTACCCGGAACTTATCTCCTTTCATAAACTGTTACACACACAGCCCCAAATTTTTGCCACATTTCAAGGAAGGTTTCATTAAAGAAAGAGTTGTCCAAGCGTAGGAGGAGTCAGATCGATATTCATGCCCAGCCTTGTCGTAATTTTCAGGCTGGTAAGAATAACCTGATGATCCCAGCAAATGAAGGGCTCTCTCAGGCATCAACCCAGCATCCGAGGATGCCTCTCTTCTCTTCACTACATCCTAACTCTTATAGACAACTCTGCTGAGGGTACACGAGCTGCTAAATATCATTCAGGTAAATACTCAAAAACGAGCTATTTACTCTGCCCGATTGCAAACGGCATTTCATTTATCTTACAAGTAGACAGTACCCTGATCTTTGAAATTTACCCAGAGAAAGCAGAAGGTCAAAAGAAAAACCTTTAACGTATTTCAAAACTGTCTTTGTGAAGGTGTTAAAAATAGTAGTGGTTGTCACTGTTATTGTTAGAGAGGACTGACCTTAGGTCAAGTTCTCACCCAGTATCATGTGCTTGTCCCACCCCCCGACCCCTCCAGTTTCTGTTGACTGTCCCGTGTTCCTTCACGTTTCCTCCTGAACTGTTTTTGCAGACCTAAATGCATTCTGGTTTTCTTCAACCAAGTTTATGTTCAAGTTTTGGAAATAACAGATGCAGCAATGTTAATACAATTGCATTGTCTTGGCCGTCAGCATCTCCAGCACAACACGATACAAAGGGAAGATGGAATGTTCCCTTCTCAGGCCCCTCATGTAATGGGTGAAGATGACCACAGAGGCAAAGAAAAAGTCCGATCAGCTGTTTGAGCCTTAATTACATTCCTCTTGGTTGAAATCCCCTAATTACCTAATTGTCACGCTGTTCACATTTGAGGGGTTGACCCTCCCCATCCCCGATCTATTATTCGAATCGCCTTTTGGATGTCGGGGTTAGTGGTGGTGGAATTCCACCTCAGGCCTCCAGGAGCTCAGTGTAGCTCGGCTGTTAGAGGCATTTTCCACCGTGGAATTCGAGGTCCTTAGGAGAATCCATTCACAGGTAAACTCAGGAAATAAAACTGACATATGTAAGAGAAAACTGCAAGACCACAACGGCTAGCTGCTCTCTCCCCTCCTCCAGTAATTCACAGGGAAAGAAAAACACCCCTGTCTCCAAAGGGGGCTATGCCTGGTGGAAGTCTGAACTTGGGTGTTATGCTTCCCAGGACAGCCCTCTTCCTGCAGCAAGGGCTTTCCAACTGACCCATGGAGTATTCCCTCAACAAAGCAACTCCTCCTGTTTGCCTTAATATTTCCCAAAGCAAATATGATGGCAACCTTGGAAATTTCAAGTAGTGGTAACGACCCCAGGCTCTCAAGTCAGGTGACTTGAGCTCAGACTGTCTGATGCTCTCCTTCGCTTTTTGATCTTGGGCAAGTCACTTAAGCTTCCAGCTTCCCAGCCTGTAAAATGAGGGTTAGAATGGTCTTCTCCTTACAAGGTTGTGAGGGTGAAATAAGAAAATGCACGTTGGGGTGATCACAGTGCCTCAAGAAATGCCAGTTATTAGACTTATTAATTATTTAATAATCATTATTACAGCCTGTGGAGGACTGACTGATGCAGAAGTTTCACAAAGTTTCTTTTCCCAAGAGCCTGTTCAGAAAATTAATTAGTACATATGAGAGAGCTCCTTTTTACATTTTGCTGATTTTTCCAGTCTCTAATGTTATATCATTCCAATGTGGAAGGAGAGAAGAGAAAGAAAACACTGTTAGCTGTTTAGCTAATTACCAGATAACTTGTAAAGGTAAACAAAGAATTAAAAGTAAACCCAAGAATTAGAACTTGTCTCCATCCCCAGGGACCTGAGAACAGAGGACCTCTCGAGGATTGAAGATGTAAATGAACTGGGGAAGAAAATGCTGGCCCGCTGGTCCAGAAAATTCCACTTTTAAATGTGCAGTTGAAGGAGCACTGAGCTCTTCTCCTGTTGGCTGAACCTCAAGAGGAGAGTGGAAGCAAATTTGCAGGTGTTCGCGGAGATAACAATGATCAAAACGCGTGTCGTGAATTACCAGATCGGGGCTGGGTTCTGAGACAGCTGACGCCGTTATCCATAAAGATGTTAGATTATCCTGAGAGCTGTTATAATGGGAAGAAAAAAATCAACTGCTCCAATGCGAGCTGTGTAACAATTAGGCAATTCTGAAATTTCAACTGAGAGGAATTTAATTAAGGCTCTAATAGCTGATTATACTCATTTAGATCTGCTGGCAATTGCCACCAGTTACGTAAGTAACCCAAGAAGAAAGAGTCCCATCTTTTTTTTGGTGCTGTATTCAATCCTGCTGGCAGCCATAGGTGTGGTCCTTTAGGTGCTTCTCAAAATGTACTCCTAGGACCACCTAGAGCCGAAAGACCAAGGATCCAGGTTGACAGGTTCTCAGGCCTTGTCCCTGACCTACCAATGCAGACCCTTCAGGTATCCTGGAGCCTGCCTTCTTAATCAGCCTCCAAGGAGAGGTGCTTATTCACGCTAAAGTGTCATAATCACACTGCCTCCAATAACTGCATTTAAGATACCGCAATCAAAGGAAGCAGGCACTTTACTTCTGTTATCTAAAGAGCAAATTTTACTGTCACTCTGCCAGTGGCCATCTGAGGCCCCAGGGCAATGAAGACAAAGTAGGTTTGACCCACGCTTGAATTTCAGCAGTTGCATTGTAGAAACAAGTTGGAATCTCCCAGGCAGGAGAAATCTGGGTTCCAACATGACATTGGGTTTCAACCAACTCTAGCTGTCAGGGACAAACTTTAGATTGGGTCTTGGTTTAAAAAGAAAAAAATCACTGAACCCCACTGCACAGTAGTCCAGATAGAGCACATTTCAACTTCATATCAAACCTCTGTTGTGGCTCCAACATCTGTGTTGTAGTTTCCAGATCAATCAAATTCAGGTCTGCTTTTGGTTTCAAGCAGCAAGCCAAGACACAAGATGACTCGTGTGTAAGACCTCTATCAGCGTGCTTGTGCGTTCGTTAGGTTTGCATGCAGAGCGATGGAAGTGGTGCTAATCGATGATGCTATTTATGCTAAATATGGACATTAAATCATTTTAAATTTCCTTCATGGCCACTTGTCTCATGTCCTTTGGAGACTTGATATTTCAGGTGGAGAGAAATAGCCCTCCTGTTTCTTTGTTCTTGTCCTTAAATTCATCTTCCTGAAGAGTTAATTACTCATGTTTTCTCCAGCTTGGAAGTAAATCACTGCTTATTATCTGGAGTGAAATGTTTTCTGATGTTTTGCACACGTAAAGTGTTTATTTTAAGGCCTGTTTTCCCTTTGGTTATGAAATCATCCAGTGAGCTAACCAGGGCCAGTCACCCTGGGGCCCAGGCGGCGTGAACTCTGCTTCCATCGTCAGTTTTAATAAATTTCCTCCCTCATTTTTAATTTCGCAATCCCTATTGTCTTGTCTCCAAGGAGAGGAGCTGAGTAAACAGGGAACTTTCCTCTTTTAACTTTGAATTCTAAGTAAAACTTGATGCAGTGCTGCAGTCTGAATCGAGTTCAATCCAGCAAATATTTATGGAACTGGCTTGTGGGTGAACGCTATACCACAGCCAATGGGGGTCACGTGCTCGTGGAAGCCTGGCCAAGCTGCATCTTCTACGGAACTTTGACTTAAGGCAAACTGGGCCGTCACCCACCCCCTACAGTCATACAAACGAATCTAAGTTCTATTGATTCTGCACTTTGAGACTTCGTGAGTTTGTGCCAGCCTGCCTGCTGTGGCCCTCTGTCATCCAGATTAGTGCAGCTGCCTCCTAACCCATAACTCTGTGCTCAGAATCTTCTGGGCACAAACCCTGTCTCTGCACCACATTAGGAAGAGGTCTTTTAATGCATCAACCTCATTCGATCACTCCCCTGATTGAAAGTCTCTAATAATCCCCACCCCCACCCCTCTATACACTTCAGATGCCCTAAGGATAAAGATAGAACCCCTTAACAAGCCACACACCAACGCTGCTAGTCTGGCTCATAGTTGGAAGTCACTTCCTTTGGAAAGCATCTTTTGGTTCCCTTCCAGAGAGGGAGCTCTCTGCTTCAATAGCATCCTGGGCTTACCCCCAGCATGGCATTCATCTCACTTTATTGCCTCTGAGCTTTGACTTCTCCTCTCCAACCAGACTGGAAGCTCTGAGGATAAGGACCAGGCCTGGATTGTTCACAATTGTAGCTCCAGAGCCTCCTGCAGGGCCTGGCACAGTGTAATGCACCAGGAGCGTGCGTGTTGAGCTCTTGAATGAGCAAGTGAGAGAATTCCAGGGAAACAGAGAATGTTCTGGAGGCACAGAAAATGCAGAAATGAATTGCAGCTGGAGAACGAGTCTCCGAGAGTGAAGTGGTGTTTGAGCTGGACCCACAAAGAATGGGTAGGATTTCAGCTGGTGGAGATGACAAGGAGAGGAATTTAGGGCGGAAGAAACGGCGCAGGAACAGGCAGAGAAGTGGGTGTCATTCAGGGTGAGTTTGGTGAGAAGTGAAGTGTGTGTATCATTGTGGCTAAGCGATGTGTGTGTGTGCTAGTAATGTGTTTATATATAGTTGTGCACATGTGTGTGGATGTGAGTGCATACATGTGTGTATTGTGTGTTTGGGTAGGTATGAGTGTGTGCGTGTGTGGGTGATTGTATTGTTTGGACACATATATACATATATACCACACAACCATGCATACATACATATACACATATACATATGTGAGTGTGTGTTGGTGTAAGTGTGTGTGTGTGTTTGGATGTGCACATGTGTATGTTGTTTTAGTGTGGGAGTGCGCATGGTGTGTACGAGAGAGAGATTGAAAAGTATAGAGAGAAGAGAGAGAGGGTAGTGAGGTTGGACCCTCTCTTGTTGGGTTGGTTGATATAGAGGGAAGTCTGGATTTCATTCTGCAGGCAGCATGAGTTAGGGAAGGATTTGGGTAGGGTAGATCTGGGACTTTAGTGTTTAGATATATGTTTTTAGGGGCCGATTGGGGAGACCAGGAGACCAGTTATGAGGTGATTTTCATTGTCTCTTGTAAGCATTTCATGAACAGATCAAATGATATCCATAGTCATACCTCTTTGAAAGGAAAACCACCGACATCCATTAACCTAATTTCTTCCAGCCTCTTGCAGCCTCTGTGACATCTCTCTGAATTTACCCAGGCATGAAGGGGTGAATATTAACCTACGCCACACAGTTTCTGGAGATGAAATTATTTCTGCTCTGAGAAAATATTGGCTGAATGTTTCCATGAGTAATCAGGGCCCTTTCACAAAACACTTTCCAGGAGCCAAAGAGCAATTAGCTTTCTAAAAGCACTGTATTTAAATTTTATTAATAAGAACGGACAAAAAATCATTACAAAGTTAATTTTGCCTTTTTATATTTCTTTTAACAAAATCGCTTTTCTCCATCAGAGGTCAATTATTTTTCTTTGTCCTCAAAACCTCAGTATAGTTGCTGAAAACGCTCAAAGATTTATCACCAAAATTCAGCTTATTTTGAAGGTAAAGATTTTTTTTTCTCCTCCCACACAGCCAGTTTGGGTGTGTTTGGGACTGGTTTTAATTACAAAGAAATCATGATAGAAATAAAAATCGCCTGTCTGCACCTACCTCTTTTGTATAGAGTGTTTATAAGAATTAAAGTTGTGCTGAAAATGGTGACCAATACATAAAAAGTGCCCAGTGAATGTCAACTTTGTTATAAGAGCTCAAGCAATGCCATCATGACTTTATTGCTCTCTTCTCTCTATTTCTTAACTCTGTATTCATTCTCTGATTGGTTCTTCTGTCATGACCACCTATCTTTATAGTCCCAAAAAAAGTCCCAGGGAAAACTCCCATTGGCTCAGCTGAGGTCACACACACATTCCTGAGCCAATCACAGTGGCTTGGGGGTTATGTGTTTTGGGAGGAAGACCCCACAGGTGACGCACCACTGTCGTCAAATCCTATCAAGGGGACCCACCGTCAAAGTGACTCACCCCTGTTGGTATTGGCCTTGATCATCTGGCTGAGGGAGTTTGTCAGCTTTCTGCCCTGTAAAGTTTTTCTTTTTCTTCCCCCAGCAAAAACTTCCAGTTGCATTTCTCTGCTTGTTTAAAAATAAGTCCTGGCTTTAGATCCTGGCTTTGCCACTCTCAAGCCATGTGAACTGAACAAGTTACTTAAACTCCCTGCCTCAGTTTCCTCATCTATGAAATGGAGATAAGAATAAGAGGTATCTTATTCATGGGTCTGTTTTTAGAATTACATGAGTTAATATTTAAAGCTCTCAGAATAGTGGAGGCAGAAAGACTTATTTTTATCCTCTCACGTAATCCTTAGCAACAGCTCCGTAAGGCGGGGGCTATTATTTACCTATAAAAGATGAGGAAGCCAGATTTCAAAGAGGGTGATAGTGACTAAGCAGGGCTTTAGGTTTTCACTGGCCAAGTTCAAATTTCTGCTTTGCCGCTTGTGATGTGACTCGAACAAGGTACTTCATCTCTTCAAGCCTCAGTTTACTCACTACATCACGAGAGTAATCATTGTGCCTTACCTCCTGGAGTTGGTGTGAAGATTGAGTCAGATAATGCATGAAAGACCCTCAGCACAGTTCCTGGAAACACACAGTAAAACACTCAATAAATTTTAACCATTGACGTCGTCATCATTGCCCAACGTACAATGGCCGAGTCAGGACTTCAACCCATGCTCTGCTCTAGAAAAGGAGAAAGAGTCAGCTCTGAGTGAAGCCTCAGATTTGAGTGCCACTGGCCCTTGGGCAGCACAGAGGTGTCCCAGCCAAGAAGGCTCTCTTGACCCCATTCTTTCTTCTTGGTCTTCTGGCATGGTTCTCAGAACCATCCTACCTACTTCAGAGATAGGCATGTCATTTGGCTGGTCTCTGCTGGCTTTTCTTTCCACATGCACAGCTTCCCTGACATATAGCTGCTCTCCAGAATTAAACATCAGATCATGAGAAGTGATCCCTTCATCCCTTTCCAGTTACCTACTGGTTGCCCTGATCCAAATCAGGAACGAGCTGGGAGGGCAACTTTCCCTGTGCTTTGCATGGAACCTTAGATCTGAAAGACCTTCGAGATCACCTACTCCAAACCCACCTCCCTCTTCCCTGTTGCAGGCGAGGAGACTGAGACCCAAACAATGAGGTCAAAGGTCAAGGGCATGTCATAGCAGAAACTCAGGTCTCTATTTCATCAGCCAGTGCCTCTGCTACAAAGGCTCACCATTTTCCCAAAGAAAGGCTTAATAAATGTTGGGTTAGTGATCAATGGTACCACATATGGAGAACTTGCTGTGTGCCAGGAACTGTGTATTCTGGGACATTTGCCATCATTATCTCGCTCATAACCCCCAAATAGCATGTGAAATGGAAATATTTTCATTTTGTGGTTGAAGGAACTGAGGTTCAGAAAGATTATGTGACTTGCACAAGGCCACACAGCTAAGGGCAGTGGTGGGATTTGAACATGTCTGTCTGTCTGACCCCTAAGCCCATGGTGTTAATGATTCTGAACGCTTTCCCTCTGTGCCAGATGAGAGAGAGAAGAGAGGGGCCCGGTAGCAATGAAGCTGACCCCTGAAAATCAATGGGATCCACATGTGCACACACATGCACGTGTATCCAACACACACGCACAAGTGCACTCTCTTGTCCTGGTCGTGTCTAACGCTAACCAGAAGTTTGGCAAGTTGTCCTGGGACTTCATTTTCCCTTTGAGCTCCAGAAATAGGACCACGTGTTTGACAGCAGCTGTATCGTTTCACTTGCTTTGATGCATTGAAAACTTACCCAGGAAGCTTTCATTTCTGGCAGAAATGTGGTGCAACCCTGAAACCCGCTAACTTTTCTGGGTAACTCATATGGGTCAGGACTGCTGATCTCAAGTTAAAGACTCCGCCAAGTGCAGTGTGCACGATTCTGGAAGGGACTGGGAGCCAGAAGGAGGTCCAGTTTAGAGACTAGCAGGGGAGTCACCATCGGATCAAAGGTGGGGGGAGAGAGAGAGATTGACGGCTACCATCTTCAGAGCACACAAGGGTCTTCTGTTTTGGACACAACTTAAAAAAAAAGGCACATGGAGCATTCTTTTTCCATACCCATTTAATGCTTATGAAAACTGAGGCAAGCAGAGATGGTGTGATTTGACTGAGACTGAGGTTTCTTCTCAAAACAGGGTTTATTCTGTTGACTCTTTTTGTCCTTGTGAACAGCTCAGAGTAGCTGGAGTCCCTTTTAAATGGTGTCAGCATGAGAGTATTGGCTCTTTCTGGAAAATGTAATACCTAGAGGCTATTCAGACAGCCACCCCCAACGGCTCCAAGTCTGGGAGGCTCAAGTTGAAGTAAGAGGGAGAGAACATGGGTTCTTGACACTTCAGTATTGTGCGTACGGTGCAAGATTTCACAGCTGAGGCACATATGGACACGTCGATCAATACACCAGCATTTTCTGAATCATAAACCTTTTTAAAAATGCAGTTCATTCATTCCATCAAAAACCGTCCAATAAGCCCCTCCTCATGCCAGGCCCTAAGTTAGAAGCTGTAGACATAGAGACCCATCGCCATATATATAACATCCCTATAGACAGGGGATCATAGTCTAATGACTGAAACATACACATAAACACATAGACTGTTGAGGAATAATATTGTGAAGCAGATGGAGGTTAGATGCTTGAATCAAATTAAGGATTTATGAGTGAAATGACAGGATGTCTGGGATTTCCTTCAATACAGTATGGGAGAGGTGGGTGGGAGTATAAATGAAACAAGATTAACCACGAGTTAGTCACTAATGAAGCTAGATAATGGGAATATGGAGATTCATGCTACTATTCTACTTTTGTATGAGTTAAAATTTTTCTGTAATTAAAAAAGGAAAAAAAAGGAATCAAGGAGGCTAAGAGCTGCCACCTTCAGGCAGGTTGTATATGGACATATATTCATGATGACTTCCATATATCATTGTCCATTTTTGGCTGGATTAGACTAGATTAGCTCTTAGGGTAAATCTCAACTCCTTAACAGGACCTACAAGGTTTTACATCATCTGGCCCCTGCCTGCCTGGAGTGCTCTCCTTTCTTCTGTTTTCCCTTTACCCCCAACCCTCTCATCTTGGATCCCATTGCAGCTTAAGTGCCACCTCCTCCAGGAAGCCTGCTGTGATTTCTTTCCCCCTCTTTCCTCTCTTAGACCCATTTTTTCTTTCTTCCTCCCAGCTTGCATGATGTATATTTTTGTAGGATTATTTGACTTGTGTCTGTCTCCCTAATGAGCATAAAAAATTCCATACAAGCAAAAACTTTGCTGTGTGTGCTACAGTATCCTTAGTGTCTAGCACAGAGCTCGACACCTAGTAGCCACTTGATAAATACTTGTCAAATGAATGAATCTCTGTTAAACCTGTCTACAAACAGTGGACTCAGTTATAGTCCCATATAAATAGGAACTTAGGAGAGGAACGTGAGGGATGTCTGCCCTCCCACATGTGGTATAGAAAATCTTGGAGTTGGGTTTTTTGGCATTTGGAATGGGAGCCCATCAGGCTCCGAGAAGGAGGTAACAGCTCTTAGGATCTAGGACAGTGTTTACACAGCAGCTTCCACCTCGGATCAAGTTTGTCCACCCACCACTTGCTTCCACCCTCCTTGGCCTACCCATGGGTGCTTACTTAGACATGTCGGGAAGGGAGAGAGGAACTTAGAGAAGATTGAGGAAGTTA